>NW_028258540.1:0-600000 GCF_982586985.1 Callionymus lyra | reverse complement strand
AAACAAATGCGCGCACGCACACATAAAACAAATGCGCGCATGCACACATAAAACAAATGCGCGCATGCACACATAAAGCAAATGCGCGCATGCACACATAAAACAAATGCGCGCACGTCACATAAAACAAATGCGCGCACGCACACATAAAACAAATGCGCGCACGCACATATTAAAGAAATGCGCACGCGCACACAAAACAAATGCGCAAGAGCACACAAAACAAATGCGCGCGCACAGATAAAACAAATGCACACGCACACAACACACGCACACATTAAACAAATGCGCACACCCACATTAAACAAACGCGCACGCACACATAAAACACACGCATGCATACACAGACATGCACTGACAAACGCACACACACACGGTGACATGCAAACATAAAACACACGCACGCACGCACACATAAAACAAACGCGGGTTTTATAGGTTTGTTTGTGATGTGTAGTTATGCGTTTGTGTGCATGTCATTGGTGTGTGTGCGCATGTGTCAGTGTGTGTCTGCGTGTGCGTGCGTGTGTGTGTTTTATGTGTGCATGTCACCGTGTGTGTGCGTGTGTCAGTGCATGTCTGTGTGTGCATGCGTGTGTTTTGTGTGCGTCCGCGTTTGTTTTATGTGTGCGTGCGTGCGTGTGTTTTATGTGTGCATGTCACATGAAACAAATGCGCGCACGCACACATAAAACAAATGCGCGCATGCACACATAAAACAAATGCGCGCATGCACACATAAAGCAAATGCGCGCATGCACACATAAAACAAATGCGCGCACGTCACATAAAACAAATGCGCGCACGCACACATAAAACAAATGCGCGCACGCACATATTAAAGAAATGCGCACGCGCACACAAAACAAATGCGCAAGAGCACACAAAACAAATGCGCGCGCACAGATAAAACAAATGCACACGCACACAACACACGCACGCACACATTAAACAAATGCGCACACCCACATAAAACAAACGCGCACGCACACATAAAACACACGCATGCATACACAGACATGCACTGACAAACGCACACACACGGTGACATGCAAACATAAAACACACGCACGCACGCACACATAAAACAAACGCGGATTTTATAGGTTTGTTTGTGATCTGTAGTTATGCGTTTGTGTGCATGTCATTGGTGTGTGTGCGCATGTGTCAGTGTGTGTCTGCGTGTGCGTGCGTGTGTGTGTTTTATGTGTGCATGTCACCGTGTGTGTGCGTGTGTCAGTGCATGTCTGTGTGTGCATGCGTGTGTGTGCTTTATGTGTGCATGTCACCGTGTGTGTGCGTGTGTCAGTGCATGTCTGTGTGTGCATGCGTGTGTTTTGTGTGCGTCCGCGTTTGTTTTATGTGTGCGTGCGTGCGTGTGTTTTATGTGTGCATGTCACATGAAACAAATGCGCGCACGCACACATAAAACAAATGCGCGCATGCACACATAAAACAAATGCGCGCATGCACACATAAAACAAATGCGCGCGCGCGCACACAAAACACACGGATGCACACACAGACATGCACTGACACACGCACACACACACGGTGACATGCACACATAAAACAAACGCGGACGCACACAAAACAAACGCGCACGCACACATAAAACACACGCATGCATACATAGACATGCACTGACAAACGCACACACACACGGTGACATGCAAACATAAAACACACGCACGCACGAACACATAAAACAAACGCGGATTTTTTTTAGAATAGAATAGAATAGAAAAGCTTTATTCATCCCCAGAGGGGAAACACACTTTCACAACAGCGCAGATTAAAAAAAATATATATAGGTTTGTTTGTGATGTGTAGTTATGCGTTTGTGTGCATGTCACTGGTGTGTGTGCGCATGTGTCAGTGTGCGTCTGCGTGTGCGTGCGTGTGTGTGTTTTATGTGTGCATGTCACCGTGTGTGTGTGCGTGTGTCAGTGCATGTCTGTGTGTGCATGCGTGTGTTTAATGTGTGCGTGCGCGTTTGTTTTGTGTGCGTCCGCGTTTGTTTTATGTGTGCGTGCGTGCGTGTGTTTATGTGTGCATGTCACCGTGTGTGTGGGCGTGTGTCAGTGCATGTCTGTGTGTGCATGCGTGTGTTTTAGGTGTGCGTGCGCGTTTCTTTGATGTGTGCGTCCGCGTTTGTTTTATGTGTGCGTGCGTGCGTGTGTTTTATGTGTGCATGTCACCGTGTGTGTGTGCGTTTGTCAGTGCATGTCCGTGTACGCATGCGTGTGTTTTATGTGTGCGTGCGCGTTTGTTTTATGTGGGTGTGCGCATTTGTTTAATGTGTGCGTTCGTGCACAGTAAATTTCCAAGTGTCAAAAAGGAAGTGTTAATGTATTTTAACTATTTCATAGACTGGTTTAACTCTTCCAGATGTAACACAACAACAACAGGTGTAAAACGTGGCTCCTCCCCCTGCAGTGCTGTTGTCAATATCCAGAGTTAAAACCCAGGTGTTATTTATTCAGTGTAAAAAGTGAATGAACACTGTCAAGGGTCAATTTAACAATATTCAGTGTTAATATCTTAATATGCTCCGCCCATTTCAAATGATCCAGAAGTTTCTAGAGTAATTGGACCTCATGGACCACCGCCATGTTTCCATTGGTAAAGACTGTGGTAAGTCTCTCCATCTGCTGACTTATATTTAAATGAATTAAACGATTTATACAATTGTATTCACCGTGACTGTACTACCATTCGCTTTTTAGACTTCTAATGTAGATGAATTGCTATGTGGTTCACCAACATTAAGTTACATTCTATTACTTGTAATGCGGTACAGTTAACCTGCGCAGTGAACACCACGTGTAGACACTTGTAACCAATACCACTATGGATTATTGTGTATATTCGGTTTATGGTGCTCGCTCAAAACAACAGATGTATATGCTGTCTGTACATGCGCGCGCCAGTAAGTACGGTAGTTCATTCCCGCGCCACTCCCCCTCTGTCAGGCTTTAGTTTTTAGTAATGTAACCCAGCCGTTTATTTGTCGTTTTATGTTTCAATTATTTTCACTGGAAGTATATAATTAAACCCAGTTGTTATTTTCGTGTTTTATGTTTTATTACTTTTCAATGCATGTATCGCATCAAGACACTGTCGCTTTAAGACGGCCATTGTTTTTTACCTGCGTTCCACGGATGAGACGCGTGGTGTTCAGATGCTTCAGCGGCTCAGAGACTGAGACACGTGTAAGTAAGTAAGTAAGTAAGTAATATTTATTTATATAGCGCTTTTCGAGACCAGGGTCACAAAGCGCTTTAACAATCAAAAACAATACTCAAAACAGTACATACTTCAAAGATCAAGACAACACCGAGAACAACAAGTTCGAGAAATTCAAGGAAAAGCCTGAACAAATAGAAACGTCTTAAGATGTTTCTTAAAGGAGTCAGTAGACTCCATCAAGCGCAAAGAGAGAGGAAGATTGTTCCAAAGCTTAGGAGCAACAGCCTGAAAAGATTTCTCTCCTCTGGTCCTGAGCCGTGTGCGTGGAACCATCAGTAGATTCTGATCCACAGACCTCAGAGACCGAGCTGGGGTGTAAGGCTGGATCAGATCAGTGATGTAAGGAGGAGCCTGACCATGAATAGCTCTGAAAGTAAGAACCAGAATTTTAAAGTTGATCCTGAAAGAAACTGGAAGCCAGTGAAGAGTTTTAAGGATCGGAGAAATGTGAGTTCTCCTACTTGAGCGGGTCAGAATTCTCGCTGCAGAGTTCTGAATCAACTGCAGACGAGACAGCTCCTTCTTGTTAAGACATGAAAACAAACCGTTACAATAGTCCAGACGAGAAGAAACAAACGCATGGATTACAAGCTCCAGATCATGTTGTGACAACATTTTCCTAAGTTTAGAGATTTTTCTCAGTTGAAGGAAACAGTTTCTGGTCAGTTTTCTGCAGTGTTGAACAAGAGACATGTCTTTATCAAATACAACACCCAGGTTTCTCAGGCTCAGTTTGACAGACTGACCTAAGTCACCCAAGTACTGACTCAACCATGGAATCTTATCATCAGGAGCAATCACCAGAGTTTCAGTTTTGTCCACATTAAGCTGTAAAGTGTGCCAACGCTCCTGCAATTTTACTGAATACACTCGCTTATCACTCCTAGGTGAGCCTAAACAATACGTTTATATTATTGTTTATATTGCTGTGTGTAAATGAATGTTGTGTCGAAGCAGCTATTTAAGTTTTTGTGTGAAACTTGAAGCATTGTTTTATAACTTTATTCAAGTGTATATTTTCGATAGTATTTTATATTGTACTGTTTCACTTTGTTTTGAAAGTAAGTTGCACTTTATATTTTGTTATCGCGTGGTGTTCAGATGCTTCAGCGGCTCAGAGTTCACCGCATCTGTTATTTAACACGCCGATTAAACGTTCGTGCTGTTGTATGGTTAACAAGCGTTGAATGTGTTGAAGGTGCCGTAGCTAAGAATCTTGAATATTAATAAAATAAATCGCCTACCATGACCCACCAATATAGCAAACTTTTTATTGGAATATAAATATATTTTCGTCCTTCAAAATAACAAACAAAATACGTGTGTGAGTTACATTATAATTTAAAAAAGCTAAGTTTTAGCGAACTAGCTCTCGTGTTAACGCACCACAGAAAGTTACATTACACGCAATGAAACATTATTTCTGAGTCTTAAAGCAATAATGATATCTTACCTCAATAGACGAGTGACGCGCACCTGATTCCGTCAAGTTATGCACAAACGTGAGGATAAAATGCGATCGATCTTTGTCAACAAGTGTGACGTCATCATCCGGAAGTTGCGTATGCGGCAATTTGAAAACTTTTTAGCTAACGCTAAATTTAAACTAAACTTAACTCGGTCTTTATACAAGCACGCATCTACTATTGTATTCATGGCGCTTTTAAACAAACAAGCACAATATCTCATTGTATTCCTGTGGTGTGACGTCACCGCTGCAGGATCAGTTGATTAGCATGTGTGACGTCACCCCTGCAGACTCGCGATTAATGTTGACAAACGTCACGTAGACGCTCATAATCGCAGCTAAATAAAAAGAAAACATATGTCCATAAACGCAATCTCAATGAAAGCTTCTATTTTCATAGAAAAGCGCACCGGATTATAAAGAGGATCAAGCGAAATAGCACAGACTTTATTTTACTCATTCATAAAACAATGTCAACATTATGGAGTTGAAACACCTAAAAATATACAATATAGTCACTTTTACAGGACCTTTTAAGCATGTTTTAATCCGCGAGAGCTTCTTGACTTCCGCGATGCGTAAACAATCCAAGCTCCAAAAAATTAAAATTAAGCATTTTTACCGATTTATATTCACTCTGTACCTCCTTAAAGTGGTTTGAGGTCGTTAAGCACAATCAGGATTAGAATCACACTGTTGACATTAAACATTTCAAATGAGCTTCATAGTTGTAGAATTACGGTAGCCAAATGAAACAGCGACACGTCACGTTACCAAGGCAACGAAGAGATGGGCGACGCGTCAAATGTAACCCGGGTCGTTTGAATCCGACGTCGGGGGGTGCTCTGTATAATACTGGGTGACCCGTGCGTGTCAATGCGTGCGCGCGTGTCAATGTGCGTCAATACGTGTGTGTCAATGTGCGTCAATGTGCGTCAATACGTGTGTGTGTGTCAATGTGCGTCAATGCGTGCGGGTGTGTCAATGCGTATAGACGTGTGTTTATATGTGTGTACATATATGTGTGTATGTGTATAGACGTGTGTGTGTATATATGTGTGTGTATGTGTATAGACGTGTGTGTGTATATATATGTGTGTATGTGTATAGACGTGTGTGTGTGTATATATGTGTGTGTATAGACGTGTGTGTATATATATGTGTGTATGTGTATAGACGTGTGTGTATATGTGTGTATGTGTATAGACGTGTGTGTGTGTGTGTGTGTGTGTATATATATATACGTGTGTGTGTTTATATATGTGTGTATGTGTATAGACGTGTGTGTGTATATATATGTGTGTATATGTGTGTATGTGTATAGACGTGTGTGTGTGTATATGTGTGTATGTGTATAGACGTGTGTGTATATATATGTGTGTATATGTGTGTATGTGTATAGACGTGTGTGTATATATATGTGTGTATGTGTATAGACGTGTGTGTGTATATGTATATGTGTGTATGTGTATAGACGTGTGTGTGTGTGTGTGTGTGTGTATATACTGTATATATATTGTAACGATCCTGTTTGTTCTGTTCATTAATGTTGCGGGCACTTTAAGAAGGTGAGTCTGTGCGCATGCGCAGTTGTTGTTAGAGAGATTTCGCGTTCAACTAGTGGTGTGAAGAACGAGCGGCGTTGGTTGTGGCCGAAACAATAACCTCTCTGTGAGTACAGCGAACAAAGAAACAATATCTGTGCAAGACAACCGTCTGGTCATGTGTGGAGGACCAAACGTTACATTGGTGTCAGAAGCGACTTTTTCGGACCTGCTCCTGAGGCGAAGCTAACGGTTATTAGCAACGAACTTTGCTAACGAACGTCCCCGGTATGTACGGGAAAGTGAAGAGCGAAAGTGAGGAGATGGACGTTGGTGCGAGACGACGGGACCATGCTCAACAGTTAAGAGACGCTGTGTTACAACTCTCAGAAGAAGAATGTGCGTCAATGCGTGCGCCAATGTGCAGCAACTGGGCTTCATCAAGTATCAAACAGATCACACATCACACCTACCATGATTTTGTTCAATGAGATGAAAACTTATTTGATGTTCAATCCAGTGTTCAGGTTGACTTCAGTGCTTATGTTTTAGTAGAAGTGAAGCTGTGGTGCTTTAGTTTAATACATGGACACAGCACTAAACTTTGTTGTTGGTTGTTAGTTGTTTTTTTAGATTTTGGGATCAACCGTCACTTTTTAGTAATGGGAGAATTATTTCTCTGCACTGTGCGAGTCGTCCCAGAGCCATTGTTCAGCCTGAAGCCAATACGTTTTTAGGTTGAAAAGTTTGCCCCCCTGAAAAAATGTAATGCCCCCCCTTAAATGTTTTTCTGCAGCCGGGTCTGTCAGTGTTATACTAGATCCACTCAGTATAAACTGTTGTCAACATTGAAGTCAAATCATCTCCAGAAATGATACTTTGTGATGAAGTCTTAATGTTAAAAGAGACAAATGTAATAATATCTTTAATGAATCAATTCATGTACATTTATATCAAACCTGCTATTCCCTGCATGATGGGATCAGAAACACTAGAATTCTACTTTCTCGGGACGTTTTAGATTTACAACGACGACATCATTAAAAGTGTGAACTGCAGTCACACTGCAAGTTTATGTCCATAATCCTTAGATATTCTCTCCAAATGAGAACAATTTAACAGAAGAGTTTAACATTACCTTGGCTGTAGTCATGCTCTGTAGACAGAAGCTTCACCTGCACAGGTGATCTCATTAGCTCGTCCTGTCTCTCCACCTGCACGCAAAGCAACTTGTACTCTCTGCTGCCCTCTAGTGTTGCTAAAACGATTTATTATGTCCAATAAACAAACCTACAGAAAGACTTAACAGTGTGGGTCTTTCTTTTTATTTCAAGGGTCCCCATTTTATCTCAAACATCAATATAGCTAATATTTAACACTAATTGGTAAATATCAAACATGTATGCTTCATTACAGTTGAAACAATTGTTCTCTGGTAACAAATATTTATCATTAAACATGTGTGTTCATGTATGATCCATGGCACTCATCATGATGGACAAATATGATGGAAAAACATTCTATTAGTGTCAGTACAGTACACGAGGTTGGAAATCAACCACGCATTTGCGCATGCGTTGTCCACCTACAAGGAGGTTTATAACGGTCAGACGCGGAAGAATCTACGAAACTATCACTGATAGATTCTCAAAAATCATCTGATATTAAATGATCTTTTCTCTCAAGGATAAGGATGTTGAAGGAGTGACGTCACAGTGTCCACTGTTGAAGGATAAGGATGTTGAGTGTCCAGCTGGAAGGAGCACAGGTACATGTTGTGGTTTATTAAAGTCTCTTTTCATTTTATTGACATCGGTAAATGTAACGCTAAGTTTAAGTGAAGGTATCAAGACCTGTCGCCCTTCCCAGCTATCTTCTAAATAATCCACGGAGGAAAAATTCAGAAAAAAAAGTCTTATATAGATCCAGAGCGGTCCGTAATAGGAACAAAAAAACAAAACAGGCACTCGGGGCGAAGGCAGGGCACTTCTGGAGATCGGGGTCCCAACAGCAACTAAAACAAAAAGACAAAAGGACTCACTTGAGTAAATAAAAGTGCTGACAACGTCAGGAGTATCCAAAGGATTATCCAGTTGTGATTCAAAGGCGAGGAGCGAGATCGAAAGGACAGCCAACCTGGTCTGGAAACGCAATACTCTGGCGAGTTCTTCCGGGTAGAGACGCTCCTTATCAATGGGAAGAACCCGCCACTCCATCATCCCCAGCCGCGCACCTGCCAGCGTCTGTCACTCAAAACACAGGACACATGAAAACGGAAAACCACCTTCAAAATAAAACAAAAGAACATAAGCATGACACTTGTATGTTGATTCTATCAAATGTATTCTGCCTATTTTAAATGTTGACCTTTTTTCTTATAAGAGTAACTGTCAGGAGTCTTGATGTAAAACGTCACTCAAATGTGTCATTTATTTATTTCTCTCACAGGATTCAGAGTCAATGTTCATTGCACAGAATTTCCATCTCCGTCCTGCACTGTCTGTGATGATGGAACTTACATGGACAAATTGAACCGAGAGAAACATGGTTTCAAGTGTCTCGTCTGTACTGAAGGTAAAGTTTGTTCTTCACTAGAATGATGAGTTGGTCAGTATGTAGATGTGATGTAGAATTTGTTATTGACTAACAGGACTGAGAGAGATCAGATCCTGTACCTTCACAGCAAACACCAAGTGTGAACCTCTGGAGGGTTTTTTCTGTGTGGACGGCTCAGTGGACACATGTGTGGCAGCACAGCAACACTCCACATGTGAACCAGGACAGTTCATCATCAGAGCAGGCGAGTTTCACATCCAACATGTGAAATGCAAGAGTGCAGAAACTATAAGACACACACAATGTTCTTCACAGGAACGTCCTCCACAGACACTGAGTGTGGAACCTGCAGTGAAGGAACATTTTCAAATGGAACGTTCACGTCATGTCAGGATCACAAACAGTGAGTGAAGCTTCACAAATGTTTGCTCCAGATGTTTTCTTCTAAACTGTCTCCACTTGTCTTTGTAGATGTTCAACATATCTACGAGAAGGAAGTATTTCTTCTGACTCTGTATGTCGAGAAGGTTTGACACCAGGAGAAGTGGCTGGAATTATTGTTGCTGTGATCGTTCTACTGATCACATGTTCTGTAGTTTATTGGTATAAAAAAAGAAAAAGAGGTAAAAAACAAATGCATTCATAAAAATCACATTATTATATTGATTTGTGTTTATCTGGAGTCATTTCCTTGAATTATTTTTCTCCTTAACCAGATGGAAAAGAGTTCAAGAGAAGAAGGAAGGTATGTAAGAATGTTTTTTAGTCATTTATCAAAGTGATTTAATGTTTAAATGTAATGTTGATTAATTTTGCAAATGTCATCACTTGTACAATTAAAATGAATGTCAATTTTGGTTTAATATCTTCAGCACTGCAGTATTTGTGCATCAGAGAAACGATCATTATTTCTTATTAGGAGGTGGCAGTGGGAATGAATGAATGTATGGATTCAACGGAGCATCCGTGAGAATTTCAATTAGTTTGAGCTTTTTTTTAAATCTAAACTGACTTATTTTTTTCTTGTCTTAGATCAATTTATTCATCTGAGAATAAGTCCGATGAAGTGGAACATGTTCCACTGATGGTAGAACCCGGGGAAGACCCAGAACACACTGAAGAAGCATGTTCCTCCACTGGGCTGGAAACACAGGGGGGTCCTCCAGAAAGAGCTGGACGATGTAACTGGGGAGAAGAAAGTATGGACCTCTCTGCTGAAGCTGCTGCCCCCGTGACAAGAATCCAGATAAACAGACCAGAGATAGCAGACGTTGAATATGAACTAATTGGACACGAGGATATTAAAGTAGATTGTTCAGTCATTCAATAGAATGTTTGAGTTTTATACAACATGAAAAATGTGTTCATAAATGATGTGTTCAGTGAACATAACATATTTCTGGCTGTTTTCATTTGCCTGTGTGTGTAGCTTAGTCTGTGATATAGAAAACAGTTTCTGTCAAAGCTTTCATTAATCTCATAAATGGCTGATCAGTTAAACATCAGCCAGGTTTGAGGATGTACTTCACTCCACAGCCGTCAGTGTTGCTTGTTCTTTCACTGCCCTTTTTGTGAGGTCACCAAATTCAGACCAGCACAGATGGACAAAACCCAACAGCACATACAAAGCCACTTGAGAAAGGCAATCATCATGGAGGTGTGTACAGTATATGTTTAGTTAGTTCCTCGTATATTGCATCATAAAAGTCTAACCGTTTACATTTTTATGTTTGACAGACTATCCGATACACAGATGTGGGCTGCAGACCAGAACCTCACGTCCATTGTCATGTGCGTGTCAATGTGTGTCAATGCGCGCGTGTGTCAATGTGCGTCAATGCTTGCGCGCGTGTCAATGTGCGTCAATGCTTGCGTGCGTGTCAATGCGTGTGCGTGTGTCAATATGCTTGCGCGCGTGTCAATGTGCGTCAATGCTTGCGCGCGTGTCAATGTGCGTCAATGCGCCCGTGCGTGTCAATGCGTGTGCGTGCGTCAATATGCGCGCGAGTGTCAATGTGCGTCAATGCTTGCGCGCGTGTCAATGTGCGTCAATGCTTGCGCGTGTGTCAATGTGCGTCAATGCTTGCGCGTGTCAACACACAACACACGCACGCACACATTAAACAAATGCGCACACCCACATTAAACAAACGCGCACGCACACATAAAACACACGCATGCATACACAGACATGCACTGACAAACGCACACACACACGGTGACATGCAAACATAAAACACACGCACGCACGCACACATAAAACAAACGCGGATTTTATAGGTTTGTTTGTGTTGTGTAGTTATGCGTTTGTGTGCATGTCATTGGTGTGTGTGCGCATGTGTCAGTGTGTGTCTGCGTGTGCGTGCGTGTGTGTGTTTTATGTGTGCATGTCACCGTGTGTGTGCGTGTGTCAGTGCATGTCTGTGTGTGCATGCGTGTGTGTGTTTTATGTGTGCATGTCACCGTGTGTGTGCGTGTGTCAGTGCATGTCTGTGTGTGCATGCGTGTGTTTTGTGTGCGTCCGCGTTTGTTTTATGTGTGCGTGCGTGCGTGTGTTTTATGTGTGCATGTCACATGAAACAAATGCGCGCACGCACACATAAAACAAATGCGCGCATGCACACATAAAACAAATGCGCGCATGCACACATAAAGCAAATGCGCGCATGTACACATAAAACAAATGCGCGCACGTCACATAAAACAAATGCGCGCACGCACACATAAAACAAATGCGCGCACGCACATATTAAAGAAATGCGCACGCGCACACAAAACAAATGCGCAAGAGCACACAAAACAAATGCGCGCGCACAGATAAAACAAATGCACACGCACACAACACACGCACGCACACATTAAACAAATGCGCACACCCACATAAAACAAACGCGCACGCACACATAAAACACACGCATGCATACACAGACATGCACTGACAAACGCACACACACACGGTGACATGCAAACATAAAACACACGCACGCACGCACACATAAAACAAACGCGGGTTTTATAGGTTTGTTTGTGATGTGTAGTTATGCGTTTGTGTGCATATCATTGGTGTGTGTGCGCATGTGTCAGTGTGTGTCTGCGTGTGCGTGCGTGTGTGTGTTTTATGTGTGCATGTCACCGTGTGTGTGCGTGTGTCAGTGCATGTCTGTGTGTGCATGCGTGTGTTTTGTGTGCGTCCGCGTTTGTTTTATGTGTGCGTGCGTGCGTGTGTTTTATGTGTGCATGTCACATGAAACAAATGCGCGCACGCACACATAAAACAAATGCGCGCATGCACACATAAAACAAATGCGCGCATGCACACATAAAACAAATGCGCGCATGCACACATAAAGCAAATGCGCGCATGCACACATAAAACAAATGCGCGCACGTCACATAAAACAAATGCGCGCACGCACACATAAAACAAATGCGCGCACGCACATATTAAAGAAATGCGCACGCGCACACAAAACAAATGCGCAAGAGCACACAAAACAAATGCGCGCGCACAGATAAAACAAATGCACACGCACACAACACACGCACGCACACATTAAACAAATGCGCACACCCACATAAAACAAACGCGCACGCACACATAAAACACACGCATGCATACACAGACATGCACTGACAAACGCACACACACACGGTGACATGCAAACATAAAACACACGCACGCACGCACACATAAAACAAACGCGGATTTTATAGGTTTGTTTGTGATGTGTAGTTATGCGTTTGTGTGCATGTCATTGGTGTGTGTGCGCATGTGTCAGTGTGTGTCTGCGTGTGCGTGCGTGTGTGTGTTTTATGTGTGCATGTCACCGTGTGTGTGCGTGTGTCAGTGCATGTCTGTGTGTGCATGCGTGTGTGTGTTTTATGTGTGCATGTCACCGTGTGTGTGCGTGTGTCAGTGCATGTCTGTGTGTGCATGCGTGTGTTTTGTGTGCGTCCGCGTTTGTTTTATGTGTGCGTGCGTGCGTGTGTTTTATGTGTGCATGTCACATGAAACAAATGCGCGCACGCACACATAAAACAAATGCGCGCATGCACACATAAAACAAATGCGCGCATGCACACATAAAACAAATGCGCGCATGCACACATAAAGCAAATGCGCGCATGCACACATAAAACAAATGCGCGCACGTCACATAAAACAAATGCGCGCACGCACACATAAAACAAATGCGCGCACGCACATATTAAAGAAATGCGCACGCGCACACAAAACAAATGCGCAAGAGCACACAAAACAAATGCGCGCGCACAGATAAAACAAATGCACACGCACACAACACACGCACGCACACATTAAACAAATGCGCACACCCACATAAAACAAACGCGCACGCACACATAAAACACACGCATGCATACACAGACATGCACTGACAAACGCACACACACACGGTGACATGCAAACATAAAACACACGCACGCACGCACACATAAAACAAACGCGGATTTTATAGGTTTGTTTGTGATGTGTAGTTATGCGTTTGTGTGCATGTCATTGGTGTGTGTGCGCATGTGTCAGTGTGTGTCTGCGTGTGCGTGCGTGTGTGTGTTTTATGTGTGCATGTCACCGTGTGTGTGCGTGTGTCAGTGCATGTCTGTGTGTGCATGCGTGTGTGTGTTTTATGTGTGCATGTCACCGTGTGTGTGCGT
Organism: Callionymus lyra; assembly: GCF_982586985.1. Classification (NCBI taxonomy): domain Eukaryota; kingdom Metazoa; phylum Chordata; class Actinopteri; order Syngnathiformes; family Callionymidae; genus Callionymus; species Callionymus lyra. The sequence continues at coordinate 586,506 of NW_028258540.1, read as the reverse complement.
GTGTCAGTGCATGTCTGTGTGTGCATGCGTGTGTTTTGTGTGCGTCCGCGTTTGTTTTATGTGTGCGTGCGTGCGTGTGTTTTATGTGTGCATGTCACATGAAACAAATGCGCGCACGCACACATAAAACAAATGCGCGCATGCACACATAAAACAAATGCGCGCATGCACACATAAAACAAATGCGCGCGCGCGCACACAAAACACACGGATGCACACACAGACATGCACTGACACACGCACACACACACGGTGACATGCACACATAAAACAAACGCGGACGCACACAAAACAATGTGCGTCAATGCTTGCACGTGTCAACACACAACACACGCACGCACACATTAAAGAAATGCGCACACCCACATTAAACAAACGCGCACGCACACATAAAACACACGCATGCATACACAGACATGCACTGACAAACGCACACACACACGGTGACATGCAAACATAAAACACACGCACGCACGCACACATAATGCGTGTGTTTTGTGTGCGTCCGCGTTTGTTTTATGTGTGCGTGTGTGCGTGTGTTTTATGTGTGCATGTCACATGAAACAAATGCGCGCACGCACACATAAAACAAATGCGCGCATGCACACATAAAACAAATGCGCGCATGCACACATAAAGCAAATGCGCGCATGCACACATAAAACAAATGCGCGCACGTCACATAAAACAAATGCGCGCACGCACACATAAAACAAATGCGCGCACGCACATATTAAAGAAATGCGCACGCGCACACAAAACAAATGCGCAAGAGCACACAAAACAAATGCGCGCGCACAGATAAAACAAATGCACACGCACACAACACACGCACACATTAAACAAATGCGCACACCCACATTAAACAAACGCGCACGCACACATAAAACACACGCATGCATACACAGACATGCACTGACAAACGCACACACACACGGTGACATGCAAACATAAAACACACGCACGCACGCACACATAAAACAAACGCGGGTTTTATAGGTTTGTTTGTGATGTGTAGTTATGCGTTTGTGTGCATGTCATTGGTGTGTGTGCGCATGTGTCAGTGTGTGTCTGCGTGTGCGTGCGTGTGTGTGTTTTATGTGTGCATGTCACCGTGTGTGTGCGTGTGTCAGTGCATGTCTGTGTGTGCATGCGTGTGTTTTGTGTGCGTCCGCGTTTGTTTTATGTGTGCGTGCGTGCGTGTGTTTTATGTGTGCATGTCACATGAAACAAATGCGCGCACGCACACATAAAACAAATGCGCGCATGCACACATAAAACAAATGCGCGCATGCACACATAAAGCAAATGCGCGCATGCACACATAAAACAAATGCGCGCACGTCACATAAAACAAATGCGCGCACGCACACATAAAACAAATGCGCGCACGCACATATTAAAGAAATGCGCACGCGCACACAAAACAAATGCGCAAGAGCACACAAAACAAATGCGCGCGCACAGATAAAACAAATGCACACGCACACAACACACGCACGCACACATTAAACAAATGCGCACACCCACATAAAACAAACGCGCACGCACACATAAAACACACGCATGCATACACAGACATGCACTGACAAACGCACACACACGGTGACATGCAAACATAAAACACACGCACGCACGCACACATAAAACAAACGCGGATTTTATAGGTTTGTTTGTGATCTGTAGTTATGCGTTTGTGTGCATGTCATTGGTGTGTGTGCGCATGTGTCAGTGTGTGTCTGCGTGTGCGTGCGTGTGTGTGTTTTATGTGTGCATGTCACCGTGTGTGTGCGTGTGTCAGTGCATGTCTGTGTGTGCATGCGTGTGTGTGCTTTATGTGTGCATGTCACCGTGTGTGTGCGTGTGTCAGTGCATGTCTGTGTGTGCATGCGTGTGTTTTGTGTGCGTCCGCGTTTGTTTTATGTGTGCGTGCGTGCGTGTGTTTTATGTGTGCATGTCACATGAAACAAATGCGCGCACGCACACATAAAACAAATGCGCGCATGCACACATAAAACAAATGCGCGCATGCACACATAAAACAAATGCGCGCGCGCGCACACAAAACACACGGATGCACACACAGACATGCACTGACACACGCACACACACACGGTGACATGCACACATAAAACAAACGCGGACGCACACAAAACAAACGCGCACGCACACATAAAACACACGCATGCATACATAGACATGCACTGACAAACGCACACACACACGGTGACATGCAAACATAAAACACACGCACGCACGAACACATAAAACAAACGCGGATTTTTTTTAGAATAGAATAGAATAGAAAAGCTTTATTCATCCCCAGAGGGGAAACACACTTTCACAACAGCGCAGATTAAAAAAAAAATATATAGGTTTGTTTGTGATGTGTAGTTATGCGTTTGTGTGCATGTCACTGGTGTGTGTGCGCATGTGTCAGTGTGCGTCTGCGTGTGCGTGCGTGTGTGTGTTTTATGTGTGCATGTCACCGTGTGTGTGTGCGTGTGTCAGTGCATGTCTGTGTGTGCATGCGTGTGTTTAATGTGTGCGTGCGCGTTTGTTTTGTGTGCGTCCGCGTTTGTTTTATGTGTGCGTGCGTGCGTGTGTTTATGTGTGCATGTCACCGTGTGTGTGGGCGTGTGTCAGTGCATGTCTGTGTGTGCATGCGTGTGTTTTAGGTGTGCGTGCGCGTTTCTTTGATGTGTGCGTCCGCGTTTGTTTTATGTGTGCGTGCGTGCGTGTGTTTTATGTGTGCATGTCACCGTGTGTGTGTGCGTTTGTCAGTGCATGTCCGTGTACGCATGCGTGTGTTTTATGTGTGCGTGCGCGTTTGTTTTATGTGGGTGTGCGCATTTGTTTAATGTGTGCGTTCGTGCACAGTAAATTTCCAAGTGTCAAAAAGGAAGTGTTAATGTATTTTAACTATTTCATAGACTGGTTTAACTCTTCCAGATGTAACACAACAACAACAGGTGTAAAACGTGGCTCCTCCCCCTGCAGTGCTGTTGTCAATATCCAGAGTTAAAACCCAGGTGTTATTTATTCAGTGTAAAAAGTGAATGAACACTGTCAAGGGTCAATTTAACAATATTCAGTGTTAATATCTTAATATGCTCCGCCCATTTCAAATGATCCAGAAGTTTCTAGAGTAATTGGACCTCATGGACCACCGCCATGTTTCCATTGGTAAAGACTGTGGTAAGTCTCTCCATCTGCTGACTTATATTTAAATGAATTAAACGATTTATACAATTGTATTCACCGTGACTGTACTACCATTCGCTTTTTAGACTTCTAATGTAGATGAATTGCTATGTGGTTCACCAACATTAAGTTACATTCTATTACTTGTAATGCGGTACAGTTAACCTGCGCAGTGAACACCACGTGTAGACACTTGTAACCAATACCACTATGGATTATTGTGTATATTCGGTTTATGGTGCTCGCTCAAAACAACAGATGTATATGCTGTCTGTACATGCGCGCGCCAGTAAGTACGGTAGATCATTCCCGCGCCACTCCCCCTCTGTCAGGCTTTAGTTTTTAGTAATGTAACCCAGCCGTTTATTTGTCGTTTTATGTTTCAATTATTTTCACTGGAAGTATATAATTAAACCCAGTTGTTATTTTCGTGTTTTATGTTTTATTACTTTTCAATGCATGTATCGCATCAAGACACTGTCGCTTTAAGACGGCCATTGTTTTTTACCTGCGTTCCACGGATGAGACGCGTGGTGTTCAGATGCTTCAGCGGCTCAGAGACTGAGACACGTGTAAGTAAGTAAGTAAGTAAGTAATATTTATTTATATAGCGCTTTTCGAGACCAGGGTCACAAAGCGCTTTAACAATCAAAAACAATACTCAAAACAGTACATACTTCAAAGATCAAGACAACACCGAGAACAACAAGTTCGAGAAATTCAAGGAAAAGCCTGAACAAATAGAAACGTCTTAAGATGTTTCTTAAAGGAGTCAGTAGACTCCATCAAGCGCAAAGAGAGAGGAAGATTGTTCCAAAGCTTAGGAGCAACAGCCTGAAAAGATTTCTCTCCTCTGGTCCTGAGCCGTGTGCGTGGAACCATCAGTAGATTCTGATCCACAGACCTCAGAGACCGAGCTGGGGTGTAAGGCTGGATCAGATCAGTGATGTAAGGAGGAGCCTGACCATGAATAGCTCTGAAAGTAAGAACCAGAATTTTAAAGTTGATCCTGAAAGAAACTGGAAGCCAGTGAAGAGTTTTAAGGATCGGAGAAATGTGAGTTCTCCTACTTGAGCGGGTCAGAATTCTCGCTGCAGAGTTCTGAATCAACTGCAGACGAGACAGCTCCTTCTTGTTAAGACATGAAAACAAACCGTTACAATAGTCCAGACGAGAAGAAACAAACGCATGGATTACAAGCTCCAGATCATGTTGTGACAACATTTTCCTAAGTTTAGAGATTTTTCTCAGTTGAAGGAAACAGTTTCTGGTCAGTTTTCTGCAGTGTTGAACAAGAGACATGTCTTTATCAAATACAACACCCAGGTTTCTCAGGCTCAGTTTGACAGACTGACCTAAGTCACCCAAGTACTGACTCAACCATGGAATCTTATCATCAGGAGCAATCACCAGAGTTTCAGTTTTGTCCACATTAAGCTGTAAAGTGTGCCAACGCTCCTGCAATTTTACTGAATACACTCGCTTATCACTCCTAGGTGAGCCTAAACAATACGTTTATATTATTGTTTATATTGCTGTGTGTAAATGAATGTTGTGTCGAAGCAGCTATTTAAGTTTTTGTGTGAAACTTGAAGCATTGTTTTATAACTTTATTCAAGTGTATATTTTCGATAGTATTTTATATTGTACTGTTTCACTTTGTTTTGAAAGTAAGTTGCACTTTATATTTTGTTATCGCGTGGTGTTCAGATGCTTCAGCGGCTCAGAGTTCACCGCATCTGTTATTTAACACGCCGATTAAACGTTCGTGCTGTTGTATGGTTAACAAGCGTTGAATGTGTTGAAGGTGCCGTAGCTAAGAATCTTGAATATTAATAAAATAAATCGCCTACCATGACCCACCAATATAGCAAACTTTTTATTGGAATATAAATATATTTTCGTCCTTCAAAATAACAAACAAAATACGTGTGTGAGTTACATTATAATTTAAAAAAGCTAAGTTTTAGCGAACTAGCTCTCGTGTTAACGCACCACAGAAAGTTACATTACACGCAATGAAACATTATTTCTGAGTCTTAAAGCAATAATGATATCTTACCTCAATAGACGAGTGACGCGCACCTGATTCCGTCAAGTTATGCACAAACGTGAGGATAAAATGCGATCGATCTTTGTCAACAAGTGTGACGTCATCATCCGGAAGTTGCGTATGCGGCAATTTGAAAACTTTTTAGCTAACGCTAAATTTAAACTAAACTTAACTCGGTCTTTATACAAGCACGCATCTACTATTGTATTCATGGCGCTTTTAAACAAACAAGCACAATATCTCATTGTATTCCTGTGGTGTGACGTCACCGCTGCAGGATCAGTTGATTAGCATGTGTGACGTCACCCCTGCAGACTCGCGATTAATGTTGACAAACGTCACGTAGACGCTCATAATCGCAGCTAAATAAAAAGAAAACATATGTCCATAAACGCAATCTCAATGAAAGCTTCTATTTTCATAGAAAAGCGCACCGGATTATAAAGAGGATCAAGCGAAATAGCACAGACTTTATTTTACTCATTCATAAAACAATGTCAACATTATGGAGTTGAAACACCTAAAAATATACAATATAGTCACTTTTACAGGACCTTTTAAGCATGTTTTAATCCGCGAGAGCTTCTTGACTTCCGCGATGCGTAAACAATCCAAGCTCCAAAAAATTAAAATTAAGCATTTTTACCGATTTATATTCACTCTGTACCTCCTTAAAGTGGTTTGAGGTCGTTAAGCACAATCAGGATTAGAATCACACTGTTGACATTAAACATTTCAAATGAGCTTCATAGTTGTAGAATTACGGTAGCCAAATGAAACAGCGACACGTCACGTTACCAAGGCAACGAAGAGATGGGCGACGCGTCAAATGTAACCCGGGTCGTTTGAATCCGACGTCGGGGGGTGCTCTGTATAATACTGGGTGACCCGTGCGTGTCAATGCGTGCGCGCGTGTCAATGTGCGTCAATACGTGTGTGTCAATGTGCGTCAATGTGCGTCAATACGTGTGTGTGTGTCAATGTGCGTCAATGCGTGCGGGTGTGTCAATGCGTATAGACGTGTGTTTATATGTGTGTACATATATGTGTGTATGTGTATAGACGTGTGTGTGTATATATGTGTGTGTATGTGTATAGACGTGTGTGTGTATATATATGTGTGTATGTGTATAGACGTGTGTGTGTGTATATATGTGTGTGTATAGACGTGTGTGTATATATATGTGTGTATGTGTATAGACGTGTGTGTATATGTGTGTATGTGTATAGACGTGTGTGTGTGTGTGTGTGTGTGTATATATATATACGTGTGTGTGTTTATATATGTGTGTATGTGTATAGACGTGTGTGTGTATATATATGTGTGTATATGTGTGTATGTGTATAGACGTGTGTGTGTGTATATGTGTGTATGTGTATAGACGTGTGTGTATATATATGTGTGTATATGTGTGTATGTGTATAGACGTGTGTGTATATATATGTGTGTATGTGTATAGACGTGTGTGTGTATATGTATATGTGTGTATGTGTATAGACGTGTGTGTGTGTGTGTGTATATACTGTATATATATTGTAACGATCCTGTTTGTTCTGTTCATTAATGTTGCGGGCACTTTAAGAAGGTGAGTCTGTGCGCATGCGCAGTTGTTGTTAGAGAGATTTCGCGTTCAACTAGTGGTGTGAAGAACGAGCGGCGTTGGTTGTGGCCGAAACAATAACCTCTCTGTGAGTACAGCGAACAAAGAAACAATATCTGTGCAAGACAACCGTCTGGTCATGTGTGGAGGACCAAACGTTACATTGGTGTCAGAAGCGACTTTTTCGGACCTGCTCCTGAGGCGAAGCTAACGGTTATTAGCAACGAACTTTGCTAACGAACGTCCCCGGTATGTACGGGAAAGTGAAGAGCGAAAGTGAGGAGATGGACGTTGGTGCGAGACGACGGGACCATGCTCAACAGTTAAGAGACGCTGTGTTACAACTCTCAGAAGAAGAATGTGCGTCAATGCGTGCGCCAATGTGCAGCAACTGGGCTTCATCAAGTATCAAACAGATCACACATCACACCTACCATGATTTTGTTCAATGAGATGAAAACTTATTTGATGTTCAATCCAGTGTTCAGGTTGACTTCAGTGCTTATGTTTTAGTAGAAGTGAAGCTGTGGTGCTTTAGTTTAATACATGGACACAGCACTAAACTTTGTTGTTGGTTGTTAGTTGTTTTTTTAGATTTTGGGATCAACCGTCACTTTTTAGTAATGGGAGAATTATTTCTCTGCACTGTGCGAGTCGTCCCAGAGCCATTGTTCAGCCTGAAGCCAATACGTTTTTAGGTTGAAAAGTTTGCCCCCCTGAAAAAATGTAATGCCCCCCCTTAAATGTTTTTCTGCAGCCGGGTCTGTCAGTGTTATACTAGATCCACTCAGTATAAACTGTTGTCAACATTGAAGTCAAATCATCTCCAGAAATGATACTTTGTGATGAAGTCTTAATGTTAAAAGAGACAAATGTAATAAGATCTTTAATGAATCAATTCATGTACATTTATATCAAACCTGCTATTCCCTGCATGATGGGATCAGAAACACTAGAATTCTACTTTCTCGGGACGTTTTAGATTTACAACGACGACATCATTAAAAGTGTGAACTGCAGTCACACTGCAAGTTTATGTCCATAATCCTTAGATATTCTCTCCAAATGAGAACAATTTTACAGAAGAGTTTAACATTACCTTGGCTGTAGTCATGCTCTGTAGACAGAAGCTTCACCTGCACAGGTGATCTCATTAGCTCGTCCTGTCTCTCCACCTGCACGCAAAGCAACTTGTACTCTCTGCTGCCCTCTAGTGTTGCTAAAACGATTTATTATGTCCAATAAACAAACCTACAGAAAGACTTAACAGTGTGGGTCTTTCTTTTTATTTCAAGGGTCCCCATTTTATCTCAAACATCAATATAGCTAATATTTAACACTAATTGGTAAATATCAAACATGTATGCTTCATTACAGTTGAAACAATTGTTCTCTGGTAACAAATATTTATCATTAAACATGTGTGTTCATGTATGATCCATGGCACTCATCATGATGGACAAATATGATGGAAAAACATTCTATTAGTGTCAGTACAGTACACGAGGTTGGAAATCAACCACGCATTTGCGCATGCGTTGTCCACCTACAAGGAGGTTTATAACGGTCAGACGCGGAAGAATCGACGAAACTATCACTGATAGATTCTCAAAAATCATCTGATATTAAATGATCTTTTCTCTCAAGGATAAGGATGTTGAAGGAGTGACGTCACAGTGTCCACTGTTGAAGGATAAGGATGTTGAGTGTCCAGCTGGAAGGAGCACAGGTACATGTTGTGGTTTATTAAAGTCTCTTTTCATTTTATTGACATCGGTAAATGTAACGCTAAGTTTAAGTGAAGGTATCAAGACCTGTCGCCCTTCCCAGCTATCTTCTAAATAATCCACGGAGGAAAAATTCAGAAAAAAAACTCTTATATAGATCCAGAGCGGTCCGTAATAGGAACAAAAAAACAAAACAGGCACTCGGGGCGAAGGCAGGGCACTTCTGGAGATCGGGGTCCCAACAGCAACTAAAACAAAAAGACAAAAGGACTCACTTGAGTAAATAAAAGTGCTGACAACGTCAGGAGTATCCAAAGGATTATCCAGTTGTGATTCAAAGGCGAGGAGCGAGATCGAAAGGACAGCCAACCTGGTCTGGAAACGCAATACTCTGGCGAGTTCTTCCGGGTAGAGACGCTCCTTATCAATGGGAAGAACCCGCCACTCCATCATCCCCAGCCGCGCACCTGCCAGCGTCTGTCACTCAAAACACAGGACACATGAAAACGGAAAACCACCTTCAAAATAAAACAAAAGAACATAAGCATGACACTTGTATGTTGATTCTATCAAATGTATTCTGCCTATTTTAAATGTTGACCTTTTTTCTTATAAGAGTAACTGTCAGGAGTCTTGATGTAAAACGTCACTCAAATGTGTCATTTATTTATTTCTCTCACAGGATTCAGAGTCAATGTTCATTGCACAGAATTTCCATCTCCGTCCTGCACTGTCTGTGATGATGGAACTTACATGGACAAATTGAACCGAGAGAAACATGGTTTCAAGTGTCTCGTCTGTACTGAAGGTAAAGTTTGTTCTTCACTAGAATGATGAGTTGGTCAGTATGTAGATGTGATGTAGAATTTGTTATTGACTAACAGGACTGAGAGAGATCAGATCCTGTACCTTCACAGCAAACACCAAGTGTGAACCTCTGGAGGGTTTTTTCTGTGTGGACGGCTCAGTGGACACATGTGTGGCAGCACAGCAACACTCCACATGTGAACCAGGACAGTTCATCATCAGAGCAGGCGAGTTTCACATCCAACATGTGAAATGCAAGAGTGCAGAAACTATAAGACACACACAATGTTCTTCACAGGAACGTCCTCCACAGACACTGAGTGTGGAACCTGCAGTGAAGGAACATTTTCAAATGGAACGTTCACGTCATGTCAGGATCACAAACAGTGAGTGAAGCTTCACAAATGTTTGCTCCAGATGTTTTCTTCTAAACTGTCTCCACTTGTCTTTGTAGATGTTCAACATATCTACGAGAAGGAAGTATTTCTTCTGACTCTGTATGTCGAGAAGGTTTGACACCAGGAGAAGTGGCTGGAATTATTGTTGCTGTGATCGTTCTACTGATCACATGTTCTGTAGTTTATTGGTATAAAAAAAGAAAAAGAGGTAAAAAACAAATGCATTCATAAAAATCACATTATTATATTGATTTGTGTTTATCTGGAGTCATTTCCTTGAATTATTTTTCTCCTTAACCAGATGGAAAAGAGTTCAAGAGAAGAAGGAAGGTATGTAAGAATGTTTTTTAGTCATTTATCAAAGTGATTTAATGTTTAAATGTAATGTTGATTAATTTTGCAAATGTCATCACTTGTACAATTAAAATGAATGTCAATTTTGGTTTAATATCTTCAGCACTGCAGTATTTGTGCATCAGAGAAACGATCATTATTTCTTATTAGGAGGTGGCAGTGGGAATGAATGAATGTATGGATTCAACGGAGCATCCGTGAGAATTTCAATTAGTTTGAGCTTTTTTTTTAATCTAAACTGACTTATTTTTTTCTTGTCTTAGATCAATTTATTCATCTGAGAATAAGTCCGATGAAGTGGAACATGTTCCACTGATGGTAGAACCCGGGGAAGACCCAGAACACACTGAAGAAGCATGTTCCTCCACTGGGCTGGAAACACAGGGGGGTCCTCCAGAAAGAGCTGGACGATGTAACTGGGGAGAAGAAAGTATGGACCTCTCTGCTGAAGCTGCTGCCCCCGTGACAAGAATCCAGATAAACAGACCAGAGATAGCAGACGTTGAATATGAACTAATTGGACACGAGGATATTAAAGTAGATTGTTCAGTCATTCAATAGAATGTTTGAGTTTTATACAACATGAAAAATGTGTTCATAAATGATGTGTTCAGTGAACATAACATATTTCTGGCTGTTTTCATTTGCCTGTGTGTGTAGCTTAGTCTGTGATATAGAAAACAGTTTCTGTCAAAGCTTTCATTAATCTCATAAATGGCTGATCAGTTAAACATCAGCCAGGTTTGAGGATGTACTTCACTCCACAGCCGTCAGTGTTGCTTGTTCTTTCACTGCCCTTTTTGTGAGGTCACCAAATTCAGACCAGCACAGATGGACAAAACCCAACAGCACATACAAAGCCACTTGAGAAAGGCAATCATCATGGAGGTGTGTACAGTATATGTTTAGTTAGTTCCTCGTATATTGCATCATAAAAGTCTAACCGTTTACATTTTTATGTTTGACAGACTATCCGATACACAGATGTGGGCTGCAGACCAGAACCTCACGTCCATTGTCATGTGCGTGTCAATGTGTGTCAATGCGCGCGTGTGTCAATGTGCGTCAATGCTTGCGCGCGTGTCAATGTGCGTCAATGCTTGCGTGCGTGTCAATGCGTGTGCGTGTGTCAATATGCTTGCGCGCGTGTCAATGTGCGTCAATGCTTGCGCGCGTGTCAATGTGCGTCAATGCGCGCGTGCGTGTCAATGTGCGTCAATGCGCCCGTGCGTGTCAATGCGTGTGCGTGCGTCAATATGCGCGCGAGTGTCAATGTGCGTCAATGCTTGCGCGCGTGTCAATGTGCGTCAATGCTTGCGCGTGTGTCAATGTGCGTCAATGCTTGCGCGTGTCAACACACAACACACGCACGCACACATTAAACAAATGCGCACACCCACATTAAACAAACGCGCACGCACACATAAAACACACGCATGCATACACAGACATGCACTGACAAACGCACACACACACGGTGACATGCAAACATAAAACACACGCACGCACGCACACATAAAACAAACGCGGATTTTATAGGTTTGTTTGTGATGTGTAGTTATGCGTTTGTGTGCATGTCATTGGTGTGTGTGCGCATGTGTCAGTGTGTGTCTGCGTGTGCGTGCGTGTGTGTGTTTTATGTGTGCATGTCACCGTGTGTGTGCGTGTGTCAGTGCATGTCTGTGTGTGCATGCGTGTGTTTTGTGTGCGTCCGCGTTTGTTTTATGTGTGCGTGCGTGCGTGTGTTTTATGTGTGCATGTCACATGAAACAAATGCGCGCACGCACACATAAAACAAATGCGCGCATGCACACATAAAACAAATGCGCGCATGCACACATAAAGCAAATGCGCGCATGCACACATAAAGCAAATGCGCGCATGCACACATAAAACAAATGCGCGCACGTCACATAAAACAAATGCGCGCACGCACACATAAAACAAATGCGCGCACGCACATATTAAAGAAATGCGCACGCGCACACAAAACAAATGCGCAAGAGCACACAAAACAAATGCGCGCGCACAGATAAAACAAATGCACACGCACACAACACACGCACGCACACATTAAACAAATGCGCACACCCACATAAAACAAACGCGCACGCACACATAAAACACACGCATGCATACACAGACATGCACTGACAAACGCACACACACACGGTGACATGCAAACATAAAACACACGCACGCACGCACACATAAAACAAACGCGGGTTTTATAGGTTTGTTTGTGATGTGTAGTTATGCGTTTGTGTGCATGTCATTGGTGTGTGTGCGCATGTGTCAGTGTGTGTCTGCGTGTGCGTGCGTGTGTGTGTTTTATGTGTGCATGTCACCGTGTGTGTGCGTGTGTCAGTGCATGTCTGTGTGTGCATGCGTGTGTTTTGTGTGCGTCCGCGTTTGTTTTATGTGTGCGTGCGTGTGTTTTATGTGTGCATGTCACATGAAACAAATGCGCGCACGCACATATAAACCAAATGCGCGCATGCACACATAAAACAAATGCGCGCATGCACACATAAAACAAATGCGCGCATGCACACATAAAGCAAATGCGCGCATGCACACATAAAACAAATGCGCGCACGTCACATAAAACAAATGCGCGCACGCACACATAAAACAAATGCGCGCACGCACATATTAAAGAAATGCGCACGCGCACACAAAACAAATGCGCAAGAGCACACAAAACAAATGCGCGCGCACAGATAAAACAAATGCACACGCACACAACACACGCACGCACACATTAAACAAATGCGCACACCCACATAAAACAAACGCGCACGCACACATAAAACACACGCATGCATACACAGACATGCACTGACAAACGCACACACACACGGTGACATGCAAACATAAAACACACGCACGCACGCACACATAAAACAAACGCGGATTTTATAGGTTTGTTTGTGATGTGTAGTTATGCGTTTGTGTGCATGTCATTGGTGTGTGTGCGCATGTGTCAGTGTGTGTCTGCGTGTGCGTGCGTGTGTGTGTTTTATGTGTGCATGTCACCGTGTGTGTGCGTGTGTCAGTGCATGTCTGTGTGTGCATGCGTGTGTGTGTTTTATGTGTGCATGTCACCGTGTGTGTGCGTGTGTCAGTGCATGTCTGTGTGTGCATGCGTGTGTTTTGTGTGCGTCCGCGTTTGTTTTATGTGTGCGTGCGTGCGTGCGTGCGTGTGTTTTATGTGTGCATGTCACATGAAACAAATGCGCGCACGCACACATAAAACAAATGCGCGCATGCACACAAAACAAATGCGCGCATGCACACATAAAACAAATGCGCGCGCGCGCACACAAAACACACGGATGCACACACAGACATGCACTGACACACGCACACACACACGGTGACATGCACACATAAAACAAACGCGGACGCACACAAAACAATGTGCGTCAATGCTTGCGCGTGTCAACACACAACACACGCACGCACACATTAAACAAATGCGCACACCCACATTAAACAAACGCGCACGCACACATAAAACACACGCATGCATACACAGACATGCACTGACAAACGCACACACACACGGTGACATGCAAACATAAAACACACGCACGCACGCACACATAATGCGTGTGTTTTGTGTGCGTCCGCGTTTGTTTTATGTGTGCGTGCGTGCGTGTGTTTTATGTGTGCATGTCACATGAAACAAATGCGCGCACGCACACATAAAACAAATGCGCGCATGCACACATAAAACAAATGCGCGCATGCACACATAAAGCAAATGCGCGCATGCACACATAAAACAAATGCGCGCACGTCACATAAAACAAATGCGCGCACGCACACATAAAACAAATGCGCGCACGCACATATTAAAGAAATGCGCACGCGCACACAAAAACAAATGCGCAAGAGCACACAAAACAAATGCGCGCGCACAGATAAAACAAATGCACACGCACACAACACACGCACGCACACATTAAACAAATGCGCACACCCACATAAAACAAACGCGCACGCACACATAAAACACACGCATGCATACACAGACATGCACTGACAAACGCACACACACACGGTGACATGCAAACATAAAACACACGCACGCACGCACACATAAAACAAACGCGGGTTTTATAGGTTTGTTTGTGATGTGTAGTTATGCGTTTGTGTGCATGTCATTGGTGTGTGTGCGCATGTGTCAGTGTGTGTCTGCGTGTGCGTGCGTGTGTGTGTGTGTTTTATGTGTGCATGTCACCGTGTGTGTGCGTGTGTCAGTGCATGTCTGTGTGTGCATGCGTGTGTTTTGTGTGCGTCCGCGTTTGTTTTATGTGTGCGTGCGTGCGTGTGTTTTATGTGTGCATGTCACATGAAACAAATGCGCGCACGCACACATAAAACAAATGCGCGCATGCACACATAAAACAAATGCGCGCATGCACACATAAAACAAATGCGCGCATGCACACATAAAGCAAATGCGCGCATGCACACATAAAACAAATGCGCGCACGTCACATAAAACAAATGCGCGCACGCACACATAAAACAAATGCGCGCACGCACATATTAAAGAAATGCGCACGCGCACACAAAACAAATGCGCAAGAGCACACAAAACAAATGCGCGCGCACAGATAAAACAAATGCACACGCACACAACACACGCACGCACACATTAAACAAATGCGCACACCCACATAAAACAAACGCGCACGCACACATAAAACACACGCATGCATACACAGACATGCACTGACAAACGCACACACACACGGTGACATGCAAACATAAAACACACGCGGATTTTATAGGTTTGTTTGTGATGTGTAGTTATGCGTTTGTGTGCATGTCATTGGTGTGTGTGCGCATGTGTCAGT
Organism: Callionymus lyra; assembly: GCF_982586985.1. Classification (NCBI taxonomy): domain Eukaryota; kingdom Metazoa; phylum Chordata; class Actinopteri; order Syngnathiformes; family Callionymidae; genus Callionymus; species Callionymus lyra. The sequence continues at coordinate 571,491 of NW_028258540.1, read as the reverse complement.
GTGTGTCTGCGTGTGCGTGCGTGTGTGCGTTTTATGTGTGCATGTCACCGTGTGTGTGCGTGTGTCAGTGCATGTCTGTGTGTGCATGCGTGTGTGTGTTTTATGTGTGCATGTCACCGTGTGTGTGCGTGTGTCAGTGCATGTCTGTGTGTGCATGCGTGTGTTTTGTGTGCGTCCGCGTTTGTTTTATGTGTGCGTGCGTGCGTGTGTTTTATGTGTGCATGTCACATGAAACAAATGCGCGCACGCACACATAAAACAAATGCGCGCATGCACACATAAAACAAATGCGCGCATGCACACATAAAACAAATGCGCGCGCGCGCACACAAAACACACGGATGCACACACAGACATGCACTGACACACGCACACACACACGGTGACATGCACACATAAAACAAACGCGGACGCACACAAAACAAACGCGCACGCACACATAAAACACACGCATGCATACATAGACATGCACTGACAAACGCACACACACACGGTGACATGCAAACATAAAACACACGCACGCACGAACACATAAAACAAACGCGGATTTTTTTTAGAATAGAATAGAATAGAAAAGCTTTATTCATCCCCAGAGGGGAAACACACTTTCACAACAGCGCAGATTAAAAAAAATATATATAGGTTTGTTTGTGATGTGTAGTTATGCGTTTGTGTGCATGTCACTGGTGTGTGTGCGCATGTGTCAGTGTGTGTCTGCGTGTGCATGCGTGTGTTTTAGGTGTGCGTGCGCGTTTCTTTGATGTGTGCGTCCGCGTTTGTTTTATGTGTGCGTGCGTGCGTGTGTTTTATGTGTGCATGTCACCGTGTGTGTGTGCGTTTGTCAGTGCATGTCCGTGTACGCATGCGTGTGTTTTATGTGTGCGTGCGCGTTTGTTTTATGTGGGTGTGCGCATTTGTTTAATGTGTGCGTTCGTGCACAGTAAATTTCCAAGTGTCAAAAAGGAAGTGTTAATGTATTTTAACTATTTCATAGACTGGTTTAACTCTTCCAGATGTAACACAACAACAACAGGTGTAAAACGTGGCTCCTCCCCCTGCAGTGCTGTTGTCAATATCCAGAGTTAAAACCCAGGTGTTATTTATTCAGTGTAAAAAGTGAATGAACACTGTCAAGGGTCAATTTAACAATATTCAGTGTTAATATCTTAATATGCTCCGCCCATTTCAAATGATCCAGAAGTTTCTAGAGTAATTGGACCTCATGGACCACCGCCATGTTTCCATTGGTAAAGACTGTGGTAAGTCTCTCCATCTGCTGACTTATATTTAAATGAATTAAACGATTTATACAATTGTATTCACCGTGACTGTACTACCATTCGCTTTTTAGACTTCTAATGTAGATGAATTGCTATGTGGTTCACCAACATTAAGTTACATTCTATTACTTGTAATGCGGTACAGTTAACCTGCGCAGTGAACACCACGTGTAGACACTTGTAACCAATACCACTATGGATTATTGTGTATATTCGGTTTATGGTGCTCGCTCAAAACAACAGATGTATATGCTGTCTGTACATGCGCGCGCCAGTAAGTACGGTAGTTCATTCCCGCGCCACTCCCCCTCTGTCAGGCTTTAGTTTTTAGTAATGTAACCCAGCCGTTTATTTGTCGTTTTATGTTTCAATTATTTTCACTGGAAGTATATAATTAAACCCAGTTGTTATTTTCGTGTTTTATGTTTTATTACTTTTCAATGCATGTATCGCATCAAGACACTGTCGCTTTAAGACGGCCATTGTTTTTTACCTGCGTTCCACGGATGAGACGCGTGGTGTTCAGATGCTTCAGCGGCTCAGAGACTGAGACACGTGTAAGTAAGTAAGTAAGTAAGTAATATTTATTTATATAGCGCTTTTCGAGACCAGGGTCACAAAGCGCTTTAACAATCAAAAACAATACTCAAAACAGTACATACTTCAAAGATCAAGACAACACCGAGAACAACAAGTTCGAGAAATTCAAGGAAAAGCCTGAACAAATAGAAACGTCTTAAGATGTTTCTTAAAGGAGTCAGTAGACTCCATCAAGCGCAAAGAGAGAGGAAGATTGTTCCAAAGCTTAGGAGCAACAGCCTGAAAAGATTTCTCTCCTCTGGTCCTGAGCCGTGTGCGTGGAACCATCAGTAGATTCTGATCCACAGACCTCAGAGACCGAGCTGGGGTGTAAGGCTGGATCAGATCAGTGATGTAAGGAGGAGCCTGACCATGAATAGCTCTGAAAGTAAGAACCAGAATTTTAAAGTTGATCCTGAAAGAAACTGGAAGCCAGTGAAGAGTTTTAAGGATCGGAGAAATGTGAGTTCTCCTACTTGAGCGGGTCAGAATTCTCGCTGCAGAGTTCTGAATCAACTGCAGACGAGACAGCTCCTTCTTGTTAAGACATGAAAACAAACCGTTACAATAGTCCAGACGAGAAGAAACAAACGCATGGATTACAAGCTCCAGATCATGTTGTGACAACATTTTCCTAAGTTTAGAGATTTTTCTCAGTTGAAGGAAACAGTTTCTGGTCAGTTTTCTGCAGTGTTGAACAAGAGACATGTCTTTATCAAATACAACACCCAGGTTTCTCAGGCTCAGTTTGACAGACTGACCTAAGTCACCCAAGTACTGACTCAACCATGGAATCTTATCATCAGGAGCAATCACCAGAGTTTCAGTTTTGTCCACATTAAGCTGTAAAGTGTGCCAACGCTCCTGCAATTTTACTGAATACACTCGCTTATCACTCCTAGGTGAGCCTAAACAATACGTTTATATTATTGTTTATATTGCTGTGTGTAAATGAATGTTGTGTCGAAGCAGCTATTTAAGTTTTTGTGTGAAACTTGAAGCATTGTTTTATAACTTTATTCAAGTGTATATTTTCGATAGTATTTTATATTGTACTGTTTCACTTTGTTTTGAAAGTAAGTTGCACTTTATATTTTGTTATCGCGTGGTGTTCAGATGCTTCAGCGGCTCAGAGTTCACCGCATCTGTTATTTAACACGCCGATTAAACGTTCGTGCTGTTGTATGGTTAACAAGCGTTGAATGTGTTGAAGGTGCCGTAGCTAAGAATCTTGAATATTAATAAAATAAATCGCCTACCATGACCCACCAATATAGCAAACTTTTTATTGGAATATAAATATATTTTCGTCCTTCAAAATAACAAACAAAATACGTGTGTGAGTTACATTATAATTAAAAAAGCTAAGTTTTAGCGAACTAGCTCTCGTGTTAACGCACCACAGAAAGTTACATTACACGCAATGAAACATTATTTCTGAGTCTTAAAGCAATAATGATATCTTACCTCAATAGACGAGTGACGCGCACCTGATTCCGTCAAGTTATGCACAAACGTGAGGATAAAATGCGATCGATCTTTGTCAACAAGTGTGACGTCATCATCCGGAAGTTGCGTATGCGGCAATTTGAAAACTTTTTAGCTGACGCTAAATTTAAACTAAACTTAACTCGGTCTTTATACAAGCACGCATCTACTATTGTATTCATGGCGCTTTTAAACAAACAAGCACAATATCTCATTGTATTCCTGTGGTGTGACGTCACCGCTGCAGGATCAGTTGATTAGCATGTGTGACGTCACCCCTGCAGACTCGCGATTAATGTTGACAAACGTCACGTAGACGCTCATAATCGCAGCTAAATAAAAAGAAAACATATGTCCATAAACGCAATCTCAATGAAAGCTTCTATTTTCATAGAAAAGCGCACCGGATTATAAAGAGGATCAAGCGAAATAGCACAGACTTTATTTTACTCATTCATAAAACAATGTCAACATTATGGAGTTGAAACACCTAAAAATATACAATATAGTCACTTTTACAGGACCTTTTAAGCATGTTTTAATCCGCGAGAGCTTCTTGACTTCCGCGATGCGTAAACAATCCAAGCTCCAAAAAATTAAAATTAAGCATTTTTACCGATTTATATTCACTCTGTACCTCCTTAAAGTGGTTTGAGGTCGTTAAGCACAATCAGGATTAGAATCACACTGTTGACATTAAACATTTCAAATGAGCTTCATAGTTGTAGAATTACGGTAGCCAAATGAAACAGCGACACGTCACGTTACCAAGGCAACGAAGAGATGGGCGACGCGTCAAATGTAACCCGGGTCGTCAATGCGTGCGGGTGTGTCAATGCGTATAGACGTGTGTTTATATGTGTGTACATATATGTGTGTATGTGTATAGACGTGTGTGTGTATATGTGTGTGTGTATGTGTATAGACGTGTGTGTGTATATATATGTGTGTATGTGTATAGACGTGTGTGTGTGTATATATGTGTGTGTATAGACGTGTGTGTATATATATGTGTGTATGTGTATAGACGTGTGTGTATATGTGTGTATGTGTATAGACGTGTGTGTGTGTGTGTGTGTGTGTATATATATATACGTGTGTGTGTTTATATATGTGTGTATGTGTATAGACGTGTGTGTGTATATATATGTGTGTATATGTGTGTATGTGTATAGACGTGTGTGTGTGTATATGTGTGTATGTGTATAGACGTGTGTGTATATATATGTGTGTATATGTGTGTATGTGTATAGACGTGTGTGTATATATACGTGTGTATGTGTATAGACGTGTGTGTGTATATGTATATGTGTGTATGTGTATAGACGTGTGTGTGTGTGTGTGTGTATATACTGTATATATATTGTAACGATCCTGTTTGTTCTGATCATTAATGTTGCGGGCACTTTAAGAAGGTGAGTCTGTGCGCATGCGCAGTTGTTGTTAGAGAGATTTCGCGTTCAACTAGTGGTGTGAAGAACGAGCGGCGTTGGTTGTGGCCGAAACAATAACCTCTCTGTGAGTACAGCGAACAAAGAAACAATATCTGTGCAAGACAACCGTCTGGTCATGTGTGGAGGACCAAACGTTACATTGGTGTCAGAAGCGACTTTTTCGGACCTGCTCCTGAGGCGAAGCTAACGGTTATTAGCAACGAACTTTGCTAACGAACGTCCCCGGTATGTACGGGAAAGTGAAGAGCGAAAGTGAGGAGATGGACGTTGGTGCGAGACGACGGGACCATGCTCAACAGTTAAGAGACGCTGTGTTACAACTCTCAGAAGAAGAATGTGCGTCAATGCGTGCGCCAATGTGCAGCAACTGGGCTTCATCAAGTATCAAACAGATCACACATCACACCTACCATGATTTTGTTCAATGAGATGAAAACTTATTTGATGTTCAATCCAGTGTTCAGGTTGACTTCAGTGCTTATGTTTTAGTAGAAGTGAAGCTGTGGTGCTTTAGTTTAATACATGGACACAGCACTAAACTTTGTTGTTGGTTGTTAGTTGTTTTTTTAGATTTTGGGATCAACCGTCACTTTTTAGTAATGGGAGAATTATTTCTCTGCACTGTGCGAGTCGTCCCAGAGCCATTGTTCAGCCTGAAGCCAATACGTTTTTAGGTTGAAAAGTTTGCCCCCCTGAAAAAATGTAATGCCCCCCCTTAAATGTTTTTCTGCAGCCGGGTCTGTCAGTGTTATACTAGATCCACTCAGTATAAACTGTTGTCAACATTGAAGTCAAATCATCTCCAGAAATGATACTTTGTGATGAAGTCTTAATGTTAAAAGAGACAAATGTAATAATATCTTTAATGAATCAATTCATGTACATTTATATCAAACCTGCTATTCCCTGCATGATGGGATCAGAAACACTAGAATTCTACTTTCTCGGGACGTTTTAGATTTACAACGACGACATCATTAAAAGTGTGAACTGCAGTCACACTGCAAGTTTATGTCCATAATCCTTAGATATTCTCTCCAAATGAGAACAATTTAACAGAAGAGTTTAACATTACCTTGGCTGTAGTCATGCTCTGTAGACAGAAGCTTCACCTGCACAGGTGATCTCATTAGCTCGTCCTGTCTCTCCACCTGCACGCAAAGCAACTTGTACTCTCTGCTGCCCTCTAGTGTTGCTAAAACGATTTATTATGTCCAATAAACAAACCTACAGAAAGACTTAACAGTGTGGGTCTTTCTTTTTATTTCAAGGGTCCCCATTTTATCTCAAACATCAATATAGCTAATATTTAACACTAATTGGTAAATATCAAACATGTATGCTTCATTACAGTTGAAACAATTGTTCTCTGGTAACAAATATTTATCATTAAACATGTGTGTTCATGTATGATCCATGGCACTCATCATGATGGACAAATATGATGGAAAAACATTCTATTAGTGTCAGTACAGTACACGAGGTTGGAAATCAACCACGCATTTGCGCATGCGTTGTCCACCTACAAGGAGGTTTATAACGGTCAGACGCGGAAGAATCTACGAAACTATCACTGATAGATTCTCAAAAATCATCTGATATTAAATGATCTTTTCTCTCAAGGATAAGGATGTTGAAGGAGTGACGTCACAGTGTCCACTGTTGAAGGATAAGGATGTTGAGTGTCCAGCTGGAAGGAGCACAGGTACATGTTGTGGTTTATTAAAGTCTCTTTTCATTTTATTGACATCGGTAAATGTAACGCTAAGTTTAAGTGAAGGTATCAAGACCTGTCGCCCTTCCCAGCTATCTTCTAAATAATCCACGGAGGAAAAATTCAGAAAAAAAAGTCTTATATAGATCCAGAGCGGTCCGTAATAGGAACAAAAAAACAAAACAGGCACTCGGGGCGAAGGCAGGGCACTTCTGGAGATCGGGGTCCCAACAGCAACTAAAACAAAAAGACAAAAGGACTCACTTGAGTAAATAAAAGTGCTGACAACGTCAGGAGTATCCAAAGGATTATCCAGTTGTGATTCAAAGGCGAGGAGCGAGATCGAAAGGACAGCCAACCTGGTCTGGAAACGCAATACTCTGGCGAGTTCTTCCGGGTAGAGACGCTCCTTATCAATGGGAAGAACCCGCCACTCCATCATCCCCAGCCGCGCACCTGCCAGCGTCTGTCACTCAAAACACAGGACACATGAAAACGGAAAACCACCTTCAAAATAAAACAAAAGAACATAAGCATGACACTTGTATGTTGATTCTATCAAATGTATTCTGCCTATTTTAAATGTTGACCTTTTTTCTTATAAGAGTAACTGTCAGGAGTCTTGATGTAAAACGTCACTCAAATGTGTCATTTATTTATTTCTCTCACAGGATTCAGAGTCAATGTTCATTGCACAGAATTTCCATCTCCGTCCTGCACTGTCTGTGATGATGGAACTTACATGGACAAATTGAACCGAGAGAAACATGGTTTCAAGTGTCTCGTCTGTACTGAAGGTAAAGTTTGTTCTTCACTAGAATGATGAGTTGGTCAGTATGTAGATGTGATGTAGAATTTGTTATTGACTAACAGGACTGAGAGAGATCAGATCCTGTACCTTCACAGCAAACACCAAGTGTGAACCTCTGGAGGGTTTTTTCTGTGTGGACGGCTCAGTGGACACATGTGTGGCAGCACAGCAACACTCCACATGTGAACCAGGACAGTTCATCATCAGAGCAGGCGAGTTTCACATCCAACATGTGAAATGCAAGAGTGCAGAAACTATAAGACACACACAATGTTCTTCACAGGAACGTCCTCCACAGACACTGAGTGTGGAACCTGCAGTGAAGGAACATTTTCAAATGGAACGTTCACGTCATGTCAGGATCACAAACAGTGAGTGAAGCTTCACAAATGTTTGCTCCAGATGTTTTCTTCTAAACTGTCTCCACTTGTCTTTGTAGATGTTCAACATATCTACGAGAAGGAACTATTTCTTCTGACTCTGTATGTCGAGAAGGTTTGACACCAGGAGAAGTGGCTGGAATTATTGTTGCTGTGATCGTTCTACTGATCACATGTTCTGTAGTTTATTGGTATAAAAAAAGAAAAAGAGGTAAAAAACAAATGCATTCATAAAAATCACATTATTATATTGATTTGTGTTTATCTGGAGTCATTTCCTTGAATTATTTTTCTCCTTAACCAGATGGAAAAGAGTTCAAGAGAAGAAGGAAGGTATGTAAGAATGTTTTTTAGTCATTTATCAAAGTGATTTAATGTTTAAATGTAATGTTGATTAATTTTGCAAATGTCATCACTTGTACAATTAAAATGAATGTCAATTTTGGTTTAATATCTTCAGCACTGCAGTATTTGTGCATCAGAGAAACGATCATTATTTCTTATTAGGAGGTGGCAGTGGGAATGAATGAATGTATGGATTCAACGGAGCATCCGTGAGAATTTCAATTAGTTTGAGCTTTTTTTTTAATCTAAACTGACTTATTTTTTTCTTGTCTTAGATCAATTTATTCATCTGAGAATAAGTCCGATGAAGTGGAACATGTTCCACTGATGGTAGAACCCGGGGAAGACCCAGAACACACTGAAGAAGCATGTTCCTCCACTGGGCTGGAAACACAGGGGGGTCCTCCAGAAAGAGCTGGACGATGTAACTGGGGAGAAGAAAGTATGGACCTCTCTGCTGAAGCTGCTGCCCCCGTGACAAGAATCCAGATAAACAGACCAGAGATAGCAGACGTTGAATATGAACTAATTGGACACGAGGATATTAAAGTAGATTGTTCAGTCATTCAATAGAATGTTTGAGTTTTATACAACATGAAAAATGTGTTCATAAATGATGTGTTCAGTGAACATAACATATTTCTGGCTGTTTTCATTTGCCTGTGTGTGTAGCTTAGTCTGTGATATAGAAAACAGTTTCTGTCAAAGCTTTCATTAATCTCATAAATGGCTGATCAGTTAAACATCAGCCAGGTTTGAGGATGTACTTCACTCCACAGCCGTCAGTGTTGCTTGTTCTTTCACTGCCCTTTTTGTGAGGTCACCAAATTCAGACCAGCACAGATGGACAAAACCCAACAGCACATACAAAGCCACTTGAGAAAGGCAATCATCATGGAGGTGTGTACAGTATATGTTTAGTTAGTTCCTCGTATATTGCATCATAAAAGTCTAACCGTTTACATTTTTATGTTTGACAGACTATCCGATACACAGATGTGGGCTGCAGACCAGAACCTCACGTCCATTGTCATGTGCGTGTCAATGTGTGTCAATGCGCGCGCGTGTGTCAATGTGCGTCAATGCTTGCGCGCGTGTCAATGTGCGTCAATGCTTGCGTGCGTGTCAATGCGTGTGCGTGTGTCAATATGCTTGCGCGCGTGTCAATGTGCGTCAATGCTTGCGCGCGTGTCAATGTGCGTCAATGCGCGCGTGCGTGTCAATGTGCGTCAATGCGCCCGTGCGTGTCAATGCGTGTGCGTGCGTCAATATGCGCGCGAGTGTCAATGTGCGTCAATGCTTGCGCGCGTGTCAATGTGCGTCAATGCGCGCGCGTGTGTCAATGTGCGTCAATGCTTGCGCGTGTCAACACACAACACACGCACGCACACATAAAACAAATGCGCGCACGTCACATAAAACAAATGCGCGCACGCACACATAAAACAAATGCGCGCACGCACATATTAAAGAAATGCGCACGCGCACACAAAACAAATGCGCAAGAGCACACAAAACAAATGCGCGCGCACAGATAAAACAAATGCACACGCACACAACACACGCACGCACACATTAAACAAATGCGCACACCCACATAAAACAAACGCGCACGCACACATAAAACACACGCATGCATACACAGACATGCACTGACAAACGCACACACACACGGTGACATGCAAACATAAAACACACGCACGCACGCACACATAAAACAAACGCGGATTTTATAGGTTTGTTTGTGATCTGTAGTTATGCGTTTGTGTGCATGTCATTGGTGTGTGTGCGCATGTGTCAGTGTGTGTCTGCGTGTGCGTGCGTGTGTGTGTTTTATGTGTGCATGTCACCGTGTGTGTGCGTGTGTCAGTGCATGTCTGTGTGTGCATGCGTGCGTCCGCGTTTGTTTTATGTGTGCGTGCGTGCGTGTGTTTTATGTGTGCATGTCACATGAAACAAATGCGCGCACGCACACATAAAACAAATGCGCGCATGCACACATAAAACAAATGCGCGCATGCACACATAAAACAAATGCGCGCATGCACACATAAAGCAAATGCGCGCATGCACACATAAAACAAATGCGCGCACGTCACATAAAACAAATGCGCGCACGCACACATAAAACAAATGCGCGCACGCACATATTAAAGAAATGCGCACGCGCACACAAAACAAATGCGCAAGAGCACACAAAACAAATGCGCGCGCACAGATAAAACAAATGCACACGCACACAACACACGCACGCACACATTAAACAAATGCGCACACCCACATTAAACAAACGCGCACGCACACATAAAACAAATGCGCGCACGCACATATTAAAGAAATGCGCACGCGCACACAAAACAAATGCGCAAGAGCACACAAAACAAATGCGCGCGCACAGATAAAACAAATGCACACGCACACAACACACGCACGCACACATTAAACAAATGCGCACACCCACATAAAACAAACGCGCACGCACACATAAAACACACGCATGCATACACAGACATGCACTGACAAACGCACACACACACGGTGACATGCAAACATAAAACACACGCACGCACGCACACATAAAACAAACGCGGGTTTTATAGGTTTGTTTGTGATCTGTAGTTATGCGTTTGTGTGCATGTCATTGGTGTGTGTGCGCATGTGTCAGTGTGTGTCTGCGTGTGCGTGCGTGTGTGTGTTTTATGTGTGCATGTCACCGTGTGTGTGCGTGTGTCAGTGCATGTCTGTGTGTGCATGCGTGTGTGTGTTTTATGTGTGCATGTCACCGTGTGTGTGCGTGTGTCAGTGCATGTCTGTGTGTGCATGCGTGTGTTTTGTGTGCGTCCGCGTTTGTTTTATGTGTGCGTGCGTGCGTGTGTTTTATGTGTGCATGTCACATGAAACAAATGCGCGCACGCACACATAAAACAAATGCGCGCATGCACACATAAAACAAATGCGCGCATGCACACATAAAACAAATGCGCGCGCGCGCACATAACACAAATGCGCGCACGTCACATAAAACAAATGCGCGCACGCACACATAAAACAAATGCGCGCACGCACATATTAAAGAAATGCGCACGCGCACACAAAACAAATGCGCAAGAGCACACAAAACAAATGCGCGCGCACAGATAAAACAAATGCACACGCACACAACACACGCACGCACACATTAAACAAATGCGCACACCCACATAAAACAAACGCGCACGCACACATAAAACACACGCATGCATACACAGACATGCACTGACAAACGCACACACACACGGTGACATGCAAACATAAAACACACGCACGCACGCACACATAAAACAAACGCGGGTTTTATAGGTTTGTTTGTGATGTGTAGTTATGCGTTTGTGTGCATGTCATTGGTGTGTGTGCGCATGTGTCAGTGTGTGTCTGCGTGTGCGTGCGTGTGTGTGTTTTATGTGTGCATGTCACCGTGTGTGTGCGTGTGTCAGTGCATGTCTGTGTGTGCATGCGTGTGTTTTGTGTGCGTCCGCGTTTGTTTTATGTGTGCGTGCGTGCGTGTGTTTTATGTGTGCATGTCACATGAAACAAATGCGCGCACGCACACATAAAACAAATGCGCGCATGCACACATAAAACAAATGCGCGCATGCACACATAAAACAAATGCGCGCATGCACACATAAAGCAAATGCGCGCATGCACACATAAAACAAATGCGCGCACGTCACATAAAACAAATGCGCGCACGTCACATAAAACAAATGCGCGCACGCACACATAAAACAAATGCGCGCACGCACATATTAAAGAAATGCGCACGCGCACACAAAACAAATGCGCAAGAGCACACAAAACAAATGCGCGCGCACAGATAAAACAAATGCACACGCACACAACACACGCACGCACACATTAAACAAATGCGCACACCCACATAAAACAAACGCGCACGCACACATAAAACACACGCATGCATACACAGACATGCACTGACAAACGCACACACACACGGTGACATGCAAACATAAAACACACGCACGCACGCACACATAAAACAAACGCGGATTTTATAGGTTTGTTTGTGATCTGTAGTTATGCGTTTGTGTGCATGTCATTGGTGTGTGTGCGCATGTGTCAGTGTGTGTCTGCGTGTGCGTGCGTGTGTGTGTTTTATGTGTGCATGCATTTTGTGTGCGTCCGCGTTTGTTTTATGTGTGCGTGCGTGCGTGTGTTTTATGTGTGCATGTCACATGAAACAAATGCGCGCACGCACACATAAAACAAATGCGCGCATGCACACATAAAACAAATGCGCGCATGCACACATAAAGCAAATGCGCGCATGCACACATAAAACAAATGCGCGCACGTCACATAAAACAAATGCGCGCACGCACACATAAAACAAATGCGCGCACGCACATATTAAAGAAATGCGCACGCGCACACAAAAACAAATGCGCAAGAGCACACAAAACAAATGCGCGCGCACAGATAAAACAAATGCACACGCACACAACACACGCACGCACACATTAAACAAATGCGCACACCCACATAAAACAAACGCGCACGCACACATAAAACACACGCATGCATACACAGACATGCACTGACAAACGCACACACACACGGTGACATGCAAACATAAAACACACGCACGCACGCACACATAAAACAAACGCGGGTTTTATAGGTTTGTTTGTGATGTGTAGTTATGCGTTTGTGTGCATGTCATTGGTGTGTGTGCGCATGTGTCAGTGTGTGTCTGCGTGTGCGTGCGTGTGTGTGTGTGTTTTATGTGTGCATGTCACCGTGTGTGTGCGTGTGTCAGTGCATGTCTGTGTGTGCATGCGTGTGTTTTGTGTGCGTCCGCGTTTGTTTTATGTGTGCGTGCGTGCGTGTGTTTTATGTGTGCATGTCACATGAAACAAATGCGCGCACGCACACATAAAACAAATGCGCGCATGCACACATAAAACAAATGCGCGCATGCACACATAAAACAAATGCGCGCATGCACACATAAAGCAAATGCGCGCATGCACACATAAAACAAATGCGCGCACGTCACATAAAACAAATGCGCGCACGCACACATAAAACAAATGCGCGCACGCACATATTAAAGAAATGCGCACGCGCACACAAAACAAATGCGCAAGAGCACACAAAACAAATGCGCGCGCACAGATAAAACAAATGCACACGCACACAACACACGCACGCACACATTAAACAAATGCGCACACCCACATAAAACAAACGCGCACGCACACATAAAACACACGCATGCATACACAGACATGCACTGACAAACGCACACACACACGGTGACATGCAAACATAAAACACACGCGGATTTTATAGGTTTGTTTGTGATGTGTAGTTATGCGTTTGTGTGCATGTCATTGGTGTGTGTGCGCATGTGTCAGTGTGTGTCTGCGTGTGCGTGCGTGTGTGCGTTTTATGTGTGCATGTCACCGTGTGTGTGCGTGTGTCAGTGCATGTCTGTGTGTGCATGCGTGTGTGTGTTTTATGTGTGCATGTCACCGTGTGTGTGCGTGTGTCAGTGCATGTCTGTGTGTGCATGCGTGTGTTTTGTGTGCGTCCGCGTTTGTTTTATGTGTGCGTGCGTGCGTGTGTTTTATGTGTGCATGTCACATGAAACAAATGCGCGGACGCACACATGAAACAAATGCGCGCATGCACACATAAAACAAATGCGCGCATGCACACATAAAACAAATGCGCGCGCGCGCACACAAAACACACGGATGCACACACAGACATGCACTGACACACGCACACACACACGGTGACATGCACACATAAAACAAACGCGGACGCACACAAAACAAACGCGCACGCACACATAAAACACACGCATGCATACATAGACATGCACTGACAAACGCACACACACACGGTGACATGCAAACATAAAACACACGCACGCACGAACACATAAAACAAACGCGGATTTTTTTTAGAATAGAATAGAATAGAAAAGCTTTATTCATCCCCAGAGGGGAAACACACTTTCACAACAGCGCAGATTAAAAAAAATATATATAGGTTTGTTTGTGATGTGTAGTTATGCGTTTGTGTGCATGTCACTGGTGTGTGTGCGCATGTGTCAGTGTGTGTCTGCGTGTGCATGCGTGTGTTTTAGGTGTGCGTGCGCGTTTCTTTGATGTGTGCGTCCGCGTTTGTTTTATGTGTGCGTGCGTGCGTGTGTTTTATGTGTGCATGTCACCGTGTGTGTGTGCGTTTGTCAGTGCATGTCCGTGTACGCATGCGTGTGTTTTATGTGTGCGTGCGCGTTTGTTTTATGTGGGTGTGCGCATTTGTTTAATGTGTGCGTTCGTGCACAGTAAATTTCCAAGTGTCAAAAAGGAAGTGTTAATGTATTTTAACTATTTCATAGACTGGTTTAACTCTTCCAGATGTAACACAACAACAACAGGTGTAAAACGTGGCTCCTCCCCCTGCAGTGCTGTTGTCAATATCCAGAGTTAAAACCCAGGTGTTATTTATTCAGTGTAAAAAGTGAATGAACACTGTCAAGGGTCAATTTAACAATATTCAGTGTTAATATCTTAATATGCTCCGCCCATTTCAAATGATCCAGAAGTTTCTAGAGTAATTGGACCTCATGGACCACCGCCATGTTTCCATTGGTAAAGACTGTGGTAAGTCTCTCCATCTGCTGACTTATATTTAAATTAATTAAACGATTTATACAATTGTATTCACCGTGACTGTACTACCATTCGCTTTTTAGACTTCTAATGTAGATGAATTGCTATGTGGTTCACCAACATTAAGTTACATTCTATTACTTGTAATGCGGTACAGTTAACCTGCGCAGTGAACACCACGTGTAGACACTTGTAACCAATACCACTATGGATTATTGTGTATATTCGGTTTATGGTGCTCGCTCAAAACAACAGATGTATATGCTGTCTGTACATGCGCGCGCCAGTAAGTACGGTAGTTCATTCCCGCGCCACTCCCCCTCTGTCAGGCTTTAGTTTTTAGTAATGTAACCCAGCCGTTTATTTGTCGTTTTATGTTTCAATTATTTTCACTGGAAGTATATAATTAAACCCAGTTGTTATTTTCGTGTTTTATGTTTTATTACTTTTCAATGCATGTATCGCATCAAGACACTGTCGCTTTAAGACGGCCATTGTTTTTTACCTGCGTTCCACGGATGAGACGCGTGGTGTTCAGATGCTTCAGCGGCTCAGAGACTGAGACACGTGTAAGTAAGTAAGTAAGTAAGTAATATTTATTTATATAGCGCTTTTCGAGACCAGGGTCACAAAGCGCTTTAACAATCAAAAACAATACTCAAAACAGTACATACTTCAAAGATCAAGACAACACCGAGAACAACAAGTTCGAGAAATTCAAGGAAAAGCCTGAACAAATAGAAACGTCTTAAGATGTTTCTTAAAGGAGTCAGTAGACTCCATCAAGCGCAAAGAGAGAGGAAGATTGTTCCAAAGCTTAGGAGCAACAGCCTGAAAAGATTTCTCTCCTCTGGTCCTGAGCCGTGTGCGTGGAACCATCAGTAGATTCTGATCCACAGACCTCAGAGACCGAGCTGGGGTGTAAGGCTGGATCAGATCAGTGATGTAAGGAGGAGCCTGACCATGAATAGCTCTGAAAGTAAGAACCAGAATTTTAAAGTTGATCCTGAAAGAAACTGGAAGCCAGTGAAGAGTTTTAAGGATCGGAGAAATGTGAGTTCTCCTACTTGAGCGGGTCAGAATTCTCGCTGCAGAGTTCTGAATCAACTGCAGACGAGACAGCTCCTTCTTGTTAAGACATGAAAACAAACCGTTACAATAGTCCAGACGAGAAGAAACAAACGCATGGATTACAAGCTCCAGATCATGTTGTGACAACATTTTCCTAAGTTTAGAGATTTTTCTCAGTTGAAGGAAACAGTTTCTGGTCAGTTTTCTGCAGTGTTGAACAAGAGACATGTCTTTATCAAATACAACACCCAGGTTTCTCAGGCTCAGTTTGACAGACTGACCTAAGTCACCCAAGTACTGACTCAACCATGGAATCTTATCATCAGGAGCAATCACCAGAGTTTCAGTTTTGTCCACATTAAGCTGTAAAGTGTGCCAACGCTCCTGCAATTTTACTGAATACACTCTCTTATCACTCCTAGGTGAGCCTAAACAATACGTTTATATTATTGTTTATATTGCTGTGTGTAAATGAATGTTGTGTCGAAGCAGCTATTTAAGTTTTTGTGTGAAACTTGAAGCATTGTTTTATAACTTTATTCAAGTGTATATTTTCGATAGTATTTTATATTGTACTGTTTCACTTTGTTTTGAAAGTAAGTTGCACTTTATATTTTGTTATCGCGTGGTGTTCAGATGCTTCAGCGGCTCAGAGTTCACCGCATCTGTTATTTAACACGCCGATTAAACGTTCGTGCTGTTGTATGGTTAACAAGCGTTGAATGTGTTGAAGGTGCCGTAGCTAAGAATCTTGAATATTAATAAAATAAATCGCCTACCATGACCCACCAATATAGCAAACTTTTTATTGGAATATAAATATATTTTCGTCCTTCAAAATAACAAACAAAATACGTGTGTGAGTTACATTATAATTAAAAAAGCTAAGTTTTAGCGAACTAGCTCTCGTGTTAACGCACCACAGAAAGTTACATTACACGCAATGAAACATTATTTCTGAGTCTTAAAGCAATAATGATATCTTACCTCAATAGACGAGTGACGCGCACCTGATTCCGTCAAGTTATGCACAAACGTGAGGATAAAATGCGATCGATCTTTGTCAACAAGTGTGACGTCATCATCCGGAAGTTGCGTATGCGGCAATTTGAAAACTTTTTAGCTGACGCTAAATTTAAACTAAACTTAACTCGGTCTTTATACAAGCACGCATCTACTATTGTATTCATGGCGCTTTTAAACAAACAAGCACAATATCTCATTGTATTCCTGTGGTGTGACGTCACCGCTGCAGGATCAGTTGATTAGCATGTGTGACGTCACCCCTGCAGACTCGCGATTAATGTTGACAAACGTCACGTAGACGCTCATAATCGCAGCTAAATAAAAAGAAAACATATGTCCATAAACGCAATCTCAATGAAAGCTTCTATTTTCATAGAAAAGCGCACCGGATTATAAAGAGGATCAAGCGAAATAGCACAGACTTTATTTTACTCATTCATAAAACAATGTCAACATTATGGAGTTGAAACACCTAAAAATATACAATATAGTCACTTTTACAGGACCTTTTAAGCATGTTTTAATCCGCGAGAGCTTCTTGACTTCCGCGATGCGTAAACAATCCAAGCTCCAAAAAATTAAAATTAAGCATTTTTACCGATTTATATTCACTCTGTACCTCCTTAAAGTGGTTTGAGGTCGTTAAGCACAATCAGGATTAGAATCACACTGTTGACATTAAACATTTCAAATGAGCTTCATAGTTGTAGAATTACGGTAGCCAAATGAAACAGCGACACGTCACGTTACCAAGGCAACGAAGAGATGGGCGACGCGTCAAATGTAACCCGGGTCGTCAATGCGTGCGGGTGTGTCAATGCGTATAGACGTGTGTTTATATGTGTGTACATATATGTGTGTATGTGTATAGACGTGTGTGTGTATATGTGTGTGTGTATGTGTATAGACGTGTGTGTGTATATATATGTGTGTATGTGTATAGACGTGTGTGTGTGTATATATGTGTGTGTATAGACGTGTGTGTATATATATGTGTGTATGTGTATAGACGTGTGTGTATATGTGTGTATGTGTATAGACGTGTGTGTGTGTGTGTGTGTGTATATATATATACGTGTGTGTGTTTATATATGTGTGTATGTGTATAGACGTGTGTGTGTATATATATGTGTGTATATGTGTGTATGTGTATAGACGTGTGTGTGTGTATATGTGTGTATGTGTATAGACGTGTGTGTATATATATGTGTGTATATGTGTGTATGTGTATAGACGTGTGTGTATATATACGTGTGTATGTGTATAGACGTGTGTGTGTATATGTATATGTGTGTATGTGTATAGACGTGTGTGTGTGTGTGTGTGTATATACTGTATATATATTGTAACGATCCTGTTTGTTCTGTTCATTAATGTTGCGGGCACTTTAAGAAGGTGAGTCTGTGCGCATGCGCAGTTGTTGTTAGAGAGATTTCGCGTTCAACTAGTGGTGTGAAGAACGAGCGGCGTTGGTTGTGGCCGAAACAATAACCTCTCTGTGAGTACAGCGAACAAAGAAACAATATCTGTGCAAGACAACCGTCTGGTCATGTGTGGAGGACCAAACGTTACATTGGTGTCAGAAGCGACTTTTTCGGACCTGCTCCTGAGGCGAAGCTAACGGTTATTAGCAACGAACTTTGCTAACGAACGTCCCCGGTATGTACGGGAAAGTGAAGAGCGAAAGTGAGGAGATGGACGTTGGTGCGAGACGACGGGACCATGCTCAACAGTTAAGAGACGCTGTGTTACAACTCTCAGAAGAAGAATGTGCGTCAATGCGTGCGCCAATGTGCAGCAACTGGGCTTCATCAAGTATCAAACAGATCACACATCACACCTACCATGATTTTGTTCAATGAGATGAAAACTTATTTGATGTTCAATCCAGTGTTCAGGTTGACTTCAGTGCTTATGTTTTAGTAGAAGTGAAGCTGTGGTGCTTTAGTTTAATACATGGACACAGCACTAAACTTTGTTGTTGGTTGTTAGTTGTTTTTTTAGATTTTGGGATCAACCGTCACTTTTTAGTAATGGGAGAATTATTTCTCTGCACTGTGCGAGTCGTCCCAGAGCCATTGTTCAGCCTGAAGCCAATACGTTTTTAGGTTGAAAAGTTTGCCCCCCTGAAAAAATGTAATGCCCCCCCTTAAATGTTTTTCTGCAGCCGGGTCTGTCAGTGTTATACTAGATCCACTCAGTATAAACTGTTGTCAACATTGAAGTCAAATCATCTCCAGAAATGATACTTTGTGATGAAGTCTTAATGTTAAAAGAGACAAATGTAATAATATCTTTAATGAATCAATTCATGTACATTTATATCAAACCTGCTATTCCCTGCATGATGGGATCAGAAACACTAGAATTCTACTTTCTCGGGACGTTTTAGATTTACAACGACGACATCATTAAAAGTGTGAACTGCAGTCACACTGCAAGTTTATGTCCATAATCCTTAGATATTCTCTCCAAATGAGAACAATTTAACAGAAGAGTTTAACATTACCTTGGCTGTAGTCATGCTCTGTAGACAGAAGCTTCACCTGCACAGGTGATCTCATTAGCTCGTCCTGTCTCTCCACCTGCACGCAAAGCAACTTGTACTCTCTGCTGCCCTCTAGTGTTGCTAAAACGATTTATTATGTCCAATAAACAAACCTACAGAAAGACTTAACAGTGTGGGTCTTTCTTTTTATTTCAAGGGTCCCCATTTTATCTCAAACATCAATATAGCTAATATTTAACACTAATTGGTAAATATCAAACATGTATGCTTCATTACAGTTGAAACAATTGTTCTCTGGTAACAAATATTTATCATTAAACATGTGTGTTCATGTATGATCCATGGCACTCATCATGATGGACAAATATGATGGAAAAACATTCTATTAGTGTCAGTACAGTACACGAGGTTGGAAATCAACCACGCATTTGCGCATGCGTTGTCCACCTACAAGGAGGTTTATAACGGTCAGACGCGGAAGAATCTACGAAACTATCACTGATAGATTCTCAAAAATCATCTGATATTAAATGATCTTTTCTCTCAAGGATAAGGATGTTGAAGGAGTGACGTCACAGTGTCCACTGTTGAAGGATAAGGATGTTGAGTGTCCAGCTGGAAGGAGCACAGGTACATGTTGTGGTTTATTAAAGTCTCTTTTCATTTTATTGACATCGGTAAATGTAACGCTAAGTTTAAGTGAAGGTATCAAGACCTGTCGCCCTTCCCAGCTATCTTCTAAATAATCCACGGAGGAAAAATTCAGAAAAAAAAGTCTTATATAGATCCAGAGCGGTCCGTAATAGGAACAAAAAAACAAAACAGGCACTCGGGGCGAAGGCAGGGCACTTCTGGAGATCGGGGTCCCAACAGCAACTAAAACAAAAAGACAAAAGGACTCACTTGAGTAAATAAAAGTGCTGACAACGTCAGGAGTATCCAAAGGATTATCCAGTTGTGATTCAAAGGCGAGGAGCGAGATCGAAAGGACAGCCAACCTGGTCTGGAAACGCAATACTCTGGCGAGTTCTTCCGGGTAGAGACGCTCCTTATCAATGGGAAGAACCCGCCACTCCATCATCCCCAGCCGCGCACCTGCCAGCGTCTGTCACTCAAAACACAGGACACATGAAAACGGAAAACCACCTTCAAAATAAAACAAAAGAACATAAGCATGACACTTGTATGTTGATTCTATCAAATGTATTCTGCCTATTTTAAATGTTGACCTTTTTTCTTATAAGAGTAACTGTCAGGAGTCTTGATGTAAAACGTCACTCAAATGTGTCATTTATTTATTTCTCTCACAGGATTCAGAGTCAATGTTCATTGCACAGAATTTCCATCTCCGTCCTGCACTGTCTGTGATGATGGAACTTACATGGACAAATTGAACCGAGAGAAACATGGTTTCAAGTGTCTCGTCTGTACTGAAGGTAAAGTTTGTTCTTCACTAGAATGATGAGTTGGTCAGTATGTAGATGTGATGTAGAATTTGTTATTGACTAACAGGACTGAGAGAGATCAGATCCTGTACCTTCACAGCAAACACCAAGTGTGAACCTCTGGAGGGTTTTTTCTGTGTGGACGGCTCAGTGGACACATGTGTGGCAGCACAGCAACACTCCACATGTGAACCAGGACAGTTCATCATCAGAGCAGGCGAGTTTCACATCCAACATGTGAAATGCAAGAGTGCAGAAACTATAAGACACACACAATGTTCTTCACAGGAACGTCCTCCACAGACACTGAGTGTGGAACCTGCAGTGAAGGAACATTTTCAAATGGAACGTTCACGTCATGTCAGGATCACAAACAGTGAGTGAAGCTTCACAAATGTTTGCTCCAGATGTTTTCTTCTAAACTGTCTCCACTTGTCTTTGTAGATGTTCAACATATCTACGAGAAGGAAGTATTTCTTCTGACTCTGTATGTCGAGAAGGTTTGACACCAGGAGAAGTGGCTGGAATTATTGTTGCTGTGATCGTTCTACTGATCACATGTTCTGTAGTTTATTGGTATAAAAAAAGAAAAAGAGGTAAAAAACAAATGCATTCATAAAAATCACATTATTATATTGATTTGTGTTTATCTGGAGTCATTTCCTTGAATTATTTTTCTCCTTAACCAGATGGAAAAGAGTTCAAGAGAAGAAGGAAGGTATGTAAGAATGTTTTTTAGTCATTTATCAAAGTGATTTAATGTTTAAATGTAATGTTGATTAATTTTGCAAATGTCATCACTTGTACAATTAAAATGAATGTCAATTTTGGTTTAATATCTTCAGCACTGCAGTATTTGTGCATCAGAGAAACGATCATTATTTCTTATTAGGAGGTGGCAGTGGGAATGAATGAATGTATGGATTCAACGGAGCATCCGTGAGAATTTCAATTAGTTTGAGCTTTTTTTTAAATCTAAACTGACTTATTTTTTTCTTGTCTTAGATCAATTTATTCATCTGAGAATAAGTCCGATGAAGTGGAACATGTTCCACTGATGGTAGAACCCGGGGAAGACCCAGAACACACTGAAGAAGCATGTTCCTCCACTGGGCTGGAAACACAGGGGGGTCCTCCAGAAAGAGCTGGACGATGTAACTGGGGAGAAGAAAGTATGGACCTCTCTGCTGAAGCTGCTGCCCCCGTGACAAGAATCCAGATAAACAGACCAGAGATAGCAGACGTTGAATATGAACTAATTGGACACGAGGATATTAAAGTAGATTGTTCAGTCATTCAATAGAATGTTTGAGTTTTATACAACATGAAAAATGTGTTCATAAATGATGTGTTCAGTGAACATAACATATTTCTGGCTGTTTTCATTTGCCTGTGTGTGTAGCTTAGTCTGTGATATAGAAAACAGTTTCTGTCAAAGCTTTCATTAATCTCATAAATGGCTGATCAGTTAAACATCAGCCAGGTTTGAGGATGTACTTCACTCCACAGCCGTCAGTGTTGCTTGTTCTTTCACTGCCCTTTTTGTGAGGTCACCAAATTCAGACCAGCACAGATGGACAAAACCCAACAGCACATACAAAGCCACTTGAGAAAGGCAATCATCATGGAGGTGTGTACAGTATATGTTTAGTTAGTTCCTCGTATATTGCATCATAAAAGTCTAACCGTTTACATTTTTATGTTTGACAGACTATCCGATACACAGATGTGGGCTGCAGACCAGAACCTCACGTCCATTGTCATGTGCGTGTCAATGTGTGTCAATGCGCGCGTGTGTCAATGTGCGTCAATGCTTGCGCGCGTGTCAATGTGCGTCAATGCTTGCGTGCGTGTCAATGCGTGTGCGTGTGTCAATATGCTTGCGCGCGTGTCAATGTGCGTCAATGCTTGCGCGCGTGTCAATGTGCGTCAATGCGCCCGTGCGTGTCAATGCGTGTGCGTGCGTCAATATGCGCGCGAGTGTCAATGTGCGTCAATGCTTGCGCGCGTGTCAATGTGCGTCAATGCTTGCGCGTGTGTCAATGTGCGTCAATGCTTGCGCGTGTCAACACACAACACACGCACGCACACATTAAACAAATGCGCACACCCACATTAAACAAACGCGCACGCACACATAAAACACACGCATGCATACACAGACATGCACTGACAAACGCACACACACACGGTGACATGCAAACATAAAACACACGCACGCACGCACACATAAAACAAACGCGGATTTTATAGGTTTGTTTGTGATGTGTAGTTATGCGTTTGTGTGCATGTCATTGGTGTGTGTGCGCATGTGTCAGTGTGTGTCTGCGTGTGCGTGCGTGTGTGTGTTTTATGTGTGCATGTCACCGTGTGTGTGCGTGTGTCAGTGCATGTCTGTGTGTGCATGCGTGTGTGTGTTTTATGTGTGCATGTCACCGTGTGTGTGCGTGTGTCAGTGCATGTCTGTGTGTGCATGCGTGTGTTTTGTGTGCGTCCGCGTTTGTTTTATGTGTGCGTGCGTGCGTGTGTTTTATGTGTGCATGTCACATGAAACAAATGCGCGCACGCACACATAAAACAAATGCGCGCATGCACACATAAAACAAATGCGCGCATGCACACATAAAGCAAATGCGCGCATGTACACATAAAACAAATGCGCGCACGTCACATAAAACAAATGCGCGCACGCACACATAAAACAAATGCGCGCACGCACATATTAAAGAAATGCGCACGCGCACACAAAACAAATGCGCAAGAGCACACAAAACAAATGCGCGCGCACAGATAAAACAAATGCACACGCACACAACACACGCACGCACACATTAAACAAATGCGCACACCCACATAAAACAAACGCGCACGCACACATAAAACACACGCATGCATACACAGACATGCACTGACAAACGCACACACACACGGTGACATGCAAACATAAAACACACGCACGCACGCACACATAAAACAAACGCGGGTTTTATAGGTTTGTTTGTGATGTGTAGTTATGCGTTTGTGTGCATATCATTGGTGTGTGCGCGCATGTGTCAGTGTGTGTCTGCGTGTGCGTGCGTGTGTGTGTTTTATGTGTGCATGTCACCGTGTGTGTGCGTGTGTCAGTGCATGTCTGTGTGTGCATGCGTGTGTTTTGTGTGCGTCCGCGTTTGTTTTATGTGTGCGTGCGTGCGTGTGTTTTATGTGTGCATGTCACATGAAACAAATGCGCGCACGCACACATAAAACAAATGCGCGCATGCACACATAAAACAAATGCGCGCATGCACACATAAAACAAATGCGCGCATGCACACATAAAGCAAATGCGCGCATGCACACATAAAACAAATGCGCGCACGTCACATAAAACAAATGCGCGCACGCACACATAAAACAAATGCGCGCACGCACATATTAAAGAAATGCGCACGCGCACACAAAACAAATGCGCAAGAGCACACAAAACAAATGCGCGCGCACAGATAAAACAAATGCACACGCACACAACACACGCACGCACACATTAAACAAATGCGCACACCCACATAAAACAAACGCGCACGCACACATAAAACACACGCATGCATACACAGACATGCACTGACAAACGCACACACACACGGTGACATGCAAACATAAAACACACGCACGCACGCACACATAAAACAAACGCGGATTTTATAGGTTTGTTTGTGATGTGTAGTTATGCGTTTGTGTGCATGTCATTGGTGTGTGTGCGCATGTGTCAGTGTGTGTCTGCGTGTGCGTGCGTGTGTGTGTTTTATGTGTGCATGTCACCGTGTGTGTGCGTGTGTCAGTGCATGTCTGTGTGTGCATGCGTGTGTGTGTTTTATGTGTGCATGTCACCGTGTGTGTGCGTGTGTCAGTGCATGTCTGTGTGTGCATGCGTGTGTTTTGTGTGCGTCCGCGTTTGTTTTATGTGTGCGTGCGTGCGTGTGTTTTATGTGTGCATGTCACATGAAACAAATGCGCGCACGCACACATAAAACAAATGCGCGCATGCACACATAAAACAAATGCGCGCATGCACACATAAAACAAATGCGCGCGCGCGCACACAAAACACACGGATGCACACACAGACATGCACTGACACACGCACACACACACGGTGACATGCACACATAAAACAAACGCGGACGCACACAAAACAATGTGCGTCAATGCTTGCGCGTGTCAACACACAACACACGCACGCACACATTAAACAAATGCGCACACCCACATTAAACAAACGCGCACGCACACATAAAACACACGCATGCATACACAGACATGCACTGACAAACGCACACACACACGGTGACATGCAAACATAAAACACACGCACGCACGCACACATAATGCGTGTGTTTTGTGTGCGTCCGCGTTTGTTTTATGTGTGCGTGTGTGCGTGTGTTTTATGTGTGCATGTCACATGAAACAAATGCGCGCACGCACACATAAAACAAATGCGCGCATGCACACATAAAACAAATGCGCGCATGCACACATAAAGCAAATGCGCGCATGCACACATAAAACAAATGCGCGCACGTCACATAAAACAAATGCGCGCACGCACACATAAAACAAATGCGCGCACGCACATATTAAAGAAATGCGCACGCGCACACAAAACAAATGCGCAAGAGCACACAAAACAAATGCGCGCGCACAGATAAAACAAATGCACACGCACACAACACACGCACACATTAAACAAATGCGCACACCCACATTAAACAAACGCGCACGCACACATAAAACACACGCATGCATACACAGACATGCACTGACAAACGCACACACACACGGTGACATGCAAACATAAAACACACGCACGCACGCACACATAAAACAAACGCGGGTTTTATAGGTTTGTTTGTGATGTGTAGTTATGCGTTTGTGTGCATGTCATTGGTGTGTGTGCGCATGTGTCAGTGTGTGTCTGCGTGTGCGTGCGTGTGTGTGTTTTATGTGTGCATGTCACCGTGTGTGTGCGTGTGTCAGTGCATGTCTGTGTGTGCATGCGTGTGTTTTGTGTGCGTCCGCGTTTGTTTTATGTGTGCGTGCGTGCGTGTGTTTTATGTGTGCATGTCACATGAAACAAATGCGCGCACGCACACATAAAACAAATGCGCGCATGCACACATAAAACAAATGCGCGCATGCACACATAAAGCAAATGCGCGCATGCACACATAAAACAAATGCGCGCACGTCACATAAAACAAATGCGCGCACGCACACATAAAACAAATGCGCGCACGCACATATTAAAGAAATGCGCACGCGCACACAAAACAAATGCGCAAGAGCACACAAAACAAATGCGCGCGCACAGATAAAACAAATGCACACGCACACAACACACGCACGCACACATTAAACAAATGCGCACACCCACATAAAACAAACGCGCACGCACACATAAAACACACGCATGCATACACAGACATGCACTGACAAACGCACACACACGGTGACATGCAAACATAAAACACACGCACGCACGCACACATAAAACAAACGCGGATTTTATAGGTTTGTTTGTTATCTGTAGTTATGCGTTTGTGTGCATGTCATTGGTGTGTGTGCGCATGTGTCAGTGTGTGTCTGCGTGTGCGTGCGTGTGTGTGTTTTATGTGTGCATGTCACCGTGTGTGTGCGTGTGTCAGTGCATGTCTGTGTGTGCATGCGTGTGTGTGCTTTATGTGTGCATGTCACCGTGTGTGTGCGTGTGTCAGTGCATGTCTGTGTGTGCATGCGTGTGTTTTGTGTGCGTCCGCGTTTGTTTTATGTGTGCGTGCGTGCGTGTGTTTTATGTGTGCATGTCACATGAAACAAATGCGCGCACGCACACATAAAACAAATGCGCGCATGCACACATAAAACAAATGCGCGCATGCACACATAAAACAAATGCGCGCGCGCGCACACAAAACACACGGATGCACACACAGACATGCACTGACACACGCACACACACACGGTGACATGCACACATAAAACAAACCGGACGCACACAAAACAAACGCGCACGCACACATAAAACACACGCATGCATACATAGACATGCACTGACAAACGCACACACACACGGTGACATGCAAACATAAAACACACGCACGCACGAACACATAAAACAAACGCGGATTTTTTTTAGAATAGAATAGAATAGAAAAGCTTTATTCATCCCCAGAGGGGAAACACACTTTCACAACAGCGCAGATTAAAAAAAATATATATAGGTTTGTTTGTGATGTGTAGTTATGCGTTTGTGTGCATGTCACTGGTGTGTGTGCGCATGTGTCAGTGTGCGTCTGCGTGTGCGTGCGTGTGTGTGTTTTATGTGTGCATGTCACCGTGTGTGTGTGCGTGTGTCAGTGCATGTCTGTGTGTGCATGCGTGTGTTTAATGTGTGCGTGCGCGTTTGTTTTGTGTGCGTCCGCGTTTGTTTTATGTGTGCGTGCGTGCGTGTGTTTATGTGTGCATGTCACCGTGTGTGTGGGCGTGTGTCAGTGCATGTCTGTGTGTGCATGCGTGTGTTTTAGGTGTGCGTGCGCGTTTCTTTGATGTGTGCGTCCGCGTTTGTTTTATGTGTGCGTGCGTGCGTGTGTTTTATGTGTGCATGTCACCGTGTGTGTGTGCGTTTGTCAGTGCATGTCCGTGTACGCATGCGTGTGTTTTATGTGTGCGTGCGCGTTTGTTTTATGTGGGTGTGCGCATTTGTTTAATGTGTGCGTTCGTGCACAGTAAATTTCCAAGTGTCAAAAAGGAAGTGTTAATGTATTTTAACTATTTCATAGACTGGTTTAACTCTTCCAGATGTAACACAACAACAACAGGTGTAAAACGTGGCTCCTCCCCCTGCAGTGCTGTTGTCAATATCCAGAGTTAAAACCCAGGTGTTATTTATTCAGTGTAAAAAGTGAATGAACACTGTCAAGGGTCAATTTAACAATATTCAGTGTTAATATCTTAATATGCTCCGCCCATTTCAAATGATCCAGAAGTTTCTAGAGTAATTGGACCTCATGGACCACCGCCATGTTTCCATTGGTAAAGACTGTGGTAAGTCTCTCCATCTGCTGACTTATATTTAAATGAATTAAACGATTTATACAATTGTATTCACCGTGACTGTACTACCATTCGCTTTTTAGACTTCTAATGTAGATGAATTGCTATGTGGTTCACCAACATTAAGTTACATTCTATTACTTGTAATGCGGTACAGTTAACCTGCGCAGTGAACACCACGTGTAGACACTTGTAACCAATACCACTATGGATTATTGTGTATATTCGGTTTATGGTGCTCGCTCAAAACAACAGATATATATGCTGTCTGTACATGCGCGCGCCAGTAAGTACGGTAGATCATTCCCGCGCCACTCCCCCTCTGTCAGGCTTTAGTTTTTAGTAATGTAACCCAGCCGTTTATTTGTCGTTTTATGTTTCAATTATTTTCACTGGAAGTATATAATTAAACCCAGTTGTTATTTTCGTGTTTTATGTTTTATTACTTTTCAATGCATGTATCGCATCAAGACACTGTCGCTTTAAGACGGCCATTGTTTTTTACCTGCGTTCCACGGATGAGACGCGTGGTGTTCAGATGCTTCAGCGGCTCAGAGACTGAGACACGTGTAAGTAAGTAAGTAAGTAAGTAATATTTATTTATATAGCGCTTTTCGAGACCAGGGTCACAAAGCGCTTTAACAATCAAAAACAATACTCAAAACAGTACATACTTCAAAGATCAAGACAACACCGAGAACAACAAGTTCGAGAAATTCAAGGAAAAGCCTGAACAAATAGAAACGTCTTAAGATGTTTCTTAAAGGAGTCAGTAGACTCCATCAAGCGCAAAGAGAGAGGAAGATTGTTCCAAAGCTTAGGAGCAACAGCCTGAAAAGATTTCTCTCCTCTGGTCCTGAGCCGTGTGCGTGGAACCATCAGTAGATTCTGATCCACAGACCTCAGAGACCGAGCTGGGGTGTAAGGCTGGATCAGATCAGTGATGTAAGGAGGAGCCTGACCATGAATAGCTCTGAAAGTAAGAACCAGAATTTTAAAGTTGATCCTGAAAGAAACTGGAAGCCAGTGAAGAGTTTTAAGGATCGGAGAAATGTGAGTTCTCCTACTTGAGCGGGTCAGAATTCTCGCTGCAGAGTTCTGAATCAACTGCAGACTAGACAGCTCCTTCTTGTTAAGACATGAAAACAAACCGTTACAATAGTCCAGACGAGAAGAAACAAACGCATGGATTACAAGCTCCAGATCATGTTGTGACAACATTTTCCTAAGTTTAGAGATTTTTCTCAGTTGAAGGAAACAGTTTCTGGTCAGTTTTCTGCAGTGTTGAACAAGAGACATGTCTTTATCAAATACAACACCCAGGTTTCTCAGGCTCAGTTTGACAGACTGACCTAAGTCACCCAAGTACTGACTCAACCATGGAATCTTATCATCAGGAGCAATCACCAGAGTTTCAGTTTTGTCCACATTAAGCTGTAAAGTGTGCCAACGCTCCTGCAATTTTACTGAATACACTCGCTTATCACTCCTAGGTGAGCCTAAACAATACGTTTATATTATTGTTTATATTGCTGTGTGTAAATGAATGTTGTGTCGAAGCAGCTATTTAAGTTTTTGTGTGAAACTTGAAGCATTGTTTTATAACTTTATTCAAGTGTATATTTTCGATAGTATTTTATATTGTACTGTTTCACTTTGTTTTGAAAGTAAGTTGCACTTTATATTTTGTTATCGCGTGGTGTTCAGATGCTTCAGCGGCTCAGAGTTCACCGCATCTGTTATTTAACACGCCGATTAAACGTTCGTGCTGTTGTATGGTTAACAAGCGTTGAATGTGTTGAAGGTGCCGTAGCTAAGAATCTTGAATATTAATAAAATAAATCGCCTACCATGACCCACCAATATAGCAAAAACTTTTTATTGGAATATAAATATATTTTCGTCCTTCAAAATAACAAACAAAATACGTGTGTGAGTTACATTATAATTAAAAAAGCTAAGTTTTAGCGAACTAGCTCTCGTGTTAACGCACCACAGAAAGTTACATTACACGCAATGAAACATTATTTCTGAGTCTTAAAGCAATAATGATATCTTACCTCAATAGACGAGTGACGCGCACCTGATTCCGTCAAGTTATGCACAAACGTGAGGATAAAATGCGATCGATCTTTGTCAACAAGTGTGACGTCATCATCCGGAAGTTGCGTATGCGGCAATTTGAAAACTTTTTAGCTGACGCTAAATTTAAACTAAACTTAACTCGGTCTTTATACAAGCACGCATCTACTATTGTATTCATGGCGCTTTTAAACAAACAAGCACAA
The DNA here is from genome assembly GCF_982586985.1 of Callionymus lyra. NCBI lineage: Eukaryota > Metazoa > Chordata > Actinopteri > Syngnathiformes > Callionymidae > Callionymus > Callionymus lyra. The sequence continues at coordinate 541,323 of NW_028258540.1, read as the reverse complement.
TATCTCATTGTATTCCTGTGGTGTGACGTCACCGCTGCAGGATCAGTTGATTAGCATGTGTGACGTCACCCCTGCAGACTCGCGATTAATGTTGACAAACGTCACGTAGACGCTCATAATCGCAGCTAAATAAAAAGAAAACATATGTCCATGAACGCAATCTCAATGAAAGCTTCTATTTTCATAGAAAAGCGCACCGGATTATAAAGAGGATCAAGCGAAATAGCACAGACTTTATTTTACTCATTCATAAAACAATGTCAACATTATGGAGTTGAAACACCTAAAAATATACAATATAGTCACTTTTACAGGACCTTTTAAGCATGTTTTAATCCGCGAGAGCTTCTTGACTTCCGCGATGCGTAAACAATCCAAGCTCCAAAAAATTAAAATTAAGCATTTTTACCGATTTATATTCACTCTGTACCTCCTTAAAGTGGTTTGAGGTCGTTAAGCACAATCAGGATTAGAATCACACTGTTGACATTAAACATTTCAAATGAGCTTCATAGTTGTAGAATTACGGTAGCCAAATGAAACAGCGACACGTCACGTTACCAAGGCAACGAAGAGATGGGCGACGCGTCAAATGTAACCCGGGTCGTTTGAATCCGACGTCGGGGGGTGCTCTGTATAATACTGGGTGACCCGTGCGTGTCAATGCGTGCGCGCGTGTCAATGTGCGTCAATACGTGTGTGTCAATGTGCGTCAATGTGCGTCAATACGTGTGTGTGTGTCAATGTGCGTCAATGCGTGCGGGTGTGTCAATGCGTATAGACGTGTGTTTATATGTGTGTACATATATGTGTGTATGTGTATAGACGTGTGTGTGTATATGTGTGTGTATGTGTATAGACGTGTGTGTGTATATATATGTGTGTATGTGTATAGACGTGTGTGTGTGTATATATGTGTGTGTATAGACGTGTGTGTATATATATGTGTGTATGTGTATAGACGTGTGTGTATATGTGTGTATGTGTATAGACGTGTGTGTGTGTGTGTATATATATATACGTGTGTGTGTTTATATATGTGTGTATGTGTATAGACGTGTGTGTGTATATATATGTGTGTATATGTGTGTATGTGTATAGACGTGTGTGTGTGTATATGTGTGTATGTGTATAGACGTGTGTGTATATATATGTGTGTATATGTGTGTATGTGTATAGACGTGGGTGTATATATACGTGTGTATGTGTATAGACGTGTGTGTGTATATGTATATGTGTGTATGTGTATAGACGTGTGTGTGTGTGTGTGTGTGTGTATATACTGTATATATATTGTAACGATCCTGTGTGTTCTGTTCATTAATGTTGCGGGCACTTTAAGAAGGTGAGTCTGTGCGCATGCGCAGTTGTTGTTAGAGAGATTTCGCGTTCAACTAGTGGTGTGAAGAACGAGCGGCGTTGGTTGTGGCCGAAACAATAACCTCTCTGTGAGTACAGCGAACAAAGAAACAATATCTGTGCAAGACAACCGTCTGGTCATGTGTGGAGGACCAAACGTTACATTGGTGTCAGAAGCGACTTTTTCGGACCTGCTCCTGAGGCGAAGCTAACGGTTATTAGCAACGAACTTTGCTAACGAACGTCCCCGGTATGTACGGGAAAGTGAAGAGCGAAAGTGAGGAGATGGACGTTGGTGCGAGACGACGGGACCATGCTCAACAGTTAAGAGACGCTGTGTTACAACTCTCAGAAGAAGAATGTGCGTCAATGCGTGCGCCAATGTGCAGCAACTGGGCTTCATCAAGTATCAAACAGATCACACATCACACCTACCATGATTTTGTTCAATGAGATGAAAACTTATTTGATGTTCAATCCAGTGTTCAGGTTGACTTCAGTGCTTATGTTTTAGTAGAAGTGAAGCTGTGGTGCTTTAGTTTAATACATGGACACAGCACTAAACTTTGTTGTTGGTTGTTAGTTGTTTTTTTAGATTTTGGGATCAACCGTCACTTTTTAGTAATGGGAGAATTATTTCTCTGCACTGTGCGAGTCGTCCCAGAGCCATTGTTCAGCCTGAAGCCAATACGTTTTTAGGTTGAAAAGTTTGCCCCCCTGAAAAAATGTAATGCCCCCCCTTAAATGTTTTTCTGCAGCCGGGTCTGTCAGTGTTATACTAGATCCACTCAGTATAAACTGTTGTCAACATTGAAGTCAAATCATCTCCAGAAATGATACTTTGTGATGAAGTCTTAATGTTAAAAGAGACAAATGTAATAATATCTTTAATGAATCAATTCATGTACATTTATATCAAACCTGCTATTCCCTGCATGATGGGATCAGAAACACTAGAATTCTACTTTCTCGGGACGTTTTAGATTTACAACGACGACATCATTAAAAGTGTGAACTGCAGTCACACTGCAAGTTTATGTCCATAATCCTTAGATATTCTCTCCAAATGAGAACAATTTAACAGAAGAGTTTAACATTACCTTGGCTGTAGTCATGCTCTGTAGACAGAAGCTTCACCTGCACAGGTGATCTCATTAGCTCGTCCTGTCTCTCCACCTGCACGCAAAGCAACTTGTACTCTCTGCTGCCCTCTAGTGTTGCTAAAACGATTTATTATGTCCAATAAACAAACCTACAGAAAGACTTAACAGTGTGGGTCTTTCTTTTTATTTCAAGGGTCCCCATTTTATCTCAAACATCAATATAGCTAATATTTAACACTAATTGGTAAATATCAAACATGTATGCTTCATTACAGTTGAAACAATTGTTCTCTGGTAACAAATATTTATCATTAAACATGTGTGTTCATGTATGATCCATGGCACTCATCATGATGGACAAATATGATGGAAAAACATTCTATTAGTGTCAGTACAGTACACGAGGTTGGAAATCAACCACGCATTTGCGCATGCGTTGTCCACCTACAAGGAGGTTTATAACGGTCAGACGCGGAAGAATCTACGAAACTATCACTGATAGATTCTCAAAAATCATCTGATATTAAATGATCTTTTCTCTCAAGGATAAGGATGTTGAAGGAGTGACGTCACAGTGTCCACTGTTGAAGGATAAGGATGTTGAGTGTCCAGCTGGAAGGAGCACAGGTACATGTTGTGGTTTATTAAAGTCTCTTTTCATTTTATTGACATCGGTAAATGTAACGCTAAGTTTAAGTGAAGGTATCAAGACCTGTCGCCCTTCCCAGCTATCTTCTAAATAATCCACGGAGGAAAAATTCAGAAAAAAAAGTCTTATATAGATCCAGAGCGGTCCGTAATAGGAACAAAAAAACAAAACAGGCACTCGGGGCGAAGGCAGGGCACTTCTGGAGATCGGGGTCCCAACAGCAACTAAAACAAAAAGACAAAAGGACTCACTTGAGTAAATAAAAGTGCTGACAACGTCAGGAGTATCCAAAGGATTATCCAGTTGTGATTCAAAGGCGAGGAGCGAGATCGAAAGGACAGCCAACCTGGTCTGGAAACGCAATACTCTGGCGAGTTCTTCCGGGTAGAGACGCTCCTTATCAATGGGAAGAACCCGCCACTCCATCATCCCCAGCCGCGCACCTGCCAGCGTCTGTCACTCAAAACACAGGACACATGAAAACGGAAAACCACCTTCAAAATAAAACAAAAGAACATAAGCATGACACTTGTATGTTGATTCTATCAAATGTATTCTGCCTATTTTAAATGTTGACCTTTTTTCTTATAAGAGTAACTGTCAGGAGTCTTGATGTAAAACGTCACTCAAATGTGTCATTTATTTATTTCTCTCACAGGATTCAGAGTCAATGTTCATTGCACAGAATTTCCATCTCCGTCCTGCACTGTCTGTGATGATGGAACTTACATGGACAAATTGAACCGAGAGAAACATGGTTTCAAGTGTCTCGTCTGTACTGAAGGTAAAGTTTGTTCTTCACTAGAATGATGAGTTGGTCAGTATGTAGATGTGATGTAGAATTTGTTATTGACTAACAGGACTGAGAGAGATCAGATCCTGTACCTTCACAGCAAACACCAAGTGTGAACCTCTGGAGGGTTTTTTCTGTGTGGACGGCTCAGTGGACACATGTGTGGCAGCACAGCAACACTCCACATGTGAACCAGGACAGTTCATCATCAGAGCAGGCGAGTTTCACATCCAACATGTGAAATGCAAGAGTGCAGAAACTATAAGACACACACAATGTTCTTCACAGGAACGTCCTCCACAGACACTGAGTGTGGAACCTGCAGTGAAGGAACATTTTCAAATGGAACGTTCACGTCATGTCAGGATCACAAACAGTGAGTGAAGCTTCACAAATGTTTGCTCCAGATGTTTTCTTCTAAACTGTCTCCACTTGTCTTTGTAGATGTTCAACATATCTACGAGAAGGAACTATTTCTTCTGACTCTGTATGTCGAGAAGGTTTGACACCAGGAGAAGTGGCTGGAATTATTGTTGCTGTGATCGTTCTACTGATCACATGTTCTGTAGTTTATTGGTATAAAAAAAGAAAAAGAGGTAAAAAACAAATGCATTCATAAAAATCACATTATTATATTGATTTGTGTTTATCTGGAGTCATTTCCTTGAATTATTTTTCTCCTTAACCAGATGGAAAAGAGTTCAAGAGAAGAAGGAAGGTATGTAAGAATGTTTTTTAGTCATTTATCAAAGTGATTTAATGTTTAAATGTAATGTTGATTAATTTTGCAAATGTCATCACTTGTACAATTAAAATGAATGTCAATTTTGGTTTAATATCTTCAGCACTGCAGTATTTGTGCATCAGAGAAACGATCATTATTTCTTATTAGGAGGTGGCAGTGGGAATGAATGAATGTATGGATTCAACGGAGCATCCGTGAGAATTTCAATTAGTTTGAGCTTTTTTTTTAATCTAAACTGACTTATTTTTTTCTTGTCTTAGATCAATTTATTCATCTGAGAATAAGTCCGATGAAGTGGAACATGTTCCACTGATGGTAGAACCCGGGGAAGACCCAGAACACACTGAAGAAGCATGTTCCTCCACTGGGCTGGAAACACAGGGGGGTCCTCCAGAAAGAGCTGGACGATGTAACTGGGGAGAAGAAAGTATGGACCTCTCTGCTGAAGCTGCTGCCCCCGTGACAAGAATCCAGATAAACAGACCAGAGATAGCAGACGTTGAATATGAACTAATTGGACACGAGGATATTAAAGTAGATTGTTCAGTCATTCAATAGAATGTTTGAGTTTTATACAACATGAAAAATGTGTTCATAAATGATGTGTTCAGTGAACATAACATATTTCTGGCTGTTTTCATTTGCCTGTGTGTGTAGCTTAGTCTGTGATATAGAAAACAGTTTCTGTCAAAGCTTTCATTAATCTCATAAATGGCTGATCAGTTAAACATCAGCCAGGTTTGAGGATGTACTTCACTCCACAGCCGTCAGTGTTGCTTGTTCTTTCACTGCCCTTTTTGTGAGGTCACCAAATTCAGACCAGCACAGATGGACAAAACCCAACAGCACATACAAAGCCACTTGAGAAAGGCAATCATCATGGAGGTGTGTACAGTATATGTTTAGTTAGTTCCTCGTATATTGCATCATAAAAGTCTAACCGTTTACATTTTTATGTTTGACAGACTATCCGATACACAGATGTGGGCTGCAGACCAGAACCTCACGTCCATTGTCATGTGCGTGTCAATGTGTGTCAATGCGCGCGTGTGTCAATGTGCGTCAATGCTTGCGCGCGTGTCAATGTGCGTCAATGCTTGCGTGCGTGTCAATGCGTGTGCGTGTGTCAATATGCTTGCGCGCGTGTCAATGTGCGTCAATGCTTGCGCGCGTGTCAATGTGCGTCAATGCGCGCGTGCGTGTCAATGTGCGTCAATGCGCCCGTGCGTGTCAATGCGTGTGCGTGCGTCAATATGCGCGCGAGTGTCAATGTGCGTCAATGCTTGCGCGCGTGTCAATGTGCGTCAATGCTTGCGCGTGTGTCAATGTGCGTCAATGCTTGCGCGTGTCAACACACAACACACGCACGCACACATTAAACAAATGCGCACACCCACATTAAACAAACGCGCACGCACACATAAAACACACGCATGCATACACAGACATGCACTGACAAACGCACACACACACGGTGACATGCAAACATAAAACACACGCACGCACGCACACATAAAACAAACGCGGATTTTATAGGTTTGTTTGTGATGTGTAGTTATGCGTTTGTGTGCATGTCATTGGTGTGTGTGCGCATGTGTCAGTGTGTGTCTGCGTGTGCGTGCGTGTGTGTGTTTTATGTGTGCATGTCACCGTGTGTGTGCGTGTGTCAGTGCATGTCTGTGTGTGCATGCGTGTGTTTTGTGTGCGTCCGCGTTTGTTTTATGTGTGCGTGCGTGCGTGTGTTTTATGTGTGCATGTCACATGAAACAAATGCGCGCACGCACACATAAAACAAATGCGCGCATGCACACATAAAACAAATGCGCGCATGCACACATAAAGCAAATGCGCGCATGCACACATAAAGCAAATGCGCGCATGCACACATAAAACAAATGCGCGCACGTCACATAAAACAAATGCGCGCACGCACACATAAAACAAATGCGCGCACGCACATATTAAAGAAATGCGCACGCGCACACAAAACAAATGCGCAAGAGCACACAAAACAAATGCGCGCGCACAGATAAAACAAATGCACACGCACACAACACACGCACGCACACATTAAACAAATGCGCACACCCACATAAAACAAACGCGCACGCACACATAAAACACACGCATGCATACACAGACATGCACTGACAAACGCACACACACACGGTGACATGCAAACATAAAACACACGCACGCACGCACACATAAAACAAACGCGGGTTTTATAGGTTTGTTTGTGATGTGTAGTTATGCGTTTGTGTGCATGTCATTGGTGTGTGTGCGCATGTGTCAGTGTGTGTCTGCGTGTGCGTGCGTGTGTGTGTTTTATGTGTGCATGTCACCGTGTGTGTGCGTGTGTCAGTGCATGTCTGTGTGTGCATGCGTGTGTTTTGTGTGCGTCCGCGTTTGTTTTATGTGTGCGTGCGTGTGTTTTATGTGTGCATGTCACATGAAACAAATGCGCGCACGCACATATAAACCAAATGCGCGCATGCACACATAAAACAAATGCGCGCATGCACACATAAAACAAATGCGCGCATGCACACATAAAGCAAATGCGCGCATGCACACATAAAACAAATGCGCGCACGTCACATAAAACAAATGCGCGCACGCACACATAAAACAAATGCGCGCACGCACATATTAAAGAAATGCGCACGCGCACACAAAACAAATGCGCAAGAGCACACAAAACAAATGCGCGCGCACAGATAAAACAAATGCACACGCACACAACACACGCACGCACACATTAAACAAATGCGCACACCCACATAAAACAAACGCGCACGCACACATAAAACACACGCATGCATACACAGACATGCACTGACAAACGCACACACACACGGTGACATGCAAACATAAAACACACGCACGCACGCACACATAAAACAAACGCGGATTTTATAGGTTTGTTTGTGATGTGTAGTTATGCGTTTGTGTGCATGTCATTGGTGTGTGTGCGCATGTGTCAGTGTGTGTCTGCGTGTGCGTGCGTGTGTGTGTTTTATGTGTGCATGTCACCGTGTGTGTGCGTGTGTCAGTGCATGTCTGTGTGTGCATGCGTGTGTGTGTTTTATGTGTGCATGTCACCGTGTGTGTGCGTGTGTCAGTGCATGTCTGTGTGTGCATGCGTGTGTTTTGTGTGCGTCCGCGTTTGTTTTATGTGTGCGTGCGTGCGTGCGTGCGTGTGTTTTATGTGTGCATGTCACATGAAACAAATGCGCGCACGCACACATAAAACAAATGCGCGCATGCACACATAAAACAAATGCGCGCATGCACACATAAAACAAATGCGCGCGCGCGCACACAAAACACACGGATGCACACACAGACATGCACTGACACACGCACACACACACGGTGACATGCACACATAAAACAAACGCGGACGCACACAAAACAATGTGCGTCAATGCTTGCGCGTGTCAACACACAACACACGCACGCACACATTAAACAAATGCGCACACCCACATTAAACAAACGCGCACGCACACATAAAACACACGCATGCATACACAGACATGCACTGACAAACGCACACACACACGGTGACATGCAAACATAAAACACACGCACGCACGCACACATAATGCGTGTGTTTTGTGTGCGTCCGCGTTTGTTTTATGTGTGCGTGCGTGCGTGTGTTTTATGTGTGCATGTCACATGAAACAAATGCGCGCACGCACACATAAAACAAATGCGCGCATGCACACATAAAACAAATGCGCGCATGCACACATAAAGCAAATGCGCGCATGCACACATAAAACAAATGCGCGCACGTCACATAAAACAAATGCGCGCACGCACACATAAAACAAATGCGCGCACGCACATATTAAAGAAATGCGCACGCGCACACAAAAACAAATGCGCAAGAGCACACAAAACAAATGCGCGCGCACAGATAAAACAAATGCACACGCACACAACACACGCACGCACACATTAAACAAATGCGCACACCCACATAAAACAAACGCGCACGCACACATAAAACACACGCATGCATACACAGACATGCACTGACAAACGCACACACACACGGTGACATGCAAACATAAAACACACGCACGCACGCACACATAAAACAAACGCGGGTTTTATAGGTTTGTTTGTGATGTGTAGTTATGCGTTTGTGTGCATGTCATTGGTGTGTGTGCGCATGTGTCAGTGTGTGTCTGCGTGTGCGTGCGTGTGTGTGTGTGTTTTATGTGTGCATGTCACCGTGTGTGTGCGTGTGTCAGTGCATGTCTGTGTGTGCATGCGTGTGTTTTGTGTGCGTCCGCGTTTGTTTTATGTGTGCGTGCGTGCGTGTGTTTTATGTGTGCATGTCACATGAAACAAATGCGCGCACGCACACATAAAACAAATGCGCGCATGCACACATAAAACAAATGCGCGCATGCACACATAAAACAAATGCGCGCATGCACACATAAAGCAAATGCGCGCATGCACACATAAAACAAATGCGCGCACGTCACATAAAACAAATGCGCGCACGCACACATAAAACAAATGCGCGCACGCACATATTAAAGAAATGCGCACGCGCACACAAAACAAATGCGCAAGAGCACACAAAACAAATGCGCGCGCACAGATAAAACAAATGCACACGCACACAACACACGCACGCACACATTAAACAAATGCGCACACCCACATAAAACAAACGCGCACGCACACATAAAACACACGCATGCATACACAGACATGCACTGACAAACGCACACACACACGGTGACATGCAAACATAAAACACACGCGGATTTTATAGGTTTGTTTGTGATGTGTAGTTATGCGTTTGTGTGCATGTCATTGGTGTGTGTGCGCATGTGTCAGTGTGTGTCTGCGTGTGCGTGCGTGTGTGCGTTTTATGTGTGCATGTCACCGTGTGTGTGCGTGTGTCAGTGCATGTCTGTGTGTGCATGCGTGTGTGTGTTTTATGTGTGCATGTCACCGTGTGTGTGCGTGTGTCAGTGCATGTCTGTGTGTGCATGCGTGTGTTTTGTGTGCGTCCGCGTTTGTTTTATGTGTGCGTGCGTGCGTGTGTTTTATGTGTGCATGTCACATGAAACAAATGCGCGGACGCACACATAAAACAAATGCGCGCATGCACACATAAAACAAATGCGCGCATGCACACATAAAACAAATGCGCGCGCGCGCACACAAAACACACGGATGCACACACAGACATGCACTGACACACGCACACACACACGGTGACATGCACACATAAAACAAACGCGGACGCACACAAAACAAACGCGCACGCACACATAAAACACACGCATGCATACATAGACATGCACTGACAAACGCACACACACACGGTGACATGCAAACATAAAACACACGCACGCACGAACACATAAAACAAACGCGGATTTTTTTTAGAATAGAATAGAATAGAAAAGCTTTATTCATCCCCAGAGGGGAAACACACTTTCACAACAGCGCAGATTAAAAAAAATATATATAGGTTTGTTTGTGATGTGTAGTTATGCGTTTGTGTGCATGTCACTGGTGTGTGTGCGCATGTGTCAGTGTGTGTCTGCGTGTGCATGCGTGTGTTTTAGGTGTGCGTGCGCGTTTCTTTGATGTGTGCGTCCGCGTTTGTTTTATGTGTGCGTGCGTGCGTGTGTTTTATGTGTGCATGTCACCGTGTGTGTGTGCGTTTGTCAGTGCATGTCCGTGTACGCATGCGTGTGTTTTATGTGTGCGTGCGCGTTTGTTTTATGTGGGTGTGCGCATTTGTTTAATGTGTGCGTTCGTGCACAGTAAATTTCCAAGTGTCAAAAAGGAAGTGTTAATGTATTTTAACTATTTCATAGACTGGTTTAACTCTTCCAGATGTAACACAACAACAACAGGTGTAAAACGTGGCTCCTCCCCCTGCAGTGCTGTTGTCAATATCCAGAGTTAAAACCCAGGTGTTATTTATTCAGTGTAAAAAGTGAATGAACACTGTCAAGGGTCAATTTAACAATATTCAGTGTTAATATCTTAATATGCTCCGCCCATTTCAAATGATCCAGAAGTTTCTAGAGTAATTGGACCTCATGGACCACCGCCATGTTTCCATTGGTAAAGACTGTGGTAAGTCTCTCCATCTGCTGACTTATATTTAAATTAATTAAACGATTTATACAATTGTATTCACCGTGACTGTACTACCATTCGCTTTTTAGACTTCTAATGTAGATGAATTGCTATGTGGTTCACCAACATTAAGTTACATTCTATTACTTGTAATGCGGTACAGTTAACCTGCGCAGTGAACACCACGTGTAGACACTTGTAACCAATACCACTATGGATTATTGTGTATATTCGGTTTATGGTGCTCGCTCAAAACAACAGATGTATATGCTGTCTGTACATGCGCGCGCCAGTAAGTACGGTAGTTCATTCCCGCGCCACTCCCCCTCTGTCAGGCTTTAGTTTTTAGTAATGTAACCCAGCCGTTTATTTGTCGTTTTATGTTTCAATTATTTTCACTGGAAGTATATAATTAAACCCAGTTGTTATTTTCGTGTTTTATGTTTTATTACTTTTCAATGCATGTATCGCATCAAGACACTGTCGCTTTAAGACGGCCATTGTTTTTTACCTGCGTTCCACGGATGAGACGCGTGGTGTTCAGATGCTTCAGCGGCTCAGAGACTGAGACACGTGTAAGTAAGTAAGTAAGTAAGTAATATTTATTTATATAGCGCTTTTCGAGACCAGGGTCACAAAGCGCTTTAACAATCAAAAACAATACTCAAAACAGTACATACTTCAAAGATCAAGACAACACCGAGAACAACAAGTTCGAGAAATTCAAGGAAAAGCCTGAACAAATAGAAACGTCTTAAGATGTTTCTTAAAGGAGTCAGTAGACTCCATCAAGCGCAAAGAGAGAGGAAGATTGTTCCAAAGCTTAGGAGCAACAGCCTGAAAAGATTTCTCTCCTCTGGTCCTGAGCCGTGTGCGTGGAACCATCAGTAGATTCTGATCCACAGACCTCAGAGACCGAGCTGGGGTGTAAGGCTGGATCAGATCAGTGATGTAAGGAGGAGCCTGACCATGAATAGCTCTGAAAGTAAGAACCAGAATTTTAAAGTTGATCCTGAAAGAAACTGGAAGCCAGTGAAGAGTTTTAAGGATCGGAGAAATGTGAGTTCTCCTACTTGAGCGGGTCAGAATTCTCGCTGCAGAGTTCTGAATCAACTGCAGACGAGACAGCTCCTTCTTGTTAAGACATGAAAACAAACCGTTACAATAGTCCAGACGAGAAGAAACAAACGCATGGATTACAAGCTCCAGATCATGTTGTGACAACATTTTCCTAAGTTTAGAGATTTTTCTCAGTTGAAGGAAACAGTTTCTGGTCAGTTTTCTGCAGTGTTGAACAAGAGACATGTCTTTATCAAATACAACACCCAGGTTTCTCAGGCTCAGTTTGACAGACTGACCTAAGTCACCCAAGTACTGACTCAACCATGGAATCTTATCATCAGGAGCAATCACCAGAGTTTCAGTTTTGTCCACATTAAGCTGTAAAGTGTGCCAACGCTCCTGCAATTTTACTGAATACACTCGCTTATCACTCCTAGGTGAGCCTAAACAATACGTTTATATTATTGTTTATATTGCTGTGTGTAAATGAATGTTGTGTCGAAGCAGCTATTTAAGTTTTTGTGTGAAACTTGAAGCATTGTTTTATAACTTTATTCAAGTGTATATTTTCGATAGTATTTTATATTGTACTGTTTCACTTTGTTTTGAAAGTAAGTTGCACTTTATATTTTGTTATCGCGTGGTGTTCAGATGCTTCAGCGGCTCAGAGTTCACCGCATCTGTTATTTAACACGCCGATTAAACGTTCGTGCTGTTGTATGGTTAACAAGCGTTGAATGTGTTGAAGGTGCCGTAGCTAAGAATCTTGAATATTAATAAAATAAATCGCCTACCATGACCCACCAATATAGCAAACTTTTTATTGGAATATAAATATATTTTCGTCCTTCAAAATAACAAACAAAATACGTGTGTGAGTTACATTATAATTAAAAAAGCTAAGTTTTAGCGAACTAGCTCTCGTGTTAACGCACCACAGAAAGTTACATTACACGCAATGAAACATTATTTCTGAGTCTTAAAGCAATAATGATATCTTACCTCAATAGACGAGTGACGCGCACCTGATTCCGTCAAGTTATGCACAAACGTGAGGATAAAATGCGATCGATCTTTGTCAACAAGTGTGACGTCATCATCCGGAAGTTGCGTATGCGGCAATTTGAAAACTTTTTAGCTGACGCTAAATTTAAACTAAACTTAACTCGGTCTTTATACAAGCACGCATCTACTATTGTATTCATGGCGCTTTTAAACAAACAAGCACAATATCTCATTGTATTCCTGTGGTGTGACGTCACCGCTGCAGGATCAGTTGATTAGCATGTGTGACGTCACCCCTGCAGACTCGCGATTAATGTTGACAAACGTCACGTAGACGCTCATAATCGCAGCTAAATAAAAAGAAAACATATGTCCATAAACGCAATCTCAATGAAAGCTTCTATTTTCATAGAAAAGCGCACCGGATTATAAAGAGGATCAAGCGAAATAGCACAGACTTTATTTTACTCATTCATAAAACAATGTCAACATTATGGAGTTGAAACACCTAAAAATATACAATATAGTCACTTTTACAGGACCTTTTAAGCATGTTTTAATCCGCGAGAGCTTCTTGACTTCCGCGATGCGTAAACAATCCAAGCTCCAAAAAATTAAAATTAAGCATTTTTACCGATTTCTATTCACTCTGTACCTCCTTAAAGTGGTTTGAGGTCGTTAAGCACAATCAGGATTAGAATCACACTGTTGACATTAAACATTTCAAATGAGCTTCATAGTTGTAGAATTACGGTAGCCAAATGAAACAGCGACACGTCACGTTACCAAGGCAACGAAGAGATGGGCGACGCGTCAAATGTAACCCGGGTCGTCAATGCGTGCGGGTGTGTCAATGCGTATAGACGTGTGTTTATATGTGTGTACATATATGTGTGTATGTGTATAGACGTGTGTGTGTATATGTGTGTGTGTATGTGTATAGACGTGTGTGTGTATATATATGTGTGTATGTGTATAGACGTGTGTGTGTGTATATATGTGTGTGTATAGACGTGTGTGTATATATATGTGTGTATGTGTATAGACGTGTGTGTATATGTGTGTATGTGTATAGACGTGTGTGTGTGTGTGTGTGTGTATATATATATACGTGTGTGTGTTTATATATGTGTGTATGTGTATAGACGTGTGTGTGTATATATATGTGTGTATATGTGTGTATGTGTATAGACGTGTGTGTGTGTATATGTGTGTATGTGTATAGACGTGTGTGTATATATATGTGTGTATATGTGTGTATGTGTATAGACGTGTGTGTATATATACGTGTGTATGTGTATAGACGTGTGTGTGTATATGTATATGTGTGTATGTGTATAGACGTGTGTGTGTGTGTGTGTGTATATACTGTATATATATTGTAACGATCCTGTTTGTTCTGTTCATTAATGTTGCGGGCACTTTAAGAAGGTGAGTCTGTGCGCATGCGCAGTTGTTGTTAGAGAGATTTCGCGTTCAACTAGTGGTGTGAAGAACGAGCGGCGTTGGTTGTGGCCGAAACAATAACCTCTCTGTGAGTACAGCGAACAAAGAAACAATATCTGTGCAAGACAACCGTCTGGTCATGTGTGGAGGACCAAACGTTACATTGGTGTCAGAAGCGACTTTTTCGGACCTGCTCCTGAGGCGAAGCTAACGGTTATTAGCAACGAACTTTGCTAACGAACGTCCCCGGTATGTACGGGAAAGTGAAGAGCGAAAGTGAGGAGATGGACGTTGGTGCGAGACGACGGGACCATGCTCAACAGTTAAGAGACGCTGTGTTACAACTCTCAGAAGAAGAATGTGCGTCAATGCGTGCGCCAATGTGCAGCAACTGGGCTTCATCAAGTATCAAACAGATCACACATCACACCTACCATGATTTTGTTCAATGAGATGAAAACTTATTTGATGTTCAATCCAGTGTTCAGGTTGACTTCAGTGCTTATGTTTTAGTAGAAGTGAAGCTGTGGTGCTTTAGTTTAATACATGGACACAGCACTAAACTTTGTTGTTGGTTGTTAGTTGTTTTTTTAGATTTTGGGATCAACCGTCACTTTTTAGTAATGGGAGAATTATTTCTCTGCACTGTGCGAGTCGTCCCAGAGCCATTGTTCAGCCTGAAGCCAATACGTTTTTAGGTTGAAAAGTTTGCCCCCCTGAAAAAATGTAATGCCCCCCCTTAAATGTTTTTCTGCAGCCGGGTCTGTCAGTGTTATACTAGATCCACTCAGTATAAACTGTTGTCAACATTGAAGTCAAATCATCTCCAGAAATGATACTTTGTGATGAAGTCTTAATGTTAAAAGAGACAAATGTAATAATATCTTTAATGAATCAATTCATGTACATTTATATCAAACCTGCTATTCCCTGCATGATGGGATCAGAAACACTAGAATTCTACTTTCTCGGGACGTTTTAGATTTACAACGACGACATCATTAAAAGTGTGAACTGCAGTCACACTGCAAGTTTATGTCCATAATCCTTAGATATTCTCTCCAAATGAGAACAATTTAACAGAAGAGTTTAACATTACCTTGGCTGTAGTCATGCTCTGTAGACAGAAGCTTCACCTGCACAGGTGATCTCATTAGCTCGTCCTGTCTCTCCACCTGCACGCAAAGCAACTTGTACTCTCTGCTGCCCTCTAGTGTTGCTAAAACGATTTATTATGTCCAATAAACAAACCTACAGAAAGACTTAACAGTGTGGGTCTTTCTTTTTATTTCAAGGGTCCCCATTTTATCTCAAACATCAATATAGCTAATATTTAACACTAATTGGTAAATATCAAACATGTATGCTTCATTACAGTTGAAACAATTGTTCTCTGGTAACAAATATTTATCATTAAACATGTGTGTTCATGTATGATCCATGGCACTCATCATGATGGACAAATATGATGGAAAAACATTCTATTAGTGTCAGTACAGTACACGAGGTTGGAAATCAACCACGCATTTGCGCATGCGTTGTCCACCTACAAGGAGGTTTATAACGGTCAGACGCGGAAGAATCTACGAAACTATCACTGATAGATTCTCAAAAATCATCTGATATTAAATGATCTTTTCTCTCAAGGATAAGGATGTTGAAGGAGTGACGTCACAGTGTCCACTGTTGAAGGATAAGGATGTTGAGTGTCCAGCTGGAAGGAGCACAGGTACATGTTGTGGTTTATTAAAGTCTCTTTTCATTTTATTGACATCGGTAAATGTAACGCTAAGTTTAAGTGAAGGTATCAAGACCTGTCGCCCTTCCCAGCTATCTTCTAAATAATCCACGGAGGAAAAATTCAGAAAAAAAAGTCTTATATAGATCCAGAGCGGTCCGTAATAGGAACAAAAAAACAAAACAGGCACTCGGGGCGAAGGCAGGGCACTTCTGGAGATCGGGGTCCCAACAGCAACTAAAACAAAAAGACAAAAGGACTCACTTGAGTAAATAAAAGTGCTGACAACGTCAGGAGTATCCAAAGGATTATCCAGTTGTGATTCAAAGGCGAGGAGCGAGATCGAAAGGACAGCCAACCTGGTCTGGAAACGCAATACTCTGGCGAGTTCTTCCGGGTAGAGACGCTCCTTATCAATGGGAAGAACCCGCCACTCCATCATCCCCAGCCGCGCACCTGCCAGCGTCTGTCACTCAAAACACAGGACACATGAAAACGGAAAACCACCTTCAAAATAAAACAAAAGAACATAAGCATGACACTTGTATGTTGATTCTATCAAATGTATTCTGCCTATTTTAAATGTTGACCTTTTTTCTTATAAGAGTAACTGTCAGGAGTCTTGATGTAAAACGTCACTCAAATGTGTCATTTATTTATTTCTCTCACAGGATTCAGAGTCAATGTTCATTGCACAGAATTTCCATCTCCGTCCTGCACTGTCTGTGATGATGGAACTTACATGGACAAATTGAACCGAGAGAAACATGGTTTCAAGTGTCTCGTCTGTACTGAAGGTAAAGTTTGTTCTTCACTAGAATGATGAGTTGGTCAGTATGTAGATGTGATGTAGAATTTGTTATTGACTAACAGGACTGAGAGAGATCAGATCCTGTACCTTCACAGCAAACACCAAGTGTGAACCTCTGGAGGGTTTTTTCTGTGTGGACGGCTCAGTGGACACATGTGTGGCAGCACAGCAACACTCCACATGTGAACCAGGACAGTTCATCATCAGAGCAGGCGAGTTTCACATCCAACATGTGAAATGCAAGAGTGCAGAAACTATAAGACACACACAATGTTCTTCACAGGAACGTCCTCCACAGACACTGAGTGTGGAACCTGCAGTGAAGGAACATTTTCAAATGGAACGTTCACGTCATGTCAGGATCACAAACAGTGAGTGAAGCTTCACAAATGTTTGCTCCAGATGTTTTCTTCTAAACTGTCTCCACTTGTCTTTGTAGATGTTCAACATATCTACGAGAAGGAAGTATTTCTTCTGACTCTGTATGTCGAGAAGGTTTGACACCAGGAGAAGTGGCTGGAATTATTGTTGCTGTGATCGTTCTACTGATCACATGTTCTGTAGTTTATTGGTATAAAAAAAGAAAAAGAGGTAAAAAACAAATGCATTCATAAAAATCACATTATTATATTGATTTGTGTTTATCTGGAGTCATTTCCTTGAATTATTTTTCTCCTTAACCAGATGGAAAAGAGTTCAAGAGAAGAAGGAAGGTATGTAAGAATGTTTTTTAGTCATTTATCAAAGTGATTTAATGTTTAAATGTAATGTTGATTAATTTTGCAAATGTCATCACTTGTACAATTAAAATGAATGTCAATTTTGGTTTAATATCTTCAGCACTGCAGTATTTGTGCATCAGAGAAACGATCATTATTTCTTATTAGGAGGTGGCAGTGGGAATGAATGAATGTATGGATTCAACGGAGCATCCGTGAGAATTTCAATTAGTTTGAGCTTTTTTTTAAATCTAAACTGACTTATTTTTTTCTTGTCTTAGATCAATTTATTCATCTGAGAATAAGTCCGATGAAGTGGAACATGTTCCACTGATGGTAGAACCCGGGGAAGACCCAGAACACACTGAAGAAGCATGTTCCTCCACTGGGCTGGAAACACAGGGGGGTCCTCCAGAAAGAGCTGGACGATGTAACTGGGGAGAAGAAAGTATGGACCTCTCTGCTGAAGCTGCTGCCCCCGTGACAAGAATCCAGATAAACAGACCAGAGATAGCAGACGTTGAATATGAACTAATTGGACACGAGGATATTAAAGTAGATTGTTCAGTCATTCAATAGAATGTTTGAGTTTTATACAACATGAAAAATGTGTTCATAAATGATGTGTTCAGTGAACATAACATATTTCTGGCTGTTTTCATTTGCCTGTGTGTGTAGCTTAGTCTGTGATATAGAAAACAGTTTCTGTCAAAGCTTTCATTAATCTCATAAATGGCTGATCAGTTAAACATCAGCCAGGTTTGAGGATGTACTTCACTCCACAGCCGTCAGTGTTGCTTGTTCTTTCACTGCCCTTTTTGTGAGGTCACCAAATTCAGACCAGCACAGATGGACAAAACCCAACAGCACATACAAAGCCACTTGAGAAAGGCAATCATCATGGAGGTGTGTACAGTATATGTTTAGTTAGTTCCTCGTATATTGCATCATAAAAGTCTAACCGTTTACATTTTTATGTTTGACAGACTATCCGATACACAGATGTGGGCTGCAGACCAGAACCTCACGTCCATTGTCATGTGCGTGTCAATGTGTGTCAATGCGCGCGTGTGTCAATGTGCGTCAATGCTTGCGCGCGTGTCAATGTGCGTCAATGCTTGCGTGCGTGTCAATGCGTGTGCGTGTGTCAATATGCTTGCGCGCGTGTCAATGTGCGTCAATGCTTGCGCGCGTGTCAATGTGCGTCAATGCGCCCGTGCGTGTCAATGCGTGTGCGTGCGTCAATATGCGCGCGAGTGTCAATGTGCGTCAATGCTTGCGCGCGTGTCAATGTGCGTCAATGCTTGCGCGTGTGTCAATGTGCGTCAATGCTTGCGCGTGTCAACACACAACACACGCACGCACACATTAAACAAATGCGCACACCCACATTAAACAAACGCGCACGCACACATAAAACACACGCATGCATACACAGACATGCACTGACAAACGCACACACACACGGTGACATGCAAACATAAAACACACGCACGCACGCACACATAAAACAAACGCGGATTTTATAGGTTTGTTTGTGATGTGTAGTTATGCGTTTGTGTGCATGTCATTGGTGTGTGTGCGCATGTGTCAGTGTGTGTCTGCGTGTGCGTGCGTGTGTGTGTTTTATGTGTGCATGTCACCGTGTGTGTGCGTGTGTCAGTGCATGTCTGTGTGTGCATGCGTGTGTGTGTTTTATGTGTGCATGTCACCGTGTGTGTGCGTGTGTCAGTGCATGTCTGTGTGTGCATGCGTGTGTTTTGTGTGCGTCCGCGTTTGTTTTATGTGTGCGTGCGTGCGTGTGTTTTATGTGTGCATGTCACATGAAACAAATGCGCGCACGCACACATAAAACAAATGCGCGCATGCACACATAAAACAAATGCGCGCATGCACACATAAAGCAAATGCGCGCATGTACACATAAAACAAATGCGCGCACGTCACATAAAACAAATGCGCGCACGCACACATAAAACAAATGCGCGCACGCACATATTAAAGAAATGCGCACGCGCACACAAAACAAATGCGCAAGAGCACACAAAACAAATGCGCGCGCACAGATAAAACAAATGCACACGCACACAACACACGCACGCACACATTAAACAAATGCGCACACCCACATAAAACAAACGCGCACGCACACATAAAACACACGCATGCATACACAGACATGCACTGACAAACGCACACACACACGGTGACATGCAAACATAAAACACACGCACGCACGCACACATAAAACAAACGCGGGTTTTATAGGTTTGTTTGTGATGTGTAGTTATGCGTTTGTGTGCATATCATTGGTGTGTGTGCGCATGTGTCAGTGTGTGTCTGCGTGTGCGTGCGTGTGTGTGTTTTATGTGTGCATGTCACCGTGTGTGTGCGTGTGTCAGTGCATGTCTGTGTGTGCATGCGTGTGTTTTGTGTGCGTCCGCGTTTGTTTTATGTGTGCGTGCGTGCGTGTGTTTTATGTGTGCATGTCACATGAAACAAATGCGCGCACGCACACATAAAACAAATGCGCGCATGCACACATAAAACAAATGCGCGCATGCACACATAAAACAAATGCGCGCATGCACACATAAAGCAAATGCGCGCATGCACACATAAAACAAATGCGCGCACGTCACATAAAACAAATGCGCGCACGCACACATAAAACAAATGCGCGCACGCACATATTAAAGAAATGCGCACGCGCACACAAAACAAATGCGCAAGAGCACACAAAACAAATGCGCGCGCACAGATAAAACAAATGCACACGCACACAACACACGCACGCACACATTAAACAAATGCGCACACCCACATAAAACAAACGCGCACGCACACATAAAACACACGCATGCATACACAGACATGCACTGACAAACGCACACACACACGGTGACATGCAAACATAAAACACACGCACGCACGCACACATAAAACAAACGCGGATTTTATAGGTTTGTTTGTGATCTGTAGTTATGCGTTTGTGTGCATGTCATTGGTGTGTGTGCGCATGTGTCAGTGTGTGTCTGCGTGTGCGTGCGTGTGTGTGTTTTATGTGTGCATGTCACCGTGTGTGTGCGTGTGTCAGTGCATGTCTGTGTGTGCATGCGTGTGTGTGTTTTATGTGTGCATGTCACCGTGTGTGTGCGTGTGTCAGTGCATGTCTGTGTGTGCATGCGTGTGTTTTGTGTGCGTCCGCGTTTGTTTTATGTGTGCGTGCGTGCGTGTGTTTTATGTGTGCATGTCACATGAAACAAATGCGCGCACGCACACATAAAACAAATGCGCGCATGCACACATAAAACAAATGCGCGCATGCACACATAAAACAAATGCGCGCGCGCGCACACAAAACACACGGATGCACACACAGACATGCACTGACACACGCACACACACACGGTGACATGCACACATAAAACAAACGCGGACGCACACAAAACAATGTGCGTCAATGCTTGCGCGTGTCAACACACAACACACGCACGCACACATTAAACAAATGCGCACACCCACATTAAACAAACGCGCACGCACACATAAAACACACGCATGCATACACAGACATGCACTGACAAACGCACACACACACGGTGACATGCAAACATAAAACACACGCACGCACGCACACATAATGCGTGTGTTTTGTGTGCGTCCGCGTTTGTTTTATGTGTGCGTGTGTGCGTGTGTTTTATGTGTGCATGTCACATGAAACAAATGCGCGCACGCACACATAAAACAAATGCGCGCATGCACACATAAAACAAATGCGCGCATGCACACATAAAGCAAATGCGCGCATGCACACATAAAACAAATGCGCGCACGTCACATAAAACAAATGCGCGCACGCACACATAAAACAAATGCGCGCACGCACATATTAAAGAAATGCGCACGCGCACACAAAACAAATGCGCAAGAGCACACAAAACAAATGCGCGCGCACAGATAAAACAAATGCACACGCACACAACACACGCACACATTAAACAAATGCGCACACCCACATTAAACAAACGCGCACGCACACATAAAACACACGCATGCATACACAGACATGCACTGACAAACGCACACACACACGGTGACATGCAAACATAAAACACACGCACGCACGCACACATAAAACAAACGCGGGTTTTATAGGTTTGTTTGTGATGTGTAGTTATGCGTTTGTGTGCATGTCATTGGTGTGTGTGCGCATGTGTCAGTGTGTGTCTGCGTGTGCGTGCGTGTGTGTGTTTTATGTGTGCATGTCACCGTGTGTGTGCGTGTGTCAGTGCATGTCTGTGTGTGCATGCGTGTGTTTTGTGTGCGTCCGCGTTTGTTTTATGTGTGCGTGCGTGCGTGTGTTTTATGTGTGCATGTCACATGAAACAAATGCGCGCACGCACACATAAAACAAATGCGCGCATGCACACATAAAACAAATGCGCGCATGCACACATAAAGCAAATGCGCGCATGCACACATAAAACAAATGCGCGCACGTCACATAAAACAAATGCGCGCACGCACACATAAAACAAATGCGCGCACGCACATATTAAAGAAATGCGCACGCGCACACAAAACAAATGCGCAAGAGCACACAAAACAAATGCGCGCGCACAGATAAAACAAATGCACACGCACACAACACACGCACGCACACATTAAACAAATGCGCACACCCACATAAAACAAACGCGCACGCACACATAAAACACACGCATGCATACACAGACATGCACTGACAAACGCACACACACGGTGACATGCAAACATAAAACACACGCACGCACGCACACATAAAACAAACGCGGATTTTATAGGTTTGTTTGTTATCTGTAGTTATGCGTTTGTGTGCATGTCATTGGTGTGTGTGCGCATGTGTCAGTGTGTGTCTGCGTGTGCGTGCGTGTGTGTGTTTTATGTGTGCATGTCACCGTGTGTGTGCGTGTGTCAGTGCATGTCTGTGTGTGCATGCGTGTGTGTGCTTTATGTGTGCATGTCACCGTGTGTGTGCGTGTGTCAGTGCATGTCTGTGTGTGCATGCGTGTGTTTTGTGTGCGTCCGCGTTTGTTTTATGTGTGCGTGCGTGCGTGTGTTTTATGTGTGCATGTCACATGAAACAAATGCGCGCACGCACACATAAAACAAATGCGCGCATGCACACATAAAACAAATGCGCGCATGCACACATAAAACAAATGCGCGCGCGCGCACACAAAACACACGGATGCACACACAGACATGCACTGACACACGCACACACACACGGTGACATGCACACATAAAACAAACGCGGACGCACACAAAACAAACGCGCACGCACACATAAAACACACGCATGCATACATAGACATGCACTGACAAACGCACACACACACGGTGACATGCAAACATAAAACACACGCACGCACGAACACATAAAACAAACGCGGATTTTTTTTAGAATAGAATAGAATAGAAAAGCTTTATTCATCCCCAGAGGGGAAACACACTTTCACAACAGCGCAGATTAAAAAAAATATATATAGGTTTGTTTGTGATGTGTAGTTATGCGTTTGTGTGCATGTCACTGGTGTGTGTGCGCATGTGTCAGTGTGCGTCTGCGTGTGCGTGCGTGTGTGTGTTTTATGTGTGCATGTCACCGTGTGTGTGTGCGTGTGTCAGTGCATGTCTGTGTGTGCATGCGTGTGTTTAATGTGTGCGTGCGCGTTTGTTTTGTGTGCGTCCGCGTTTGTTTTATGTGTGCGTGCGTGCGTGTGTTTATGTGTGCATGTCACCGTGTGTGTGGGCGTGTGTCAGTGCATGTCTGTGTGTGCATGCGTGTGTTTTAGGTGTGCGTGCGCGTTTCTTTGATGTGTGCGTCCGCGTTTGTTTTATGTGTGCGTGCGTGCGTGTGTTTTATGTGTGCATGTCACCGTGTGTGTGTGCGTTTGTCAGTGCATGTCCGTGTACGCATGCGTGTGTTTTATGTGTGCGTGCGCGTTTGTTTTATGTGGGTGTGCGCATTTGTTTAATGTGTGCGTTCGTGCACAGTAAATTTCCAAGTGTCAAAAAGGAAGTGTTAATGTATTTTAACTATTTCATAGACTGGTTTAACTCTTCCAGATGTAACACAACAACAACAGGTGTAAAACGTGGCTCCTCCCCCTGCAGTGCTGTTGTCAATATCCAGAGTTAAAACCCAGGTGTTATTTATTCAGTGTAAAAAGTGAATGAACACTGTCAAGGGTCAATTTAACAATATTCAGTGTTAATATCTTAATATGCTCCGCCCATTTCAAATGATCCAGAAGTTTCTAGAGTAATTGGACCTCATGGACCACCGCCATGTTTCCATTGGTAAAGACTGTGGTAAGTCTCTCCATCTGCTGACTTATATTTAAATGAATTAAACGATTTATACAATTGTATTCACCGTGACTGTACTACCATTCGCTTTTTAGACTTCTAATGTAGATGAATTGCTATGTGGTTCACCAACATTAAGTTACATTCTATTACTTGTAATGCGGTACAGTTAACCTGCGCAGTGAACACCACGTGTAGACACTTGTAACCAATACCACTATGGATTATTGTGTATATTCGGTTTATGGTGCTCGCTCAAAACAACAGATATATATGCTGTCTGTACATGCGCGCGCCAGTAAGTACGGTAGATCATTCCCGCGCCACTCCCCCTCTGTCAGGCTTTAGTTTTTAGTAATGTAACCCAGCCGTTTATTTGTCGTTTTATGTTTCAATTATTTTCACTGGAAGTATATAATTAAACCCAGTTGTTATTTTCGTGTTTTATGTTTTATTACTTTTCAATGCATGTATCGCATCAAGACACTGTCGCTTTAAGACGGCCATTGTTTTTTACCTGCGTTCCACGGATGAGACGCGTGGTGTTCAGATGCTTCAGCGGCTCAGAGACTGAGACACGTGTAAGTAAGTAAGTAAGTAAGTAATATTTATTTATATAGCGCTTTTCGAGACCAGGGTCACAAAGCGCTTTAACAATCAAAAACAATACTCAAAACAGTACATACTTCAAAGATCAAGACAACACCGAGAACAACAAGTTCGAGAAATTCAAGGAAAAGCCTGAACAAATAGAAACGTCTTAAGATGTTTCTTAAAGGAGTCAGTAGACTCCATCAAGCGCAAAGAGAGAGGAAGATTGTTCCAAAGCTTAGGAGCAACAGCCTGAAAAGATTTCTCTCCTCTGGTCCTGAGCCGTGTGCGTGGAACCATCAGTAGATTCTGATCCACAGACCTCAGAGACCGAGCTGGGGTGTAAGGCTGGATCAGATCAGTGATGTAAGGAGGAGCCTGACCATGAATAGCTCTGAAAGTAAGAACCAGAATTTTAAAGTTGATCCTGAAAGAAACTGGAAGCCAGTGAAGAGTTTTAAGGATCGGAGAAATGTGAGTTCTCCTACTTGAGCGGGTCAGAATTCTCGCTGCAGAGTTCTGAATCAACTGCAGACGAGACAGCTCCTTCTTGTTAAGACATGAAAACAAACCGTTACAATAGTCCAGACGAGAAGAAACAAACGCATGGATTACAAGCTCCAGATCATGTTGTGACAACATTTTCCTAAGTTTAGAGATTTTTCTCAGTTGAAGGAAACAGTTTCTGGTCAGTTTTCTGCAGTGTTGAACAAGAGACATGTCTTTATCAAATACAACACCCAGGTTTCTCAGGCTCAGTTTGACAGACTGACCTAAGTCACCCAAGTACTGACTCAACCATGGAATCTTATCATCAGGAGCAATCACCAGAGTTTCAGTTTTGTCCACATTAAGCTGTAAAGTGTGCCAACGCTCCTGCAATTTTACTGAATACACTCGCTTATCACTCCTAGGTGAGCCTAAACAATACGTTTATATTATTGTTTATATTGCTGTGTGTAAATGAATGTTGTGTCGAAGCAGCTATTTAAGTTTTTGTGTGAAACTTGAAGCATTGTTTTATAACTTTATTCAAGTGTATATTTTCGATAGTATTTTATATTGTACTGTTTCACTTTGTTTTGAAAGTAAGTTGCACTTTATATTTTGTTATCGCGTGGTGTTCAGATGCTTCAGCGGCTCAGAGTTCACCGCATCTGTTATTTAACACGCCGATTAAACGTTCGTGCTGTTGTATGGTTAACAAGCGTTGAATGTGTTGAAGGTGCCGTAGCTAAGAATCTTGAATATTAATAAAATAAATCGCCTACCATGACCCACCAATATAGCAAACTTTTTATTGGAATATAAATATATTTTCGTCCTTCAAAATAACAAACAAAATACGTGTGTGAGTTACATTATAATTTAAAAAAGCTAAGTTTTAGCGAACTAGCTCTCGTGTTAACGCACCACAGAAAGTTACATTACACGCAATGAAACATTATTTCTGAGTCTTAAAGCAATAATGATATCTTACCTCAATAGACGAGTGACGCGCACCTGATTCCGTCAAGTTATGCACAAACGTGAGGATAAAATGCGATCGATCTTTGTCAACAAGTGTGACGTCATCATCCGGAAGTTGCGTATGCGGCAATTTGAAAACTTTTTAGCTAACGCTAAATTTAAACTAAACTTAACTCGGTCTTTATACAAGCACGCATCTACTATTGTATTCATGGCGCTTTTAAACAAACAAGCACAATATCTCATTGTATTCCTGTGGTGTGACGTCACCGCTGCAGGATCAGTTGATTAGCATGTGTGACGTCACCCCTGCAGACTCGCGATTAATGTTGACAAACGTCACGTAGACGCTCATAATCGCAGCTAAATAAAAAGAAAACATATGTCCATAAACGCAATCTCAATGAAAGCTTCTATTTTCATAGAAAAGCGCACCGGATTATAAAGAGGATCAAGCGAAATAGCACAGACTTTATTTTACTCATTCATAAAACAATGTCAACATTATGGAGTTGAAACACCTAAAAATATACAATATAGTCACTTTTACAGGACCTTTTAAGCATGTTTTAATCCGCGAGAGCTTCTTGACTTCCGCGATGCGTAAACAATCCAAGCTCCAAAAAATTAAAATTAAGCATTTTTACCGATTTATATTCACTCTGTACCTCCTTAAAGTGGTTTGAGGTCGTTAAGCACAATCAGGATTAGAATCACACTGTTGACATTAAACATTTCAAATGAGCTTCATAGTTGTAGAATTACGGTAGCCAAATGAAACAGCGACACGTCACGTTACCAAGGCAACGAAGAGATGGGCGACGCGTCAAATGTAACCCGGGTCGTTTGAATCCGACGTCGGGGGGTGCTCTGTATAATACTGGGTGACCCGTGCGTGTCAATGCGTGCGCGCGTGTCAATGTGCGTCAATACGTGTGTGTCAATGTGCGTCAATGTGCGTCAATGCGTGCGGGTGTGTCAATGCGTATAGACGTGTGTTTATATGTGTGTACATATATGTGTGTATGTGTATAGACGTGTGTGTGTATATATGTGTGTGTATGTGTATAGACGTGTGTGTGTATATATATGTGTGTATGTGTATAGACGTGTGTGTGTGTATATATGTGTGTGTATAGACGTGTGTGTATATATATGTGTGTATGTGTATAGACGTGTGTGTATATGTGTGTATGTGTATAGACGTGTGTGTGTGTGTGTGTGTGTGTATATATATATACGTGTGTGTGTTTATATATGTGTGTATGTGTATAGACGTGTGTGTGTATATATATGTGTGTATATGTGTGTATGTGTATAGACGTGTGTGTGTGTATATGTGTGTATGTGTATAGACGTGTGTGTATATATATGTGTGTATATGTGTGTATGTGTATAGACGTGTGTGTATATATATGTGTGTATGTGTATAGACGTGTGTGTGTATATGTATATGTGTGTATGTGTATAGACGTGTGTGTGTGTGTGTGTGTGTGTATATACTGTATATATATTGTAACGATCCTGTTTGTTCTGTTCATTAATGTTGCGGGCACTTTAAGAAGGTGAGTCTGTGCGCATGCGCAGTTGTTGTTAGAGAGATTTCGCGTTCAACTAGTGGTGTGAAGAACGAGCGGCGTTGGTTGTGGCCGAAACAATAACCTCTCTGTGAGTACAGCGAACAAAGAAACAATATCTGTGCAAGACAACCGTCTGGTCATGTGTGGAGGACCAAACGTTACATTGGTGTCAGAAGCGACTTTTTCGGACCTGCTCCTGAGGCGAAGCTAACGGTTATTAGCAACGAACTTTGCTAACGAACGTCCCCGGTATGTACGGGAAAGTGAAGAGCGAAAGTGAGGAGATGGACGTTGGTGCGAGACGACGGGACCATGCTCAACAGTTAAGAGACGCTGTGTTACAACTCTCAGAAGAAGAATGTGCGTCAATGCGTGCGCCAATGTGCAGCAACTGGGCTTCATCAAGTATCAAACAGATCACACATCACACCTACCATGATTTTGTTCAATGAGATGAAAACTTATTTGATGTTCAATCCAGTGTTCAGGTTGACTTCAGTGCTTATGTTTTAGTAGAAGTGAAGCTGTGGTGCTTTAGTTTAATACATGGACACAGCACTAAACTTTGTTGTTGGTTGTTAGTTGTTTTTTTAGATTTTGGGATCAACCGTCACTTTTTAGTAATGGGAGAATTATTTCTCTGCACTGTGCGAGTCGTCCCAGAGCCATTGTTCAGCCTGAAGCCAATACGTTTTTAGGTTGAAAAGTTTGCCCCCCTGAAAAAATGTAATGCCCCCCCTTAAATGTTTTTCTGCAGCCGGGTCTGTCAGTGTTATACTAGATCCACTCAGTATAAACTGTTGTCAACATTGAAGTCAAATCATCTCCAGAAATGATACTTTGTGATGAAGTCTTAATGTTAAAAGAGACAAATGTAATAATATCTTTAATGAATCAATTCATGTACATTTATATCAAACCTGCTATTCCCTGCATGATGGGATCAGAAACACTAGAATTCTACTTTCTCGGGACGTTTTAGATTTACAACGACGACATCATTAAAAGTGTGAACTGCAGTCACACTGCAAGTTTATGTCCATAATCCTTAGATATTCTCTCCAAATGAGAACAATTTAACAGAAGAGTTTAACATTACCTTGGCTGTAGTCATGCTCTGTAGACAGAAGCTTCACCTGCACAGGTGATCTCATTAGCTCGTCCTGTCTCTCCACCTGCACGCAAAGCAACTTGTACTCTCTGCTGCCCTCTAGTGTTGCTAAAACGATTTATTATGTCCAATAAACAAACCTACAGAAAGACTTAACAGTGTGGGTCTTTCTTTTTATTTCAAGGGTCCCCATTTTATCTCAAACATCAATATAGCTAATATTTAACACTAATTGGTAAATATCAAACATGTATGCTTCATTACAGTTGAAACAATTGTTCTCTGGTAACAAATATTTATCATTAAACATGTGTGTTCATGTATGATCCATGGCACTCATCATGATGGACAAATATGATGGAAAAACATTCTATTAGTGTCAGTACAGTACACGAGGTTGGAAATCAACCACGCATTTGCGCATGCGTTGTCCACCTACAAGGAGGTTTATAACGGTCAGACGCGGAAGAATCTACGAAACTATCACTGATAGATTCTCAAAAATCATCTGATATTAAATGATCTTTTCTCTCAAGGATAAGGATGTTGAAGGAGTGACGTCACAGTGTCCACTGTTGAAGGATAAGGATGTTGAGTGTCCAGCTGGAAGGAGCACAGGTACATGTTGTGGTTTATTAAAGTCTCTTTTCATTTTATTGACATCGGTAAATGTAACGCTAAGTTTAAGTGAAGGTATCAAGACCTGTCGCCCTTCCCAGCTATCTTCTAAATAATCCACGGAGGAAAAATTCAGAAAAAAAAGTCTTATATAGATCCAGAGCGGTCCGTAATAGGAACAAAAAAACAAAACAGGCACTCGGGGCGAAGGCAGGGCACTTCTGGAGATCGGGGTCCCAACAGCAACTAAAACAAAAAGACAAAAGGACTCACTTGAGTAAATAAAAGTGCTGACAACGTCAGGAGTATCCAAAGGATTATCCAGTTGTGATTCAAAGGCGAGGAGCGAGATCGAAAGGACAGCCAACCTGGTCTGGAAACGCAATACTCTGGCGAGTTCTTCCGGGTAGAGACGCTCCTTATCAATGGGAAGAACCCGCCACTCCATCATCCCCAGCCGCGCACCTGCCAGCGTCTGTCACTCAAAACACAGGACACATGAAAACGGAAAACCACCTTCAAAATAAAACAAAAGAACATAAGCATGACACTTGTATGTTGATTCTATCAAATGTATTCTGCCTATTTTAAATGTTGACCTTTTTTCTTATAAGAGTAACTGTCAGGAGTCTTGATGTAAAACGTCACTCAAATGTGTCATTTATTTATTTCTCTCACAGGATTCAGAGTCAATGTTCATTGCACAGAATTTCCATCTCCGTCCTGCACTGTCTGTGATGATGGAACTTACATGGACAAATTGAACCGAGAGAAACATGGTTTCAAGTGTCTCGTCTGTACTGAAGGTAAAGTTTGTTCTTCACTAGAATGATGAGTTGGTCAGTATGTAGATGTGATGTAGAATTTGTTATTGACTAACAGGACTGAGAGAGATCAGATCCTGTACCTTCACAGCAAACACCAAGTGTGAACCTCTGGAGGGTTTTTTCTGTGTGGACGGCTCAGTGGACACATGTGTGGCAGCACAGCAACACTCCACATGTGAACCAGGACAGTTCATCATCAGAGCAGGCGAGTTTCACATCCAACATGTGAAATGCAAGAGTGCAGAAACTATAAGACACACACAATGTTCTTCACAGGAACGTCCTCCACAGACACTGAGTGTGGAACCTGCAGTGAAGGAACATTTTCAAATGGAACGTTCACGTCATGTCAGGATCACAAACAGTGAGTGAAGCTTCACAAATGTTTGCTCCAGATGTTTTCTTCTAAACTGTCTCCACTTGTCTTTGTAGATGTTCAACATATCTACGAGAAGGAAGTATTTCTTCTGACTCTGTATGTCGAGAAGGTTTGACACCAGGAGAAGTGGCTGGAATTATTGTTGCTGTGATCGTTCTACTGATCACATGTTCTGTAGTTTATTGGTATAAAAAAAGAAAAAGAGGTAAAAAACAAATGCATTCATAAAAATCACATTATTATATTGATTTGTGTTTATCTGGAGTCATTTCCTTGAATTATTTTTCTCCTTAACCAGATGGAAAAGAGTTCAAGAGAAGAAGGAAGGTATGTAAGAATGTTTTTTAGTCATTTATCAAAGTGATTTAATGTTTAAATGTAATGTTGATTAATTTTGCAAATGTCATCACTTGTACAATTAAAATGAATGTCAATTTTGGTTTAATATCTTCAGCACTGCAGTATTTGTGCATCAGAGAAACGATCATTATTTCTTATTAGGAGGTGGCAGTGGGAATGAATGAATGTATGGATTCAACGGAGCATCCGTGAGAATTTCAATTAGTTTGAGCTTTTTTTTAAATCTAAACTGACTTATTTTTTTCTTGTCTTAGATCAATTTATTCATCTGAGAATAAGTCCGATGAAGTGGAACATGTTCCACTGATGGTAGAACCCGGGGAAGACCCAGAACACACTGAAGAAGCATGTTCCTCCACTGGGCTGGAAACACAGGGGGGTCCTCCAGAAAGAGCTGGACGATGTAACTGGGGAGAAGAAAGTATGGACCTCTCTGCTGAAGCTGCTGCCCCCGTGACAAGAATCCAGATAAACAGACCAGAGATAGCAGACGTTGAATATGAACTAATTGGACACGAGGATATTAAAGTAGATTGTTCAGTCATTCAATAGAATGTTTGAGTTTTATACAACATGAAAAATGTGTTCATAAATGATGTGTTCAGTGAACATAACATATTTCTGGCTGTTTTCATTTGCCTGTGTGTGTAGCTTAGTCTGTGATATAGAAAACAGTTTCTGTCAAAGCTTTCATTAATCTCATAAATGGCTGATCAGTTAAACATCAGCCAGGTTTGAGGATGTACTTCACTCCACAGCCGTCAGTGTTGCTTGTTCTTTCACTGCCCTTTTTGTGAGGTCACCAAATTCAGACCAGCACAGATGGACAAAACCCAACAGCACATACAAAGCCACTTGAGAAAGGCAATCATCATGGAGGTGTGTACAGTATATGTTTAGTTAGTTCCTCGTATATTGCATCATAAAAGTCTAACCGTTTACATTTTTATGTTTGACAGACTATCCGATACACAGATGTGGGCTGCAGACCAGAACCTCACGTCCATTGTCATGTGCGTGTCAATGTGTGTCAATGCGCGCGTGTGTCAATGTGCGTCAATGCTTGCGCGCGTGTCAATGTGCGTCAATGCTTGCGTGCGTGTCAATGCGTGTGCGTGTGTCAATATGCTTGCGCGCGTGTCAATGTGCGTCAATGCTTGCGCGCGTGTCAATGTGCGTCAATGCGCGCGTGCGTGTCAATGTGCGTCAATGCGCCCGTGCGTGTCAATGCGTGTGCGTGCGTCAATATGCGCGCGAGTGTCAATGTGCGTCAATGCTTGCGCGCGTGTCAATGTGCGTCAATGCTTGCGCGTGTGTCAATGTGCGTCAATGCTTGCGCGTGTCAACACACAACACACGCACGCACACATTAAACAAATGCGCACACCCACATTAAACAAACGCGCACGCACACATAAAACACACGCATGCATACACAGACATGCACTGACAAACGCACACACACACGGTGACATGCAAACATAAAACACACGCACGCACGCACACATAAAACAAACGCGGATTTTATAGGTTTGTTTGTGATGTGTAGTTATGCGTTTGTGTGCATGTCATTGGTGTGTGTGCGCATGTGTCAGTGTGTGTCTGCGTGTGCGTGCGTGTGTGTGTTTTATGTGTGCATGTCACCGTGTGTGTGCGTGTGTCAGTGCATGTCTGTGTGTGCATGCGTGTGTTTTGTGTGCGTCCGCGTTTGTTTTATGTGTGCGTGCGTGCGTGTGTTTTATGTGTGCATGTCACATGAAACAAATGCGCGCACGCACACATAAAACAAATGCGCGCATGCACACATAAAACAAATGCGCGCATGCACACATAAAGCAAATGCGCGCATGCACACATAAAGCAAATGCGCGCATGCACACATAAAACAAATGCGCGCACGTCACATAAAACAAATGCGCGCACGCACACATAAAACAAATGCGCGCACGCACATATTAAAGAAATGCGCACGCGCACACAAAACAAATGCGCAAGAGCACACAAAACAAATGCGCGCGCACAGATAAAACAAATGCACACGCACACAACACACGCACGCACACATTAAACAAATGCGCACACCCACATAAAACAAACGCGCACGCACACATAAAACACACGCATGCATACACAGACATGCACTGACAAACGCACACACACACGGTGACATGCAAACATAAAACACACGCACGCACGCACACATAAAACAAACGCGGGTTTTATAGGTTTGTTTGTGATGTGTAGTTATGCGTTTGTGTGCATGTCATTGGTGTGTGTGCGCATGTGTCAGTGTGTGTCTGCGTGTGCGTGCGTGTGTGTGTTTTATGTGTGCATGTCACCGTGTGTGTGCGTGTGTCAGTGCATGTCTGTGTGTGCATGCGTGTGTTTTGTGTGCGTCCGCGTTTGTTTTATGTGTGCGTGCGTGTGTTTTATGTGTGCATGTCACATGAAACAAATGCGCGCACGCACATATAAACCAAATGCGCGCATGCACACATAAAACAAATGCGCGCATGCACACATAAAACAAATGCGCGCATGCACACATAAAGCAAATGCGCGCATGCACACATAAAACAAATGCGCGCACGTCACATAAAACAAATGCGCGCACGCACACATAAAACAAATGCGCGCACGCACATATTAAAGAAATGCGCACGCGCACACAAAACAAATGCGCAAGAGCACACAAAACAAATGCGCGCGCACAGATAAAACAAATGCACACGCACACAACACACGCACGCACACATTAAACAAATGCGCACACCCACATAAAACAAACGCGCACG
Source organism: Callionymus lyra (assembly GCF_982586985.1). Classification (NCBI taxonomy): domain Eukaryota; kingdom Metazoa; phylum Chordata; class Actinopteri; order Syngnathiformes; family Callionymidae; genus Callionymus; species Callionymus lyra. The sequence continues at coordinate 507,676 of NW_028258540.1, read as the reverse complement.
CACACATAAAACACACGCATGCATACACAGACATGCACTGACAAACGCACACACACACGGTGACATGCAAACATAAAACACACGCACGCACGCACACATAAAACAAACGCGGATTTTATAGGTTTGTTTGTGATGTGTAGTTATGCGTTTGTGTGCATGTCATTGGTGTGTGTGCGCATGTGTCAGTGTGTGTCTGCGTGTGCGTGCGTGTGTGTGTTTTATGTGTGCATGTCACCGTGTGTGTGCGTGTGTCAGTGCATGTCTGTGTGTGCATGCGTGTGTGTGTTTTATGTGTGCATGTCACCGTGTGTGTGCGTGTGTCAGTGCATGTCTGTGTGTGCATGCGTGTGTTTTGTGTGCGTCCGCGTTTGTTTTATGTGTGCGTGCGTGCGTGCGTGCGTGTGTTTTATGTGTGCATGTCACATGAAACAAATGCGCGCACGCACACATAAAACAAATGCGCGCATGCACACATAAAACAAATGCGCGCATGCACACATAAAACAAATGCGCGCGCGCGCACACAAAACACACGGATGCACACACAGACATGCACTGACACACGCACACACACACGGTGACATGCACACATAAAACAAACGCGGACGCACACAAAACAATGTGCGTCAATGCTTGCGCGTGTCAACACACAACACACGCACGCACACATTAAACAAATGCGCACACCCACATTAAACAAACGCGCACGCACACATAAAACACACGCATGCATACACAGACATGCACTGACAAACGCACACACACACGGTGACATGCAAACATAAAACACACGCACGCACGCACACATAATGCGTGTGTTTTGTGTGCGTCCGCGTTTGTTTTATGTGTGCGTGTGTGCGTGTGTTTTATGTGTGCATGTCACATGAAACAAATGCGCGCACGCACACATAAAACAAATGCGCGCATGCACACATTAAACAAATGCGCGCATGCACACATAAAGCAAATGCGCGCATGCACACATAAAACAAATGCGCGCACGTCACATAAAACAAATGCGCGCACGCACACATAAAACAAATGCGCGCACGCACATATTAAAGAAATGCGCACGCGCACACAAAACAAATGCGCAAGAGCACACAAAACAAATGCGCGCGCACAGATAAAACAAATGCACACGCACACAACACACGCACACATTAAACAAATGCGCACACCCACATTAAACAAACGCGCACGCACACATAAAACACACGCATGCATACACAGACATGCACTGACAAACGCACACACACACGGTGACATGCAAACATAAAACACACGCACGCACGCACACATAAAACAAACGCGGGTTTTATAGGTTTGTTTGTGATGTGTAGTTATGCGTTTGTGTGCATGTCATTGGTGTGTGTGCGCATGTGTCAGTGTGTGTCTGCGTGTGCGTGCGTGTGTGTGTTTTATGTGTGCATGTCACCGTGTGTGTGCGTGTGTCAGTGCATGTCTGTGTGTGCATGCGTGTGTTTTGTGTGCGTCCGCGTTTGTTTTATGTGTGCGTGCGTGCGTGTGTTTTATGTGTGCATGTCACATGAAACAAATGCGCGCACGCACACATAAAACAAATGCGCGCATGCACACATAAAACAAATGCGCGCATGCACACATAAAGCAAATGCGCGCATGCACACATAAAACAAATGCGCGCACGTCACATAAAACAAATGCGCGCACGCACACATAAAACAAATGCGCGCACGCACATATTAAAGAAATGCGCACGCGCACACAAAACAAATGCGCAAGAGCACACAAAACAAATGCGCGCGCACAGATAAAACAAATGCACACGCACACAACACACGCACGCACACATTAAACAAATACGCACACCCACATAAAACAAACGCGCACGCACACATAAAACACACGCATGCATACACAGACATGCACTGACAAACGCACACACACGGTGACATGCAAACATAAAACACACGCACGCACGCACACATAAAACAAACGCGGATTTTATAGGTTTGTTTGTTATCTGTAGTTATGCGTTTGTGTGCATGTCATTGGTGTGTGTGCGCATGTGTCAGTGTGTGTCTGCGTGTGCGTGCGTGTGTGTGTTTTATGTGTGCATGTCACCGTGTGTGTGCGTGTGTCAGTGCATGTCTGTGTGTGCATGCGTGTGTGTGCTTTATGTGTGCATGTCACCGTGTGTGTGCGTGTGTCAGTGCATGTCTGTGTGTGCATGCGTGTGTTTTGTGTGCGTCCGCGTTTGTTTTATGTGTGCGTGCGTGCGTGTGTTTTATGTGTGCATGTCACATGAAACAAATGCGCGCACGCACACATAAAACAAATGCGCGCATGCACACATAAAACAAATGCGCGCATGCACACATAAAACAAATGCGCGCGCGCGCACACAAAACACACGGATGCACACACAGACATGCACTGACACACGCACACACACACGGTGACATGCACACATAAAACAAACGCGGACGCACACAAAACAAACGCGCACGCACACATAAAACACACGCATGCATACATAGACATGCACTGACAAACGCACACACACACGGTGACATGCAAACATAAAACACACGCACGCACGAACACATAAAACAAACGCGGATTTTTTTTAGAATAGAATAGAATAGAAAAGCTTTATTCATCCCCAGAGGGGAAACACACTTTCACAACAGCGCAGATTAAAAAAAATATATATAGGTTTGTTTGTGATGTGTAGTTATGCGTTTGTGTGCATGTCACTGGTGTGTGTGCGCATGTGTCAGTGTGCGTCTGCGTGTGCGTGCGTGTGTGTGTTTTATGTGTGCATGTCACCGTGTGTGTGTGCGTGTGTCAGTGCATGTCTGTGTGTGCATGCGTGTGTTTAATGTGTGCGTGCGCGTTTGTTTTGTGTGCGTCCGCGTTTGTTTTATGTGTGCGTGCGTGCGTGTGTTTATGTGTGCATGTCACCGTGTGTGTGGGCGTGTGTCAGTGCATGTCTGTGTGTGCATGCGTGTGTTTTAGGTGTGCGTGCGCGTTTCTTTGATGTGTGCGTCCGCGTTTGTTTTATGTGTGCGTGCGTGCGTGTGTTTTATGTGTGCATGTCACCGTGTGTGTGTGCGTTTGTCAGTGCATGTCCGTGTACGCATGCGTGTGTTTTATGTGTGCGTGCGCGTTTGTTTTATGTGGGTGTGCGCATTTGTTTAATGTGTGCGTTCGTGCACAGTAAATTTCCAAGTGTCAAAAAGGAAGTGTTAATGTATTTTAACTATTTCATAGACTGGTTTAACTCTTCCAGATGTAACACAACAACAACAGGTGTAAAACGTGGCTCCTCCCCCTGCAGTGCTGTTGTCAATATCCAGAGTTAAAACCCAGGTGTTATTTATTCAGTGTAAAAAGTGAATGAACACTGTCAAGGGTCAATTTAACAATATTCAGTGTTAATATCTTAATATGCTCCGCCCATTTCAAATGATCCAGAAGTTTCTAGAGTAATTGGACCTCATGGACCACCGCCATGTTTCCATTGGTAAAGACTGTGGTAAGTCTCTCCATCTGCTGACTTATATTTAAATGAATTAAACGATTTATACAATTGTATTCACCGTGACTGTACTACCATTCGCTTTTTAGACTTCTAATGTAGATGAATTGCTATGTGGTTCACCAACATTAAGTTACATTCTATTACTTGTAATGCGGTACAGTTAACCTGCGCAGTGAACACCACGTGTAGACACTTGTAACCAATACCACTATGGATTATTGTGTATATTCGGTTTATGGTGCTCGCTCAAAACAACAGATATATATGCTGTCTGTACATGCGCGCGCCAGTAAGTACGGTAGATCATTCCCGCGCCACTCCCCCTCTGTCAGGCTTTAGTTTTTAGTAATGTAACCCAGCCGTTTATTTGTCGTTTTATGTTTCAATTATTTTCACTGGAAGTATATAATTAAACCCAGTTGTTATTTTCGTGTTTTATGTTTTATTACTTTTCAATGCATGTATCGCATCAAGACACTGTCGCTTTAAGACGGCCATTGTTTTTTACCTGCGTTCCACGGATGAGACGCGTGGTGTTCAGATGCTTCAGCGGCTCAGAGACTGAGACACGTGTAAGTAAGTAAGTAAGTAAGTAATATTTATTTATATAGCGCTTTTCGAGACCAGGGTCACAAAGCGCTTTAACAATCAAAAACAATACTCAAAACAGTACATACTTCAAAGATCAAGACAACACCGAGAACAACAAGTTCGAGAAATTCAAGGAAAAGCCTGAACAAATAGAAACGTCTTAAGATGTTTCTTAAAGGAGTCAGTAGACTCCATCAAGCGCAAAGAGAGAGGAAGATTGTTCCAAAGCTTAGGAGCAACAGCCTGAAAAGATTTCTCTCCTCTGGTCCTGAGCCGTGTGCGTGGAACCATCAGTAGATTCTGATCCACAGACCTCAGAGACCGAGCTGGGGTGTAAGGCTGGATCAGATCAGTGATGTAAGGAGGAGCCTGACCATGAATAGCTCTGAAAGTAAGAACCAGAATTTTAAAGTTGATCCTGAAAGAAACTGGAAGCCAGTGAAGAGTTTTAAGGATCGGAGAAATGTGAGTTCTCCTACTTGAGCGGGTCAGAATTCTCGCTGCAGAGTTCTGAATCAACTGCAGACGAGACAGCTCCTTCTTGTTAAGACATGAAAACAAACCGTTACAATAGTCCAGACGAGAAGAAACAAACGCATGGATTACAAGCTCCAGATCATGTTGTGACAACATTTTCCTAAGTTTAGAGATTTTTCTCAGTTGAAGGAAACAGTTTCTGGTCAGTTTTCTGCAGTGTTGAACAAGAGACATGTCTTTATCAAATACAACACCCAGGTTTCTCAGGCTCAGTTTGACAGACTGACCTAAGTCACCCAAGTACTGACTCAACCATGGAATCTTATCATCAGGAGCAATCACCAGAGTTTCAGTTTTGTCCACATTAAGCTGTAAAGTGTGCCAACGCTCCTGCAATTTTACTGAATACACTCGCTTATCACTCCTAGGTGAGCCTAAACAATACGTTTATATTATTGTTTATATTGCTGTGTGTAAATGAATGTTGTGTCGAAGCAGCTATTTAAGTTTTTGTGTGAAACTTGAAGCATTGTTTTATAACTTTATTCAAGTGTATATTTTCGATAGTATTTTATATTGTACTGTTTCACTTTGTTTTGAAAGTAAGTTGCACTTTATATTTTGTTATCGCGTGGTGTTCAGATGCTTCAGCGGCTCAGAGTTCACCGCATCTGTTATTTAACACGCCGATTAAACGTTCGTGCTGTTGTATGGTTAACAAGCGTTGAATGTGTTGAAGGTGCCGTAGCTAAGAATCTTGAATATTAATAAAATAAATCGCCTACCATGACCCACCAATATAGCAAAAACTTTTTATTGGAATATAAATATATTTTCGTCCTTCAAAATAACAAACAAAATACGTGTGTGAGTTACATTATAATTAAAAAAGCTAAGTTTTAGCGAACTAGCTCTCGTGTTAACGCACCACAGAAAGTTACATTACACGCAATGAAACATTATTTCTGAGTCTTAAAGCAATAATGATATCTTACCTCAATAGACGAGTGACGCGCACCTGATTCCGTCAAGTTATGCACAAACGTGAGGATAAAATGCGATCGATCTTTGTCAACAAGTGTGACGTCATCATCCGGAAGTTGCGTATGCGGCAATTTGAAAACTTTTTAGCTGACGCTAAATTTAAACTAAACTTAACTCGGTCTTTATACAAGCACGCATCTACTATTGTATTCATGGCGCTTTTAAACAAACAAGCACAATATCTCATTGTATTCCTGTGGTGTGACGTCACCGCTGCAGGATCAGTTGATTAGCATGTGTGACGTCACCCCTGCAGACTCGCGATTAATGTTGACAAACGTCACGTAGACGCTCATAATCGCAGCTAAATAAAAAGAAAACATATGTCCATAAACGCAATCTCAATGAAAGCTTCTATTTTCATAGAAAAGCGCACCGGATTATAAAGAGGATCAAGCGAAATAGCACAGACTTTATTTTACTCATTCATAAAACAATGTCAACATTATGGAGTTGAAACACCTAAAAATATACAATATAGTCACTTTTACAGGACCTTTTAAGCATGTTTTAATCCGCGAGAGCTTCTTGACTTCCGCGATGCGTAAACAATCCAAGCTCCAAAAAATTAAAATTAAGCATTTTTACCGATTTATATTCACTCTGTACCTCCTTAAAGTGGTTTGAGGTCGTTAAGCACAATCAGGATTAGAATCACACTGTTGACATTAAACATTTCAAATGAGCTTCATAGTTGTAGAATTACGGTAGCCAAATGAAACAGCGACACGTCACGTTACCAAGGCAACGAAGAGATGGGCGACGCGTCAAATGTAACCCGGGTCGTTTGAATCCGACGTCGGGGGGTGCTCTGTATAATACTGGGTGACCCGTGCGTGTCAATGCGTGCGCGCGTGTCAATGTGCGTCAATACGTGTGTGTCAATGTGCGTCAATGTGCGTCAATACGTGTGTGTGTGTCAATGTGCGTCAATGCGTGCGGGTGTGTCAATGCGTATAGACGTGTGTTTATATGTGTGTACATATATGTGTGTATGTGTATAGACGTGTGTGTGTATATGTGTGTGTATGTGTATAGACGTGTGTGTGTATATATATGTGTGTATGTGTATAGACGTGTGTGTGTGTATATATGTGTGTGTATAGACGTGTGTGTATATATATGTGTGTATGTGTATAGACGTGTGTGTATATGTGTGTATGTGTATAGACGTGTGTGTGTGTGTGTATATATATATACGTGTGTGTGTTTATATATGTGTGTATGTGTATAGACGTGTGTGTGTATATATATGTGTGTATATGTGTGTATGTGTATAGACGTGTGTGTGTGTATATGTGTGTATGTGTATAGACGTGTGTGTATATATATGTGTGTATATGTGTGTATGTGTATAGACGTGGGTGTATATATACGTGTGTATGTGTATAGACGTGTGTGTGTATATGTATATGTGTGTATGTGTATAGACGTGTGTGTGTGTGTGTGTGTGTGTATATACTGTATATATATTGTAACGATCCTGTGTGTTCTGTTCATTAATGTTGCGGGCACTTTAAGAAGGTGAGTCTGTGCGCATGCGCAGTTGTTGTTAGAGAGATTTCGCGTTCAACTAGTGGTGTGAAGAACGAGCGGCGTTGGTTGTGGCCGAAACAATAACCTCTCTGTGAGTACAGCGAACAAAGAAACAATATCTGTGCAAGACAACCGTCTGGTCATGTGTGGAGGACCAAACGTTACATTGGTGTCAGAAGCGACTTTTTCGGACCTGCTCCTGAGGCGAAGCTAACGGTTATTAGCAACGAACTTTGCTAACGAACGTCCCCGGTATGTACGGGAAAGTGAAGAGCGAAAGTGAGGAGATGGACGTTGGTGCGAGACGACGGGACCATGCTCAACAGTTAAGAGACGCTGTGTTACAACTCTCAGAAGAAGAATGTGCGTCAATGCGTGCGCCAATGTGCAGCAACTGGGCTTCATCAAGTATCAAACAGATCACACATCACACCTACCATGATTTTGTTCAATGAGATGAAAACTTATTTGATGTTCAATCCAGTGTTCAGGTTGACTTCAGTGCTTATGTTTTAGTAGAAGTGAAGCTGTGGTGCTTTAGTTTAATACATGGACACAGCACTAAACTTTGTTGTTGGTTGTTAGTTGTTTTTTTAGATTTTGGGATCAACCGTCACTTTTTAGTAATGGGAGAATTATTTCTCTGCACTGTGCGAGTCGTCCCAGAGCCATTGTTCAGCCTGAAGCCAATACGTTTTTAGGTTGAAAAGTTTGCCCCCCTGAAAAAATGTAATGCCCCCCCTTAAATGTTTTTCTGCAGCCGGGTCTGTCAGTGTTATACTAGATCCACTCAGTATAAACTGTTGTCAACATTGAAGTCAAATCATCTCCAGAAATGATACTTTGTGATGAAGTCTTAATGTTAAAAGAGACAAATGTAATAAGATCTTTAATGAATCAATTCATGTACATTTATATCAAACCTGCTATTCCCTGCATGATGGGATCAGAAACACTAGAATTCTACTTTCTCGGGACGTTTTAGATTTACAACGACGACATCATTAAAAGTGTGAACTGCAGTCACACTGCAAGTTTATGTCCATAATCCTTAGATATTCTCTCCAAATGAGAACAATTTAACAGAAGAGTTTAACATTACCTTGGCTGTAGTCATGCTCTGTAGACAGAAGCTTCACCTGCACAGGTGATCTCATTAGCTCGTCCTGTCTCTCCACCTGCACGCAAAGCAACTTGTACTCTCTGCTGCCCTCTAGTGTTGCTAAAACGATTTATTATGTCCAATAAACAAACCTACAGAAAGACTTAACAGTGTGGGTCTTTCTTTTTATTTCAAGGGTCCCCATTTTATCTCAAACATCAATATAGCTAATATTTAACACTAATTGGTAAATATCAAACATGTATGCTTCATTACAGTTGAAACAATTGTTCTCTGGTAACAAATATTTATCATTAAACATGTGTGTTCATGTATGATCCATGGCACTCATCATGATGGACAAATATGATGGAAAAACATTCTATTAGTGTCAGTACAGTACACGAGGTTGGAAATCAACCACGCATTTGCGCATGCGTTGTCCACCTACAAGGAGGTTTATAACGGTCAGACGCGGAAGAATCTACGAAACTATCACTGATAGATTCTCAAAAATCATCTGATATTAAATGATCTTTTCTCTCAAGGATAAGGATGTTGAAGGAGTGACGTCACAGTGTCCACTGTTGAAGGATAAGGATGTTGAGTGTCCAGCTGGAAGGAGCACAGGTACATGTTGTGGTTTATTAAAGTCTCTTTTCATTTTATTGACATCGGTAAATGTAACGCTAAGTTTAAGTGAAGGTATCAAGACCTGTCGCCCTTCCCAGCTATCTTCTAAATAATCCACGGAGGAAAAATTCAGAAAAAAAAGTCTTATATAGATCCAGAGCGGTCCGTAATAGGAACAAAAAAACAAAACAGGCACTCGGGGCGAAGGCAGGGCACTTCTGGAGATCGGGGTCCCAACAGCAACTAAAACAAAAAGACAAAAGGACTCACTTGAGTAAATAAAAGTGCTGACAACGTCAGGAGTATCCAAAGGATTATCCAGTTGTGATTCAAAGGCGAGGAGCGAGATCGAAAGGACAGCCAACCTGGTCTGGAAACGCAATACTCTGGCGAGTTCTTCCGGGTAGAGACGCTCCTTATCAATGGGAAGAACCCGCCACTCCATCATCCCCAGCCGCGCACCTGCCAGCGTCTGTCACTCAAAACACAGGACACATGAAAACGGAAAACCACCTTCAAAATAAAACAAAAGAACATAAGCATGACACTTGTATGTTGATTCTATCAAATGTATTCTGCCTATTTTAAATGTTGACCTTTTTTCTTATAAGAGTAACTGTCAGGAGTCTTGATGTAAAACGTCACTCAAATGTGTCATTTATTTATTTCTCTCACAGGATTCAGAGTCAATGTTCATTGCACAGAATTTCCATCTCCGTCCTGCACTGTCTGTGATGATGGAACTTACATGGACAAATTGAACCGAGAGAAACATGGTTTCAAGTGTCTCGTCTGTACTGAAGGTAAAGTTTGTTCTTCACTAGAATGATGAGTTGGTCAGTATGTAGATGTGATGTAGAATTTGTTATTGACTAACAGGACTGAGAGAGATCAGATCCTGTACCTTCACAGCAAACACCAAGTGTGAACCTCTGGAGGGTTTTTTCTGTGTGGACGGCTCAGTGGACACATGTGTGGCAGCACAGCAACACTCCACATGTGAACCAGGACAGTTCATCATCAGAGCAGGCGAGTTTCACATCCAACATGTGAAATGCAAGAGTGCAGAAACTATAAGACACACACAATGTTCTTCACAGGAACGTCCTCCACAGACACTGAGTGTGGAACCTGCAGTGAAGGAACATTTTCAAATGGAACGTTCACGTCATGTCAGGATCACAAACAGTGAGTGAAGCTTCACAAATGTTTGCTCCAGATGTTTTCTTCTAAACTGTCTCCACTTGTCTTTGTAGATGTTCAACATATCTACGAGAAGGAAGTATTTCTTCTGACTCTGTATGTCGAGAAGGTTTGACACCAGGAGAAGTGGCTGGAATTATTGTTGCTGTGATCGTTCTACTGATCACATGTTCTGTAGTTTATTGGTATAAAAAAAGAAAAAGAGGTAAAAAACAAATGCATTCATAAAAATCACATTATTATATTGATTTGTGTTTATCTGGAGTCATTTCCTTGAATTATTTTTCTCCTTAACCAGATGGAAAAGAGTTCAAGAGAAGAAGGAAGGTATGTAAGAATGTTTTTTAGTCATTTATCAAAGTGATTTAATGTTTAAATGTAATGTTGATTAATTTTGCAAATGTCATCACTTGTACAATTAAAATGAATGTCAATTTTGGTTTAATATCTTCAGCACTGCAGTATTTGTGCATCAGAGAAACGATCATTATTTCTTATTAGGAGGTGGCAGTGGGAATGAATGAATGTATGGATTCAACGGAGCATCCGTGAGAATTTCAATTAGTTTGAGCTTTTTTTTTAATCTAAACTGACTTATTTTTTTCTTGTCTTAGATCAATTTATTCATCTGAGAATAAGTCCGATGAAGTGGAACATGTTCCACTGATGGTAGAACCCGGGGAAGACCCAGAACACACTGAAGAAGCATGTTCCTCCACTGGGCTGGAAACACAGGGGGGTCCTCCAGAAAGAGCTGGACGATGTAACTGGGGAGAAGAAAGTATGGACCTCTCTGCTGAAGCTGCTGCCCCCGTGACAAGAATCCAGATAAACAGACCAGAGATAGCAGACGTTGAATATGAACTAATTGGACACGAGGATATTAAAGTAGATTGTTCAGTCATTCAATAGAATGTTTGAGTTTTATACAACATGAAAAATGTGTTCATAAATGATGTGTTCAGTGAACATAACATATTTCTGGCTGTTTTCATTTGCCTGTGTGTGTAGCTTAGTCTGTGATATAGAAAACAGTTTCTGTCAAAGCTTTCATTAATCTCATAAATGGCTGATCAGTTAAACATCAGCCAGGTTTGAGGATGTACTTCACTCCACAGCCGTCAGTGTTGCTTGTTCTTTCACTGCCCTTTTTGTGAGGTCACCAAATTCAGACCAGCACAGATGGACAAAACCCAACAGCACATACAAAGCCACTTGAGAAAGGCAATCATCATGGAGGTGTGTACAGTATATGTTTAGTTAGTTCCTCGTATATTGCATCATAAAAGTCTAACCGTTTACATTTTTATGTTTGACAGACTATCCGATACACAGATGTGGGCTGCAGACCAGAACCTCACGTCCATTGTCATGTGCGTGTCAATGTGTGTCAATGCGCGCGTGTGTCAATGTGCGTCAATGCTTGCGCGCGTGTCAATGTGCGTCAATGCTTGCGTGCGTGTCAATGCGTGTGCGTGTGTCAATATGCTTGCGCGCGTGTCAATGTGCGTCAATGCTTGCGCGCGTGTCAATGTGCGTCAATGCTTGCGTGCGTGTCAATGTGCGTCAATGCGCCCGTGCGTGTCAATGCGTGTGCGTGCGTCAATATGCGCGCGAGTGTCAATGTGCGTCAATGCTTGCGCGCGTGTCAATGTGCGTCAATGCTTGCGCGTGTGTCAATGTGCGTCAATGCTTGCGCGTGTCAACACACAACACACGCACGCACACATTAAACAAATGCGCACACCCACATTAAACAAACGCGCACGCACACATAAAACACACGCATGCATACACAGACATGCACTGACAAACGCACACACACACGGTGACATGCAAACATAAAACACACGCACGCACGCACACATAAAACAAACGCGGATTTTATAGGTTTGTTTGTGATGTGTAGTTATGCGTTTGTGTGCATGTCATTGGTGTGTGTGCGCATGTGTCAGTGTGTGTCTGCGTGTGCGTGCGTGTGTGTGTTTTATGTGTGCATGTCACCGTGTGTGTGCGTGTGTCAGTGCATGTCTGTGTGTGCATGCGTGTGTTTTGTGTGCGTCCGCGTTTGTTTTATGTGTGCGTGCGTGCGTGTGTTTTATGTGTGCATGTCACATGAAACAAATGCGCGCACGCACACATAAAACAAATGCGCGCATGCACACATAAAACAAATGCGCGCATGCACACATAAAGCAAATGCGCGCATGCACACATAAAGCAAATGCGCGCATGCACACATAAAACAAATGCGCGCACGTCACATAAAACAAATGCGCGCACGCACACATAAAACAAATGCGCGCACGCACATATTAAAGAAATGCGCACGCGCACACAAAACAAATGCGCAAGAGCACACAAAACAAATGCGCGCGCACAGATAAAACAAATGCACACGCACACAACACACGCACGCACACATTAAACAAATGCGCACACCCACATAAAACAAACGCGCACGCACACATAAAACACACGCATGCATACACAGACATGCACTGACAAACGCACACACACACGGTGACATGCAAACATAAAACACACGCACGCACGCACACATAAAACAAACGCGGGTTTTATAGGTTTGTTTGTGATGTGTAGTTATGCGTTTGTGTGCATGTCATTGGTGTGTGTGCGCATGTGTCAGTGTGTGTCTGCGTGTGCGTGCGTGTGTGTGTTTTATGTGTGCATGTCACCGTGTGTGTGCGTGTGTCAGTGCATGTCTGTGTGTGCATGCGTGTGTTTTGTGTGCGTCCGCGTTTGTTTTATGTGTGCGTGCGTGTGTTTTATGTGTGCATGTCACATGAAACAAATGCGCGCACGCACATATAAACCAAATGCGCGCATGCACACATAAAACAAATGCGCGCATGCAAACATAAAACAAATGCGCGCATGCACACATAAAGCAAATGCGCGCATGCACATATTAAAGAAATGCGCACGCGCACACAAAACAAATGCGCAAGAGCACACAAAACAAATGCGCGCGCACAGATAAAACAAATGCACACGCACACAACACACGCACGCACACATTAAACAAATGCGCACACCCACATAAAACAAACGCGCACGCACACATAAAACACACGCATGCATACACAGACATGCACTGACAAACGCACACACACACGGTGACATGCAAACATAAAACACACGCACGCACGCACACATAAAACAAACGCGGATTTTATAGGTTTGTTTGTGATGTGTAGTTATGCGTTTGTGTGCATGTCATTGGTGTGTGTGCGCATGTGTCAGTGTGTGTCTGCGTGTGCGTGCGTGTGTGTGTTTTATGTGTGCATGTCACCGTGTGTGTGCGTGTGTCAGTGCATGTCTGTGTGTGCATGCGTGTGTGTGTTTTATGTGTGCATGTCACCGTGTGTGTGCGTGTGTCAGTGCATGTCTGTGTGTGCATGCGTGTGTTTTGTGTGCGTCCGCGTTTGTTTTATGTGTGCGTGCGTGCGTGCGTGCGTGTGTTTTATGTGTGCATGTCACATGAAACAAATGCGCGCACGCACACATAAAACAAATGCGCGCATGCACACATAAAACAAATGCGCGCATGCACACATAAAACAAATGCGCGCGCGCGCACACAAAACACACGGATGCACACACAGACATGCACTGACACACGCACACACACACGGTGACATGCACACATAAAACAAACGCGGACGCACACAAAACAATGTGCGTCAATGCTTGCGCGTGTCAACACACAACACACGCACGCACACATTAAACAAATGCGCACACCCACATTAAACAAACGCGCACGCACACATAAAACACACGCATGCATACACAGACATGCACTGACAAACGCACACACACACGGTGACATGCAAACATAAAACACACGCACGCACGCACACATAATGCGTGTGTTTTGTGTGCGTCCGCGTTTGTTTTATGTGTGCGTGCGTGCGTGTGTTTTATGTGTGCATGTCACATGAAACAAATGCGCGCACGCACACATAAAACAAATGCGCGCATGCACACATAAAACAAATGCGCGCATGCACACATAAAGCAAATGCGCGCATGCACACATAAAACAAATGCGCGCACGTCACATAAAACAAATGCGCGCACGCACACATAAAACAAATGCGCGCACGCACATATTAAAGAAATGCGCACGCGCACACAAAAACAAATGCGCAAGAGCACACAAAACAAATGCGCGCGCACAGATAAAACAAATGCACACGCACACAACACACGCACGCACACATTAAACAAATGCGCACACCCACATAAAACAAACGCGCACGCACACATAAAACACACGCATGCATACACAGACATGCACTGACAAACGCACACACACGGTGACATGCAAACATAAAACACACGCACGCACGCACACATAAAACAAACGCGGGTTTTATAGGTTTGTTTGTGATGTGTAGTTATGCGTTTGTGTGCATGTCATTGGTGTGTGTGCGCATGTGTCAGTGTGTGTCTGCGTGTGCGTGCGTGTGTGTGTGTGTTTTATGTGTGCATGTCACCGTGTGTGTGCGTGTGTCAGTGCATGTCTGTGTGTGCATGCGTGTGTTTTGTGTGCGTCCGCGTTTGTTTTATGTGTGCGTGCGTGCGTGTGTTTTATGTGTGCATGTCACATGAAACAAATGCGCGCACGCACACATAAAACAAATGCGCGCATGCACACATAAAACAAATGCGCGCATGCACACATAAAACAAATGCGCGCATGCACACATAAAGCAAATGCGCGCATGCACACATAAAACAAATGCGCGCACGTCACATAAAACAAATGCGCGCACGCACACATAAAACAAATGCGCGCACGCACATATTAAAGAAATGCGCACGCGCACACAAAACAAATGCGCAAGAGCACACAAAACAAATGCGCGCGCACAGATAAAACAAATGCACACGCACACAACACACGCACGCACACATTAAACAAATGCGCACACCCACATAAAACAAACGCGCACGCACACATAAAACACACGCATGCATACACAGACATGCACTGACAAACGCACACACACACGGTGACATGCAAACATAAAACACACGCGGATTTTATAGGTTTGTTTGTGATGTGTAGTTATGCGTTTGTGTGCATGTCATTGGTGTGTGTGCGCATGTGTCAGTGTGTGTCTGCGTGTGCGTGCGTGTGTGCGTTTTATGTGTGCATGTCACCGTGTGTGTGCGTGTGTCAGTGCATGTCTGTGTGTGCATGCGTGTGTGTGTTTTATGTGTGCATGTCACCGTGTGTGTGCGTGTGTCAGTGCATGTCTGTGTGTGCATGCGTGTGTTTTGTGTGCGTCCGCGTTTGTTTTATGTGTGCGTGCGTGCGTGTGTTTTATGTGTGCATGTCACATGAAACAAATGCGCGGACGCACACATAAAACAAATGCGCGCATGCACACATAAAACAAATGCGCGCATGCACACATAAAACAAATGCGCGCGCGCGCACACAAAACACACGGATGCACACACAGACATGCACTGACACACGCACACACACACGGTGACATGCACACATAAAACAAACGCGGACGCACACAAAACAAACGCGCACGCACACATAAAACACACGCATGCATACATAGACATGCACTGACAAACGCACACACACACGGTGACATGCAAACATAAAACACACGCACGCACGAACACATAAAACAAACGCGGATTTTTTTTAGAATAGAATAGAATAGAAAAGCTTTATTCATCCCCAGAGGGGAAACACACTTTCACAACAGCGCAGATTAAAAAAAATATATATAGGTTTGTTTGTGATGTGTAGTTATGCGTTTGTGTGCATGTCACTGGTGTGTGTGCGCATGTGTCAGTGTGTGTCTGCGTGTGCATGCGTGTGTTTTAGGTGTGCGTGCACGTTTCTTTGATGTGTGCGTCCGCGTTTGTTTTATGTGTGCGTGCGTGCGTGTGTTTTATGTGTGCATGTCACCGTGTGTGTGTGCGTTTGTCAGTGCATGTCCGTGTACGCATGCGTGTGTTTTATGTGTGCGTGCGCGTTTGTTTTATGTGGGTGTGCGCATTTGTTTAATGTGTGCGTTCGTGCACAGTAAATTTCCAAGTGTCAAAAAGGAAGTGTTAATGTATTTTAACTATTTCATAGACTGGTTTAACTCTTCCAGATGTAACACAACAACAGGTGTAAAACGTGGCTCCTCCCCCTGCAGTGCTGTTGTCAATATCCAGAGTTAAAACCCAGGTGTTATTTATTCAGTGTAAAAAGTGAATGAACACTGTCAAGGGTCAATTTAACAATATTCAGTGTTAATATGCTCCGCCCATTTCAAATGATCCAGAAGTTTCTAGAGTAATTGGACCTCATGGACCACCGCCATGTTTCCATTGGTAAAGACTGTGGTAAGTCTCTCCATCTGCTGACTTATATTTAAATTAATTAAACGATTTATACAATTGTATTCACCGTGACTGTACTACCATTCGCTTTTTAGACTTCTAATGTAGATGAATTGCTATGTGGTTCACCAACATTAAGTTACATTCTATTACTTGTAATGCGGTACAGTTAACCTGCGCAGTGAACACCACGTGTAGACACTTGTAACCAATACCACTATGGATTATTGTGTATATTCGGTTTATGGTGCTCGCTCAAAACAACAGATGTATATGCTGTCTGTACATGCGCGCGCCAGTAAGTACGGTAGTTCATTCCCGCGCCACTCCCCCTCTGTCAGGCTTTAGTTTTTAGTAATGTAACCCAGCCGTTTATTTGTCGTTTTATGTTTCAATTATTTTCACTGGAAGTATATAATTAAACCCAGTTGTTATTTTCGTGTTTTATGTTTTATTACTTTTCAATGCATGTATCGCATCAAGACACTGTCGCTTTAAGACGGCCATTGTTTTTTACCTGCGTTCCACGGATGAGACGCGTGGTGTTCAGATGCTTCAGCGGCTCAGAGACTGAGACACGTGTAAGTAAGTAAGTAAGTAAGTAATATTTATTTATATAGCGCTTTTCGAGACCAGGGTCACAAAGCGCTTTAACAATCAAAAACAATACTCAAAACAGTACATACTTCAAAGATCAAGACAACACCGAGAACAACAAGTTCGAGAAATTCAAGGAAAAGCCTGAACAAATAGAAACGTCTTAAGATGTTTCTTAAAGGAGTCAGTAGACTCCATCAAGCGCAAAGAGAGAGGAAGATTGTTCCAAAGCTTAGGAGCAACAGCCTGAAAAGATTTCTCTCCTCTGGTCCTGAGCCGTGTGCGTGGAACCATCAGTAGATTCTGATCCACAGACCTCAGAGACCGAGCTGGGGTGTAAGGCTGGATCAGATCAGTGATGTAAGGAGGAGCCTGACCATGAATAGCTCTGAAAGTAAGAACCAGAATTTTAAAGTTGATCCTGAAAGAAACTGGAAGCCAGTGAAGAGTTTTAAGGATCGGAGAAATGTGAGTTCTCCTACTTGAGCGGGTCAGAATTCTCGCTGCAGAGTTCTGAATCAACTGCAGACGAGACAGCTCCTTCTTGTTAAGACATGAAAACAAACCGTTACAATAGTCCAGACGAGAAGAAACAAACGCATGGATTACAAGCTCCAGATCATGTTGTGACAACATTTTCCTAAGTTTAGAGATTTTTCTCAGTTGAAGGAAACAGTTTCTGGTCAGTTTTCTGCAGTGTTGAACAAGAGACATGTCTTTATCAAATACAACACCCAGGTTTCTCAGGCTCAGTTTGACAGACTGACCTAAGTCACCCAAGTACTGACTCAACCATGGAATCTTATCATCAGGAGCAATCACCAGAGTTTCAGTTTTGTCCACATTAAGCTGTAAAGTGTGCCAACGCTCCTGCAATTTTACTGAATACACTCGCTTATCACTCCTAGGTGAGCCTAAACAATACGTTTATATTATTGTTTATATTGCTGTGTGTAAATGAATGTTGTGTCGAAGCAGCTATTTAAGTTTTTGTGTGAAACTTGAAGCATTGTTTTATAACTTTATTCAAGTGTATATTTTCGATAGTATTTTATATTGTACTGTTTCACTTTGTTTTGAAAGTAAGTTGCACTTTATATTTTGTTATCGCGTGGTGTTCAGATGCTTCAGCGGCTCAGAGTTCACCGCATCTGTTATTTAACACGCCGATTAAACGTTCGTGCTGTTGTATGGTTAACAAGCGTTGAATGTGTTGAAGGTGCCGTAGCTAAGAATCTTGAATATTAATAAAATAAATCGCCTACCATGACCCACCAATATAGCAAACTTTTTATTGGAATATAAATATATTTTCGTCCTTCAAAATAACAAACAAAATACGTGTGTGAGTTACATTATAATTTAAAAAAGCTAAGTTTTAGCGAACTAGCTCTCGTGTTAACGCACCACAGAAAGTTACATTACACGCAATGAAACATTATTTCTGAGTCTTAAAGCAATAATGATATCTTACCTCAATAGACGAGTGACGCGCACCTGATTCCGTCAAGTTATGCACAAACGTGAGGATAAAATGCGATCGATCTTTGTCAACAAGTGTGACGTCATCATCCGGAAGTTGCGTATGCGGCAATTTGAAAACTTTTTAGCTGACGCTAAATTTAAACTAAACTTAACTCGGTCTTTATACAAGCACGCATCTACTATTGTATTCATGGCGCTTTTAAACAAACAAGCACAATATCTCATTGTATTCCTGTGGTGTGACGTCACCGCTGCAGGATCAGTTGATTAGCATGTGTGACGTCACCCCTGCAGACTCGCGATTAATGTTGACAAACGTCACGTAGACGCTCATAATCGCAGCTAAATAAAAAGAAAACATATGTCCATGAACGCAATCTCAATGAAAGCTTCTATTTTCATAGAAAAGCGCACCGGATTATAAAGAGGATCAAGCGAAATAGCACAGACTTTATTTTACTCATTCATAAAACAATGTCAACATTATGGAGTTGAAACACCTAAAAATATACAATATAGTCACTTTTACAGGACCTTTTAAGCATGTTTTAATCCGCGAGAGCTTCTTGACTTCCGCGATGCGTAAACAATCCAAGCTCCAAAAAATTAAAATTAAGCATTTTTACCGATTTATATTCACTCTGTACCTCCTTAAAGTGGTTTGAGGTCGTTAAGCACAATCAGGATTAGAATCACACTGTTGACATTAAACATTTCAAATGAGCTTCATAGTTGTAGAATTACGGTAGCCAAATGAAACAGCGACACGTCACGTTACCAAGGCAACGAAGAGATGGGCGACGCGTCAAATGTAACCCGGGTCGTTTGAATCCGACGTCGGGGGGTGCTCTGTATAATACTGGGTGACCCGTGCGTGTCAATGCGTGCGCGCGTGTCAATGTGCGTCAATACGTGTGTGTCAATGTGCGTCAATGTGCGTCAATACGTGTGTGTGTGTCAATGTGCGTCAATGCGTGCGGGTGTGTCAATGCGTATAGACGTGTGTTTATATGTGTGTACATATATGTGTGTATGTGTATAGACGTGTGTGTGTATATATGTGTGTGTATGTGTATAGACGTGTGTGTGTATATATATATATATGTGTGTATGTGTATAGACGTGTGTGTGTGTATATATGTGTGTGTATAGACGTGTGTGTATATATATGTGTGTATGTGTATAGACGTGTGTGTATATGTGTGTATGTGTATAGACGTGTGTGTGTGTGTGTGTGTGTGTATATATATATACGTGTGTGTGTTTATATATGTGTGTATGTGTATAGACGTGTGTGTGTATATATATGTGTGTATATGTGTGTATGTGTATAGACGTGTGTGTGTGTATATGTGTGTATGTGTATAGACGTGTGTGTATATATATGTGTGTATATGTGTGTATGTGTATAGACGTGTGTGTATATATATGTGTGTATGTGTATAGACGTGTGTGTGTATATGTATATGTGTGTATGTGTATAGACGTGTGTGTGTGTGTGTGTGTGTGTATATACTGTATATATATTGTAACGATCCTGTTTGTTCTGTTCATTAATGTTGCGGGCACTTTAAGAAGGTGAGTCTGTGCGCATGCGCAGTTGTTGTTAGAGAGATTTCGCGTTCAACTAGTGGTGTGAAGAACGAGCGGCGTTGGTTGTGGCCGAAACAATAACCTCTCTGTGAGTACAGCGAACAAAGAAACAATATCTGTGCAAGACAACCGTCTGGTCATGTGTGGAGGACCAAACGTTACATTGGTGTCAGAAGCGACTTTTTCGGACCTGCTCCTGAGGCGAAGCTAACGGTTATTAGCAACGAACTTTGCTAACGAACGTCCCCGGTATGTACGGGAAAGTGAAGAGCGAAAGTGAGGAGATGGACGTTGGTGCGAGACGACGGGACCATGCTCAACAGTTAAGAGACGCTGTGTTACAACTCTCAGAAGAAGAATGTGCGTCAATGCGTGCGCCAATGTGCAGCAACTGGGCTTCATCAAGTATCAAACAGATCACACATCACACCTACCATGATTTTGTTCAATGAGATGAAAACTTATTTGATGTTCAATCCAGTGTTCAGGTTGACTTCAGTGCTTATGTTTTAGTAGAAGTGAAGCTGTGGTGCTTTAGTTTAATACATGGACACAGCACTAAACTTTGTTGTTGGTTGTTAGTTGTTTTTTTAGATTTTGGGATCAACCGTCACTTTTTAGTAATGGGAGAATTATTTCTCTGCACTGTGCGAGTCGTCCCAGAGCCATTGTTCAGCCTGAAGCCAATACGTTTTTAGGTTGAAAAGTTTGCCCCCCTGAAAAAATGTAATGCCCCCCCTTAAATGTTTTTCTGCAGCCGGGTCTGTCAGTGTTATACTAGATCCACTCAGTATAAACTGTTGTCAACATTGAAGTCAAATCATCTCCAGAAATGATACTTTGTGATGAAGTCTTAATGTTAAAAGAGACAAATGTAATAATATCTTTAATGAATCAATTCATGTACATTTATATCAAACCTGCTATTCCCTGCATGATGGGATCAGAAACACTAGAATTCTACTTTCTCGGGACGTTTTAGATTTACAACGACGACATCATTAAAAGTGTGAACTGCAGTCACACTGCAAGTTTATGTCCATAATCCTTAGATATTCTCTCCAAATGAGAACAATTTAACAGAAGAGTTTAACATTACCTTGGCTGTAGTCATGCTCTGTAGACAGAAGCTTCACCTGCACAGGTGATCTCATTAGCTCGTCCTGTCTCTCCACCTGCACGCAAAGCAACTTGTACTCTCTGCTGCCCTCTAGTGTTGCTAAAACGATTTATTATGTCCAATAAACAAACCTACAGAAAGACTTAACAGTGTGGGTCTTTCTTTTTATTTCAAGGGTCCCCATTTTATCTCAAACATCAATATAGCTAATATTTAACACTAATTGGTAAATATCAAACATGTATGCTTCATTACAGTTGAAACAATTGTTCTCTGGTAACAAATATTTATCATTAAACATGTGTGTTCATGTATGATCCATGGCACTCATCATGATGGACAAATATGATGGAAAAACATTCTATTAGTGTCAGTACAGTACACGAGGTTGGAAATCAACCACGCATTTGCGCATGCGTTGTCCACCTACAAGGAGGTTTATAACGGTCAGACGCGGAAGAATCTACGAAACTATCACTGATAGATTCTCAAAAATCATCTGATATTAAATGATCTTTTCTCTCAAGGATAAGGATGTTGAAGGAGTGACGTCACAGTGTCCACTGTTGAAGGATAAGGATGTTGAGTGTCCAGCTGGAAGGAGCACAGGTACATGTTGTGGTTTATTAAAGTCTCTTTTCATTTTATTGACATCGGTAAATGTAACGCTAAGTTTAAGTGAAGGTATCAAGACCTGTCGCCCTTCCCAGCTATCTTCTAAATAATCCACGGAGGAAAAATTCAGAAAAAAAAGTCTTATATAGATCCAGAGCGGTCCGTAATAGGAACAAAAAAACAAAACAGGCACTCGGGGCGAAGGCAGGGCACTTCTGGAGATCGGGGTCCCAACAGCAACTAAAACAAAAAGACAAAAGGACTCACTTGAGTAAATAAAAGTGCTGACAACGTCAGGAGTATCCAAAGGATTATCCAGTTGTGATTCAAAGGCGAGGAGCGAGATCGAAAGGACAGCCAACCTGGTCTGGAAACGCAATACTCTGGCGAGTTCTTCCGGGTAGAGACGCTCCTTATCAATGGGAAGAACCCGCCACTCCATCATCCCCAGCCGCGCACCTGCCAGCGTCTGTCACTCAAAACACAGGACACATGAAAACGGAAAACCACCTTCAAAATAAAACAAAAGAACATAAGCATGACACTTGTATGTTGATTCTATCAAATGTATTCTGCCTATTTTAAATGTTGACCTTTTTTCTTATAAGAGTAACTGTCAGGAGTCTTGATGTAAAACGTCACTCAAATGTGTCATTTATTTATTTCTCTCACAGGATTCAGAGTCAATGTTCATTGCACAGAATTTCCATCTCCGTCCTGCACTGTCTGTGATGATGGAACTTACATGGACAAATTGAACCGAGAGAAACATGGTTTCAAGTGTCTCGTCTGTACTGAAGGTAAAGTTTGTTCTTCACTAGAATGATGAGTTGGTCAGTATGTAGATGTGATGTAGAATTTGTTATTGACTAACAGGACTGAGAGAGATCAGATCCTGTACCTTCACAGCAAACACCAAGTGTGAACCTCTGGAGGGTTTTTTCTGTGTGGACGGCTCAGTGGACACATGTGTGGCAGCACAGCAACACTCCACATGTGAACCAGGACAGTTCATCATCAGAGCAGGCGAGTTTCACATCCAACATGTGAAATGCAAGAGTGCAGAAACTATAAGACACACACAATGTTCTTCACAGGAACGTCCTCCACAGACACTGAGTGTGGAACCTGCAGTGAAGGAACATTTTCAAATGGAACGTTCACGTCATGTCAGGATCACAAACAGTGAGTGAAGCTTCACAAATGTTTGCTCCAGATGTTTTCTTCTAAACTGTCTCCACTTGTCTTTGTAGATGTTCAACATATCTACGAGAAGGAAGTATTTCTTCTGACTCTGTATGTCGAGAAGGTTTGACACCAGGAGAAGTGGCTGGAATTATTGTTGCTGTGATCGTTCTACTGATCACATGTTCTGTAGTTTATTGGTATAAAAAAAGAAAAAGAGGTAAAAAACAAATGCATTCATAAAAATCACATTATTATATTGATTTGTGTTTATCTGGAGTCATTTCCTTGAATTATTTTTCTCCTTAACCAGATGGAAAAGAGTTCAAGAGAAGAAGGAAGGTATGTAAGAATGTTTTTTAGTCATTTATCAAAGTGATTTAATGTTTAAATGTAATGTTGATTAATTTTGCAAATGTCATCACTTGTACAATTAAAATGAATGTCAATTTTGGTTTAATATCTTCAGCACTGCAGTATTTGTGCATCAGAGAAACGATCATTATTTCTTATTAGGAGGTGGCAGTGGGAATGAATGAATGTATGGATTCAACGGAGCATCCGTGAGAATTTCAATTAGTTTGAGCTTTTTTTTTAATCTAAACTGACTTATTTTTTTCTTGTCTTAGATCAATTTATTCATCTGAGAATAAGTCCGATGAAGTGGAACATGTTCCACTGATGGTAGAACCCGGGGAAGACCCAGAACACACTGAAGAAGCATGTTCCTCCACTGGGCTGGAAACACAGGGGGGTCCTCCAGAAAGAGCTGGACGATGTAACTGGGGAGAAGAAAGTATGGACCTCTCTGCTGAAGCTGCTGCCCCCGTGACAAGAATCCAGATAAACAGACCAGAGATAGCAGACGTTGAATATGAACTAATTGGACACGAGGATATTAAAGTAGATTGTTCAGTCATTCAATAGAATGTTTGAGTTTTATACAACATGAAAAATGTGTTCATAAATGATGTGTTCAGTGAACATAACATATTTCTGGCTGTTTTCATTTGCCTGTGTGTGTAGCTTAGTCTGTGATATAGAAAACAGTTTCTGTCAAAGCTTTCATTAATCTCATAAATGGCTGATCAGTTAAACATCAGCCAGGTTTGAGGATGTACTTCACTCCACAGCCGTCAGTGTTGCTTGTTCTTTCACTGCCCTTTTTGTGAGGTCACCAAATTCAGACCAGCACAGATGGACAAAACCCAACAGCACATACAAAGCCACTTGAGAAAGGCAATCATCATGGAGGTGTGTACAGTATATGTTTAGTTAGTTCCTCGTATATTGCATCATAAAAGTCTAACCGTTTACATTTTTATGTTTGACAGACTATCCGATACACAGATGTGGGCTGCAGACCAGAACCTCACGTCCATTGTCATGTGCGTGTCAATGTGTGTCAATGCGCGCGTGTGTCAATGTGCGTCAATGCTTGCGCGCGTGTCAATGTGCGTCAATGCTTGCGTGCGTGTCAATGCGTGTGCGTGTGTCAATATGCTTGCGCGCGTGTCAATGTGCGTCAATGCTTGCGCGCGTGTCAATGTGCGTCAATGCGCCCGTGCGTGTCAATGCGTGTGCGTGCGTCAATATGCGCGCGAGTGTCAATGTGCGTCAATGCTTGCGCGCGTGTCAATGTGCGTCAATGCTTGCGCGTGTGTCAATGTGCGTCAATGCTTGCGCGTGTCAACACACAACACACGCACGCACACATTAAACAAATGCGCACACCCACATTGAACAAACGCGCACGCACACATAAAACACACGCATGCATACACAGACATGCACTGACAAACGCACACACACACGGTGACATGCAAACATAAAACACACGCACGCACGCACACATAAAACAAACGCGGATTTTATAGGTTTGTTTGTGATGTGTAGTTATGCGTTTGTGTGCATGTCATTGGTGTGTGTGCGCATGTGTCAGTGTGTGTCTGCGTGTGCGTGCGTGTGTGTGTTTTATGTGTGCATGTCACCGTGTGTGTGCGTGTGTCAGTGCATGTCTGTGTGTGCATGCGTGTGTGTGTTTTATGTGTGCATGTCACCGTGTGTGTGCGTGTGTCAGTGCATGTCTGTGTGTGCATGCGTGTGTTTTGTGTGCGTCCGCGTTTGTTTTATGTGTGCGTGCGTGCGTGTGTTTTATGTGTGCATGTCACATGAAACAAATGCGCGCACGCACACATAAAACAAATGCGCGCATGCACACATAAAACAAATGCGCGCATGCACACATAAAGCAAATGCGCGCATGTACACATAAAACAAATGCGCGCACGTCACATAAAACAAATGCGCGCACGCACACATAAAACAAATGCGCGCACGCACATATTAAAGAAATGCGCACGCGCACACAAAACAAATGCGCAAGAGCACACAAAACAAATGCGCGCGCACAGATAAAACAAATGCACACGCACACAACACACGCACGCACACATTAAACAAATGCGCACACCCACATAAAACAAACGCGCACGCACACATAAAACACACGCATGCATACACAGACATGCACTGACAAACGCACACACACACGGTGACATGCAAACATAAAACACACGCACGCACGCACACATAAAACAAACGCGGGTTTTATAGGTTTGTTTGTGATGTGTAGTTATGCGTTTGTGTGCATATCATTGGTGTGTGTGCGCATGTGTCAGTGTGTGTCTGCGTGTGCGTGCGTGTGTGTGTTTTATGTGTGCATGTCACCGTGTGTGTGCGTGTGTCAGTGCATGTCTGTGTGTGCATGCGTGTGTTTTGTGTGCGTCCGCGTTTGTTTTATGTGTGCGTGCGTGCGTGTGTTTTATGTGTGCATGTCACATGAAACAAATGCGCGCACGCACACATAAAACAAATGCGCGCATGCACACATAAAACAAATGCGCGCATGCACACATAAAACAAATGCGCGCATGCACACATAAAGCAAATGCGCGCATGCACACATAAAACAAATGCGCGCACGTCACATAAAACAAATGCGCGCACGCACACATAAAACAAATGCGCGCACGCACATATTAAAGAAATGCGCACGCGCACACAAAACAAATGCGCAAGAGCACACAAAACAAATGCGCGCGCACAGATAAAACAAATGCACACGCACACAACACACGCACGCACACATTAAACAAATGCGCACACCCACATAAAACAAACGCGCACGCACACATAAAACACACGCATGCATACACAGACATGCACTGACAAACGCACACACACACGGTGACATGCAAACATAAAACACACGCACGCACGCACACATAAAACAAACGCGGATTTTATAGGTTTGTTTGTGATCTGTAGTTATGCGTTTGTGTGCATGTCATTGGTGTGTGTGCGCATGTGTCAGTGTGTGTCTGCGTGTGCGTGCGTGTGTGTGTTTTATGTGTGCATGTCACCGTGTGTGTGCGTGTGTCAGTGCATGTCTGTGTGTGCATGCGTGTGTGTGTTTTATGTGTGCATGTCACCGTGTGTGTGCGTGTGTCAGTGCATGTCTGTGTGTGCATGCGTGTGTTTTGTGTGCGTCCGCGTTTGTTTTATGTGTGCGTGCGTGCGTGTGTTTTATGTGTGCATGTCACATGAAACAAATGCGCGCACGCACACATAAAACAAATGCGCGCATGCACACATAAAACAAATGCGCGCATGCACACATAAAACAAATGCGCGCGCGCGCACACAAAACACACGGATGCACACACAGACATGCACTGACACACGCACACACACACGGTGACATGCACACATAAAACAAACGCGGACGCACACAAAACAATGTGCGTCAATGCTTGCGCGTGTCAACACACAACACACGCACGCACACATTAAACAAATGCGCACACCCACATTAAACAAACGCGCACGCACACATAAAACACACGCATGCATACACAGACATGCACTGACAAACGCACACACACACGGTGACATGCAAACATAAAACACACGCACGCACGCACACATAATGCGTGTGTTTTGTGTGCGTCCGCGTTTGTTTTATGTGTGCGTGTGTGCGTGTGTTTTATGTGTGCATGTCACATGAAACAAATGCGCGCACGCACACATAAAACAAATGCGCGCATGCACACATAAAACAAATGCGCGCATGCACACATAAAGCAAATGCGCGCATGCACACATAAAACAAATGCGCGCACGTCACATAAAACAAATGCGCGCACGCACACATAAAACAAATGCGCGCACGCACATATTAAAGAAATGCGCACGCGCACACAAAACAAATGCGCAAGAGCACACAAAACAAATGCGCGCGCACAGATAAAACAAATGCACACGCACACAACACACGCACACATTAAACAAATGCGCACACCCACATTAAACAAACGCGCACGCACACATAAAACACACGCATGCATACACAGACATGCACTGACAAACGCACACACACACGGTGACATGCAAACATAAAACACACGCACGCACGCACACATAAAACAAACGCGGGTTTTATAGGTTTGTTTGTGATGTGTAGTTATGCGTTTGTGTGCATGTCATTGGTGTGTGTGCGCATGTGTCAGTGTGTGTCTGCGTGTGCGTGCGTGTGTGTGTTTTATGTGTGCATGTCACCGTGTGTGTGCGTGTGTCAGTGCATGTCTGTGTGTGCATGCGTGTGTTTTGTGTGCGTCCGCGTTTGTTTTATGTGTGCGTGCGTGCGTGTGTTTTATGTGTGCATGTCACATGAAACAAATGCGCGCACGCACACATAAAACAAATGCGCGCATGCACACATAAAACAAATGCGCGCATGCACACATAAAGCAAATGCGCGCATGCACACATAAAACAAATGCGCGCACGTCACATAAAACAAATGCGCGCACGCACACATAAAACAAATGCGCGCACGCACATATTAAAGAAATGCGCACGCGCACACAAAACAAATGCGCAAGAGCACACAAAACAAATGCGCGCGCACAGATAAAACAAATGCACACGCACACAACACACGCACGCACACATTAAACAAATGCGCACACCCACATAAAACAAACGCGCACGCACACATAAAACACACGCATGCATACACAGACATGCACTGACAAACGCACACACACGGTGACATGCAAACATAAAACACACGCACGCACGCACACATAAAACAAACGCGGATTTTATAGGTTTGTTTGTGATCTGTAGTTATGCGTTTGTGTGCATGTCATTGGTGTGTGTGCGCATGTGTCAGTGTGTGTCTGCGTGTGCGTGCGTGTGTGTGTTTTATGTGTGCATGTCACCGTGTGTGTGCGTGTGTCAGTGCATGTCTGTGTGTGCATGCGTGTGTGTGCTTTATGTGTGCATGTCACCGTGTGTGTGCGTGTGTCAGTGCATGTCTGTGTGTGCATGCGTGTGTTTTGTGTGCGTCCGCGTTTGTTTTATGTGTGCGTGCGTGCGTGTGTTTTATGTGTGCATGTCACATGAAACAAATGCGCGCACGCACACATAAAACAAATGCGCGCATGCACACATAAAACAAATGCGCGCATGCACACATAAAACAAATGCGCGCGCGCGCACACAAAACACACGGATGCACACACAGACATGCACTGACACACGCACACACACACGGTGACATGCACACATAAAACAAACGCACACGCACACAAAACAAACGCGCACGCACACATAAAACACACGCATGCATACATAGACATGCACTGACAAACGCACACACACACGGTGACATGCAAACATAAAACACACGCACGCACGAACACATAAAACAAACGCGGATTTTTTTTAGAATAGAATAGAATAGAAAAGCTTTATTCATCCCCAGAGGGGAAACACACTTTCACAACAGCGCAGATTAAAAAAAATATATATAGGTTTGTTTGTGATGTGTAGTTATGCGTTTGTGTGCATGTCACTGGTGTGTGTGCGCATGTGTCAGTGTGTGTCTGCGTGTGCGTGCGTGTGTGTGTTTTATGTGTGCATGTCACTGTGTGTGTGTGCGTGTGTCAATGCATGTCTGTGTGTGCATGCGTGTGTTTAATGTGTGCGTGCGCGTTTGTTTTGTGTGCGTCCGCGTTTGTTTTATGTGTGCGTGCGTGCGTGTGTTTATGTGTGCATTTCACCGTGTGTGTGGGCGTGTGTCAGTGCATGTCTGTGTGTGCATGCGTGTGTTTTAGGTGTGCGTGCGCGTTTCTTTGATGTGTGCGTCCGCGTTTGTTTTATGTGTGCGTGCGTGCGTGTGTTTTATGTGTGCATGTCACCGTGTGTGTGTGCGTTTGTCAGTGCATGTCCGTGTACGCATGCGTGTGTTTTATGTGTGCGTGCGCGTTTGTTTTATGTGGGTGTGCGCATTTGTTTAATGTGTGCGTTCGTGCACAGTAAATTTCCAAGTGTCAAAAAGGAAGTGTTAATGTATTTTAACTATTTCATAGACTGGTTTAACTCTTCCAGATGTAACACAACAACAACAGGTGTAAAACGTGGCTCCTCCCCCTGCAGTGCTGTTGTCAATATCCAGAGTTAAAACCCAGGTGTTATTTATTCAGTGTAAAAAGTGAATGAACACTGTCAAGGGTCAATTTAACAATATTCAGTGTTAATATCTTAATATGCTCCGCCCATTTCAAATGATCCAGAAGTTTCTAGAGTAATTGGACCTCATGGACCACCGCCATGTTTCCATTGGTAAAGACTGTGGTAAGTCTCTCCATCTGCTGACTTATATTTAAATGAATTAAACGATTTATACAATTGTATTCACCGTGACTGTACTACCATTCGCTTTTTAGACTTCTAATGTAGATGAATTGCTATGTGGTTCACCAACATTAAGTTACATTCTATTACTTGTAATGCGGTACAGTTAACCTGCGCAGTGAACACCACGTGTAGACACTTGTAACCAATACCACTATGGATTATTGTGTATATTCGGTTTATGGTGCTCGCTCAAAACAACAGATGTATATGCTGTCTGTACATGCGCGCGCCAGTAAGTACGGTAGTTCATTCCCGCGCCACTCCCCCTCTGTCAGGCTTTAGTTTTTAGTAATGTAACCCAGCCGTTTATTTGTCGTTTTATGTTTCAATTATTTTCACTGGAAGTATATAATTAAACCCAGTTGTTATTTTCGTGTTTTATGTTTTATTACTTTTCAATGCATGTATCGCATCAAGACACTGTCGCTTTAAGACGGCCATTGTTTTTTACCTGCGTTCCACGGATGAGACGCGTGGTGTTCAGATGCTTCAGCGGCTCAGAGACTGAGACACGTGTAAGTAAGTAAGTAAGTAAGTAATATTTATTTATATAGCGCTTTTCGAGACCAGGGTCACAAAGCGCTTTAACAATCAAAAACAATACTCAAAACAGTAAATACTTCAAAGATCAAGACAACACCGAGAACAACAAGTTCGAGAAATTCAAGGAAAAGCCTGAACAAATAGAAACGTCTTAAGATGTTTCTTAAAGGAGTCAGTAGACTCCATCAAGCGCAAAGAGAGAGGAAGATTGTTCCAAAGCTTAGGAGCAACAGCCTGAAAAGATTTCTCTCCTCTGGTCCTGAGCCGTGTGCGTGGAACCATCAGTAGATTCTGATCCACAGACCTCAGAGACCGAGCTGGGGTGTAAGGCTGGATCAGATCAGTGATGTAAGGAGGAGCCTGACCATGAATAGCTCTGAAAGTAAGAACCAGAATTTTAAAGTTGATCCTGAAAGAAACTGGAAGCCAGTGAAGAGTTTTAAGGATCGGAGAAATGTGAGTTCTCCTACTTGAGCGGGTCAGAATTCTCGCTGCAGAGTTCTGAATCAACTGCAGACGAGACAGCTCCTTCTTGTTAAGACATGAAAACAAACCGTTACAATAGTCCAGACGAGAAGAAACAAACGCATGGATTACAAGCTCCAGATCATGTTGTGACAACATTTTCCTAAGTTTAGAGATTTTTCTCAGTTGAAGGAAACAGTTTCTGGTCAGTTTTCTGCAGTGTTGAACAAGAGACATGTCTTTATCAAATACAACACCCAGGTTTCTCAGGCTCAGTTTGACAGACTGACCTAAGTCACCCAAGTACTGACTCAACCATGGAATCTTATCATCAGGAGCAATCACCAGAGTTTCAGTTTTGTCCACATTAAGCTGTAAAGTGTGCCAACGCTCCTGCAATTTTACTGAATACACTCGCTTATCACTCCTAGGTGAGCCTAAACAATACGTTTATATTATTGTTTATATTGCTGTGTGTAAATGAATGTTGTGTCGAAGCAGCTATTTAAGTTTTTGTGTGAAACTTGAAGCATTGTTTTATAACTTTATTCAAGTGTATATTTTCGATAGTATTTTATATTGTACTGTTTCACTTTGTTTTGAAAGTAAGTTGCACTTTATATTTTGTTATCGCGTGGTGTTCAGATGCTTCAGCGGCTCAGAGTTCACCGCATCTGTTATTTAACACGCCGATTAAACGTTCGTGCTGTTGTATGGTTAACAAGCGTTGAATGTGTTGAAGGTGCCGTAGCTAAGAATCTTGAATATTAATAAAATAAATCGCCTACCATGACCCACCAATATAGCAAACTTTTTATTGGAATATAAATATATTTTCGTCCTTCAAAATAACAAACAAAATACGTGTGTGAGTTACATTATAATTTAAAAAAGCTAAGTTTTAGCGAACTAGCTCTCGTGTTAACGCACCACAGAAAGTTACATTACACGCAATGAAACATTATTTCTGAGTCTTAAAGCAATAATGATATCTTACCTCAATAGACGAGTGACGCGCACCTGATTCCGTCAAGTTATGCACAAACGTGAGGATAAAATGCGATCGATCTTTGTCAACAAGTGTGACGTCATCATCCGGAAGTTGCGTATGCGGCAATTTGAAAACTTTTTAGCTAACGCTAAATTTAAACTAAACTTAACTCGGTCTTTATACAAGCACGCATCTACTATTGTATTCATGGCGCTTTTAAACAAACAAGCACAATATCTCATTGTATTCCTGTGGTGTGACGTCACCGCTGCAGGATCAGTTGATTAGCATGTGTGACGTCACCCCTGCAGACTCGCGATTAATGTTGACAAACGTCACGTAGACGCTCATAATCGCAGCTAAATAAAAAGAAAACATATGTCCATAAACGCAATCTCAATGAAAGCTTCTATTTTCATAGAAAAGCGCACCGGATTATAAAGAGGATCAAGCGAAATAGCACAGACTTTATTTTACTCATTCATAAAACAATGTCAACATTATGGAGTTGAAACACCTAAAAATATACAATATAGTCACTTTTACAGGACCTTTTAAGCACGTTTTAATCCGCGAGAGCTTCTTGACTTCCGCGATGCGTAAACAATCCAAGCTCCAAAAAATTAAAATTAAGCATTTTTACCGATTTATATTCACTCTGTACCTCCTTAAAGTGGTTTGAGGTCGTTAAGCACAATCAGGATTAGAATCACACTGTTGACATTAAACATTTCAAATGAGCTTCATAGTTGTAGAATTACGGTAGCCAAATGAAACAGCGACACGTCACGTTACCAAGGCAACGAAGAGATGGGCGACGCGTCAAATGTAACCCGGGTCGTCAATGCGTGCGGGTGTGTCAATGCGTATAGACGTGTGTTTATATGTGTGTACATATATGTGTGTATGTGTATAGACGTGTGTGTGTATATGTGTGTGTATGTGTATAGACGTGTGTGTGTATATATATGTGTGTATGTGTATAGACGTGTGTGTGTGTGTATATATGTGTGTGTATAGACGTGTGTGTATATATATGTGTGTATGTGTATAGACGTGTGTGTATATGTGTGTATGTGTATAGACGTGTGTGTGTGTGTGTATATATATATACGTGTGTGTGTTTATATATGTGTGTATGTGTATAGACGTGTGTGTGTATATATATGTGTGTATATGTGTGTATGTGTATAGACGTGTGTGTGTGTATATGTGTGTATGTGTATAGACGTGTGTGTATATATATGTGTGTATATGTGTGTATGTGTATAGACGTGGGTGTATATATACGTGTGTATGTGTATAGACGTGTGTGTGTATATGTATATGTGTGTATGTGTATAGACGTGTGTGTGTGTGTGTGTGTGTGTATATACTGTATATATATTGTAACGATCCTGTGTGTTCTGTTCATTAATGTTGCGGGCACTTTAAGAAGGTGAGTCTGTGCGCATGCGCAGTTGTTGTTAGAGAGATTTCGCGTTCAACTAGTGGTGTGAAGAACGAGCGGCGTTGGTTGTGGCCGAAACAATAACCTCTCTGTGAGTACAGCGAACAAAGAAACAATATCTGTGCAAGACAACCGTCTGGTCATGTGTGGAGGACCAAACGTTACATTGGTGTCAGAAGCGACTTTTTCGGACCTGCTCCTGAGGCGAAGCTAACGGTTATTAGCAACGAACTTTGCTAACGAACGTCCCCGGTATGTACGGGAAAGTGAAGAGCGAAAGTGAGGAGATGGACGTTGGTGCGAGACGACGGGACCATGCTCAACAGTTAAGAGACGCTGTGTTACAACTCTCAGAAGAAGAATGTGCGTCAATGCGTGCGCCAATGTGCAGCAACTGGGCTTCATCAAGTATCAAACAGATCACACATCACACCTACCATGATTTTGTTCAATGAGATGAAAACTTATTTGATGTTCAATCCAGTGTTCAGGTTGACTTCAGTGCTTATGTTTTAGTAGAAGTGAAGCTGTGGTGCTTTAGTTTAATACATGGACACAGCACTAAACTTTGTTGTTGGTTGTTAGTTGTTTTTTTAGATTTTGGGATCAACCGTCACTTTTTAGTAATGGGAGAATTATTTCTCTGCACTGTGCGAGTCGTCCCAGAGCCATTGTTCAGCCTGAAGCCAATACGTTTTTAGGTTGAAAAGTTTGCCCCCCTGAAAAAATGTAATGCCCCCCCTTAAATGTTTTTCTGCAGCCGGGTCTGTCAGTGTTATACTAGATCCACTCAGTATAAACTGTTGTCAACATTGAAGTCAAATCATCTCCAGAAATGATACTTTGTGATGAAGTCTTAATGTTAAAAGAGACAAATGTAATAATATCTTTAATGAATCAATTCATGTACATTTATATCAAACCTGCTATTCCCTGCATGATGGGATCAGAAACACTAGAATTCTACTTTCTCGGGACGTTTTAGATTTACAACGACGACATCATTAAAAGTGTGAACTGCAGTCACACTGCAAGTTTATGTCCATAATCCTTAGATATTCTCTCCAAATGAGAACAATTTAACAGAAGAGTTTAACATTACCTTGGCTGTAGTCATGCTCTGTAGACAGAAGCTTCACCTGCACAGGTGATCTCATTAGCTCGTCCTGTCTCTCCACCTGCACGCAAAGCAACTTGTACTCTCTGCTGCCCTCTAGTGTTGCTAAAACGATTTATTATGTCCAATAAACAAACCTACAGAAAGACTTAACAGTGTGGGTCTTTCTTTTTATTTCAAGGGTCCCCATTTTATCTCAAACATCAATATAGCTAATATTTAACACTAATTGGTAAATATCAAACATGTATGCTTCATTACAGTTGAAACAATTGTTCTCTGGTAACAAATATTTATCATTAAACATGTGTGTTCATGTATGATCCATGGCACTCATCATGATGGACAAATATGATGGAAAAACATTCTATTAGTGTCAGTACAGTACACGAGGTTGGAAATCAACCACGCATTTGCGCATGCGTTGTCCACCTACAAGGAGGTTTATAACGGTCAGACGCGGAAGAATCTACGAAACTATCACTGATAGATTCTCAAAAATCATCTGATATTAAATGATCTTTTCTCTCAAGGATAAGGATGTTGAAGGAGTGACGTCACAGTGTCCACTGTTGAAGGATAAGGATGTTGAGTGTCCAGCTGGAAGGAGCACAGGTACATGTTGTGGTTTATTAAAGTCTCTTTTCATTTTATTGACATCGGTAAATGTAACGCTAAGTTTAAGTGAAGGTATCAAGACCTGTCGCCCTTCCCAGCTATCTTCTAAATAATCCACGGAGGAAAAATTCAGAAAAAAAAGTCTTATATAGATCCAGAGCGGTCCGTAATAGGAACAAAAAAACAAAACAGGCACTCGGGGCGAAGGCAGGGCACTTCTGGAGATCGGGGTCCCAACAGCAACTAAAACAAAAAGACAAAAGGACTCACTTGAGTAAATAAAAGTGCTGACAACGTCAGGAGTATCCAAAGGATTATCCAGTTGTGATTCAAAGGCGAGGAGCGAGATCGAAAGGACAGCCAACCTGGTCTGGAAACGCAATACTCTGGCGAGTTCTTCCGGGTAGAGACGCTCCTTATCAATGGGAAGAACCCGCCACTCCATCATCCCCAGCCGCGCACCTGCCAGCGTCTGTCACTCAAAACACAGGACACATGAAAACGGAAAACCACCTTCAAAATAAAACAAAAGAACATAAGCATGACACTTGTATGTTGATTCTATCAAATGTATTCTGCCTATTTTAAATGTTGACCTTTTTTCTTATAAGAGTAACTGTCAGGAGTCTTGATGTAAAACGTCACTCAAATGTGTCATTTATTTATTTCTCTCACAGGATTCAGAGTCAATGTTCATTGCACAGAATTTCCATCTCCGTCCTGCACTGTCTGTGATGATGGAACTTACATGGACAAATTGAACCGAGAGAAACATGGTTTCAAGTGTCTCGTCTGTACTGAAGGTAAAGTTTGTTCTTCACTAGAATGATGAGTTGGTCAGTATGTAGATGTGATGTAGAATTTGTTATTGACTAACAGGACTGAGAGAGATCAGATCCTGTACCTTCACAGCAAACACCAAGTGTGAACCTCTGGAGGGTTTTTTCTGTGTGGACGGCTCAGTGGACACATGTGTGGCAGCACAGCAACACTCCACATGTGAACCAGGACAGTTCATCATCAGAGCAGGCGAGTTTCACATCCAACATGTGAAATGCAAGAGTGCAGAAACTATAAGACACACACAATGTTCTTCACAGGAACGTCCTCCACAGACACTGAGTGTGGAACCTGCAGTGAAGGAACATTTTCAAATGGAACGTTCACGTCATGTCAGGATCACAAACAGTGAGTGAAGCTTCACAAATGTTTGCTCCAGATGTTTTCTTCTAAACTGTCTCCACTTGTCTTTGTAGATGTTCAACATATCTACGAGAAGGAAGTATTTCTTCTGACTCTGTATGTCGAGAAGGTTTGACACCAGGAGAAGTGGCTGGAATTATTGTTGCTGTGATCGTTCTACTGATCACATGTTCTGTAGTTTATTGGTATAAAAAAAGAAAAAGAGGTAAAAAACAAATGCATTCATAAAAATCACATTATTATATTGATTTGTGTTTATCTGGAGTCATTTCCTTGAATTATTTTTCTCCTTAACCAGATGGAAAAGAGTTCAAGAGAAGAAGGAAGGTATGTAAGAATGTTTTTTAGTCATTTATCAAAGTGATTTAATGTTTAAATGTAATGTTGATTAATTTTGCAAATGTCATCACTTGTACAATTAAAATGAATGTCAATTTTGGTTTAATATCTTCAGCACTGCAGTATTTGTGCATCAGAGAAACGATCATTATTTCTTATTAGGAGGTGGCAGTGGGAATGAATGAATGTATGGATTCAACGGAGCATCCGTGAGAATTTCAATTAGTTTGAGCTTTTTTTTTAATCTAAACTGACTTATTTTTTTCTTGTCTTAGATCAATTTATTCATCTGAGAATAAGTCCGATGAAGTGGAACATGTTCCACTGATGGTAGAACCCGGGGAAGACCCAGAACACACTGAAGAAGCATGTTCCTCCACTGGGCTGGAAACACAGGGGGGTCCTCCAGAAAGAGCTGGACGATGTAACTGGGGAGAAGAAAGTATGGACCTCTCTGCTGAAGCTGCTGCCCCCGTGACAAGAATCCAGATAAACAGACCAGAGATAGCAGACGTTGAATATGAACTAATTGGACACGAGGATATTAAAGTAGATTGTTCAGTCATTCAATAGAATGTTTGAGTTTTATACAACATGAAAAATGTGTTCATAAATGATGTGTTCAGTGAACATAACATATTTCTGGCTGTTTTCATTTGCCTGTGTGTGTAGCTTAGTCTGTGATATAGAAAACAGTTTCTGTCAAAGCTTTCATTAATCTCATAAATGGCTGATCAGTTAAACATCAGCCAGGTTTGAGGATGTACTTCACTCCACAGCCGTCAGTGTTGCTTGTTCTTTCACTGCCCTTTTTGTGAGGTCACCAAATTCAGACCAGCACAGATGGACAAAACCCAACAGCACATACAAAGCCACTTGAGAAAGGCAATCATCATGGAGGTGTGTACAGTATATGTTTAGTTAGTTCCTCGTATATTGCATCATAAAAGTCTAACCGTTTACATTTTTATGTTTGACAGACTATCCGATACACAGATGTGGGCTGCAGACCAGAACCTCACGTCCATTGTCATGTGCGTGTCAATGTGTGTCAATGCGCGCGTGTGTCAATGTGCGTCAATGCTTGCGCGCGTGTCAATGTGCGTCAATGCTTGCGTGCGTGTCAATGCGTGTGCGTGTGTCAATATGCTTGCGCGCGTGTCAATGTGCGTCAATGCTTGCGCGCGTGTCAATGTGCGTCAATGCGCCCGTGCGTGTCAATGCGTGTGCGTGCGTCAATATGCGCGCGAGTGTCAATGTGCGTCAATGCTTGCGCGCGTGTCAATGTGCGTCAATGCTTGCGCGTGTGTCAATGTGCGTCAATGCTTGCGCGTGTCAACACACAACACACGCACGCACACATTAAACAAATGCGCACACCCACATTAAACAAACGCGCACGCACACATAAAACACACGCATGCATACACAGACATGCACTGACAAACGCACACACACACGGTGACATGCAAACATAAAACACACGCACGCACGCACACATAAAACAAACGCGGATTTTATAGGTTTGTTTGTGATGTGTAGTTATGCGTTTGTGTGCATGTCATTGGTGTGTGTGCGCATGTGTCAGTGTGTGTCTGCGTGTGCGTGCGTGTGTGTGTTTTATGTGTGCATGTCACCGTGTGTGTGCGTGTGTCAGTGCATGTCTGTGTGTGCATGCGTGTGTGTGTTTTATGTGTGCATGTCACCGTGTGTGTGCGTGTGTCAGTGCATGTCTGTGTGTGCATGCGTGTGTTTTGTGTGCGTCCGCGTTTGTTTTATGTGTGCGTGCGTGCGTGTGTTTTATGTGTGCACGCACACATAAAACAAATGCGCGCATGCACACATAAAACAAATGCGCGCATGCACACATAAAGCAAATGCGCGCATGTACACATAAAACAAATGCGCGCACGTCACATAAAACAAATGCGCGCACGCACACATAAAACAAATGCGCGCACGCACATATTAAAGAAATGCGCACGCGCACACAAAACAAATGCGCAAGAGCACACAAAACAAATGCGCGCGCACAGATAAAACAAATGCACACGCACACAACACACGCACGCACACATTAAACAAATGCGCACACCCACATAAAACAAACGCGCACGCACACATAAAACACACGCATGCATACACAGACATGCACTGACAAACGCACACACACACGGTGACATGCAAACATAAAACACACGCACGCACGCACACATAAAACAAACGCGGGTTTTATAGGTTTGTTTGTGATCTGTAGTTATGCGTTTGTGTGCATGTCATTGGTGTGTGTGCGCATGTGTCAGTGTGTGTCTGCGTGTGCGTGCGTGTGTGTGTTTTATGTGTGCATGTCACCGTGTGTGTGCGTGTGTCAGTGCATGTCTGTGTGTGCATGCGTGTGTTTTGTGTGCGTCCGCGTTTGTTTTATGTGTGCGTGCGTGCGTGTGTTTTATGTGTGCATGTCACATGAAACAAATGCGCGCACGCACACATAAAACAAATGCGCGCATGCACACATAAAACAAATGCGCGCATGCACACATAAAACAAATGCGCGCATGCACACATAAAACAAATGCGCGCATGCACACATAAAACAAATGCGCGCATGCACACATAAAACAAATGCGCGCATGCACACATAAAACAAATGCGCGCATGCACACATAAAACAAATGCGCGCATGCACACATAAAACAAATGCGCGCATGCACACATAAAGCAAATGCGCGCATGCACACATAAAACAAATGCGCGCACGTCACATAAAACAAATGCGCGCACGTCACATAAAACAAATGCGCGCACGCACACATAAAACAAATGCGCGCACGCACATATTAAAGAAATGCGCACGCGCACACAAAACAAATGCGCAAGAGCACACAAAACAAATGCGCGCGCACAGATAAAACAAATGCACACGCACACAACACACGCACGCACACATTAAACAAATGCGCACACCCACATAAAACAAACGCGCACGCACACATAAAACACACGCATGCATACACAGACATGCACTGACAAACGCACACACACACGGTGACATGCAAACATAAAACACACGCACGCACGCACACATAAAACAAACGCGGATTTTATAGGTTTGTTTGTGATCTGTAGTTATGCGTTTGTGTGCATGTCATTGGTGTGTGTGCGCATGTGTCAGTGTGTGTCTGCGTGTGCGTGCGTGTGTGTGTTTTATGTGTGCATGTCACCGTGTGTGTGCGTGTGTCAGTGCATGTCTGTGTGTGCATGCGTGTGTGTGTTTTATGTGTGCATGTCACCGTGTGTGTGCGTGTGTCAGTGCATGTCTGTGTGTGCATGCGTGTGTTTTGTGTGCGTCCGCGTTTGTTTTATGTGTGCGTGCGTGCGTGTGTTTTATGTGTGCATGTCACATGAAACAAATGCGCGCACGCACACATAAAACAAATGCGCGCATGCACACATAAAACAAATGCGCGCATGCACACATAAAACAAATGCGCGCGAGCGCACACAAAACACACGGATGCACACACAGACATGCACTGACACACGCACACACACACGGTGACATGCACACATAAAACAAACGCGGACGCACACAAAACAATGTGCGTCAATGCTTGCGCGTGTCAACACACAACACACGCACGCACACATTAAACAAATGCGCACACCCACATTAAACAAACGCGCACGCACACATAAAACACACGCATGCATACACAGACATGCACTGACAAACGCACACACACACGGTGACATGCAAACATAAAACACACGCACGCACGCACACATAATGCGTGTGTTTTGTGTGCGTCCGCGTTTGTTTTATGTGTGCGTGTGTGCGTGTGTTTTATGTGTGCATGTCACATGAAACAAATGCGCGCACGCACACATAAAACAAATGCGCGCATGCACACATAAAACAAATGCGCGCATGCACACATAAAGCAAATGCGCGCATGCACACATAAAACAAATGCGCGCACGTCACATAAAACAAATGCGCGCACGCACACATAAAACAAATGCGCGCACGCACATATTAAAGAAATGCGCACGCGCACACAAAACAAATGCGCAAGAGCACACAAAACAAATGCGCGCGCACAGATAAAACAAATGCACACGCACACAACACACGCACGCACACATTAAACAAATGCGCACACCCACATTAAACAAACGCGCACGCACACATAAAACACACGCATGCATACACAGACATGCACTGACAAACGCACACACACACGGTGACATGCAAACATAAAACACACGCACGCACGCACACATAAAACAAACGCGGGTTTTATAGGTTTGTTTGTGATGTGTAGTTATGCGTTTGTGTGCATGTCATTGGTGTGTGTGCGCATGTGTCAGTGTGTGTCTGCGTGTGCGTGCGTGTGTGTGTTTTATGTGTGCATGTCACCGTGTGTGTGCGTGTGTCAGTGCATGTCTGTGTGTGCATGCGTGTGTTTTGTGTGCGTCCGCGTTTGTTTTATGTGTGCGTGCGTGCGTGTGTTTTATGTGTGCATGTCACATGAAACAAATGCGCGCACGCACACATAAAACAAATGCGCGCATGCACACATAAAACAAATGCGCGCATGCACACATAAAGCAAATGCGCGCATGCACACATAAAACAAATGCGCGCACGTCACATAAAACAAATGCGCGCACGCACACATAAAACAAATGCGCGCACGCACATATTAAAGAAATGCGCACGCGCACACAAAACAAATGCGCAAGAGCACACAAAACAAATGCGCGCGCACAGATAAAACAAATGCACACGCACACAACACACGCACGCACACATTAAACAAATGCGCACACCCACATAAAACAAACGCGCACGCACACATAAAACACACGCATGCATACACAGACATGCACTGACAAACGCACACACACGGTGACATGCAAACATAAAACACACGCACGCACGCACACATAAAACAAACGCGGATTTTATAGGTTTGTTTGTGATCTGTAGTTATGCGTTTGTGTGCATGTCATTGGTGTGTGTGCGCATGTGTCAGTGTGTGTCTGCGTGTGCGTGCGTGTGTGTGTTTTATGTGTGCATGTCACCGTGTGTGTGCGTGTGTCAGTGCATGTCTGTGTGTGCATGCGTGTGTTTT
This sequence comes from Callionymus lyra, assembly GCF_982586985.1. Lineage (NCBI taxonomy): Eukaryota > Metazoa > Chordata > Actinopteri > Syngnathiformes > Callionymidae > Callionymus > Callionymus lyra. Next base: position 465,941 of record NW_028258540.1, on the reverse strand, counting down.
GTGTGCGTCCGCGTTTGTTTTATGTGTGCGTGCGTGCGTGTGTTTTATGTGTGCATGTCACATGAAACAAATGCGCGCACGCACACATAAAACAAATGCGCGCATGCACACATAAAACAAATGCGCGCATGCACACATAAAGCAAATGCGCGCATGCACACATAAAACAAATGCGCGCACGTCACATAAAACAAATGCGCGCACGCACACATAAAACAAATGCGCGCACGCACATATTAAAGAAATGCGCACGCGCACACAAAACAAATGCGCAAGAGCACACAAAACAAATGCGCGCGCACAGATAAAACAAATGCACACGCACACAACACACGCACGCACACATTAAACAAATGCGCACACCCACATAAAACAAACGCGCACGCACACATAAAACACACGCATGCATACACAGACATGCACTGACAAACGCACACACACGGTGACATGCAAACATAAAACACACGCACGCACGCACACATAAAACAAACGCGGATTTTATAGGTTTGTTTGTGATGTGTAGTTATGCGTTTGTGTGCATGTCATTGGTGTGTGTGCGCATGTGTCAGTGTGTGTCTGCGTGTGCGTGCGTGTGTGTGTTTTATGTGTGCATGTCACCGTGTGTGTGCGTGTGTCAGTGCATGTCTGTGTGTGCATGCGTGTGTTTTGTGTGCGTCCGCGTTTGTTTTATGTGTGCGTGCGTGCGTGTGTTTTATGTGTGCATGTCACATGAAACAAATGCGCGCACGCACACATAAAACAAATGCGCGCATGCACACATAAAACAAATGCGCGCATGCACACATAAAGCAAATGCGCGCATGCACACATAAAGCAAATGCGCGCATGCACACATAAAACAAATGCGCGCACGTCACATAAAACAAATGCGCGCGCGCACACATAAAACAAATGCGCGCACGCACATATTAAAGAAATGCGCACGCGCACACAAAACAAATGCGCAAGAGCACACAAAACAAATGCGCGCGCACAGATAAAACAAATGCACACGCACACAACACACGCACGCACACATTAAACAAATGCGCACACCCACATAAAACAAACGCGCGCGCACGCACACATAAAACACACGCATGCATACACAGACATGCACTGACAAACGCACACACACACGGTGACATGCAAACATAAAACACACGCACGCACGCACACATAAAACAAACGCGGGTTTTATAGGTTTGTTTGTGATGTGTAGTTATGCGTTTGTGTGCATGTCACCGTGTGTGTGCGTGTGTCAGTGCATGTCTGTGTGTGCATGCGTGTGTTTTGTGTGCGTCCGCGTTTGTTTTATGTGTGCGTGCGTGCGTGTGTTTTATGTGTGCATGTCACATGAAACAAATGCGCGCACGCACACATAAAACAAATGCGCGCATGCACACATAAAACAAATGCGCGCATGCACACATAAAACAAATGCGCGCATGCACACATAAAGCAAATGCGCGCATGCACACATAAAACAAATGCGCGCACGTCACATAAAACAAATGCGCGCACGCACACATAAAACAAATGCGCGCACGCACATATTAAAGAAATGCGCACGCGCACACAAAACAAATGCGCAAGAGCACACAAAACAAATGCGCGCGCACAGATAAAACAAATGCACACGCACACAACACACGCACGCACACATTAAACAAATGCGCACACCCACATAAAACAAACGCGCACGCACACATAAAACACACGCATGCATACACAGACATGCACTGACAAACGCACACACACACGGTGACATGCAAACATAAAACACACGCACGCACGCACACATAAAACAAACGCGGATTTTATAGGTTTGTTTGTGATCTGTAGTTATGCGTTTGTGTGCATGTCATTGGTGTGTGTGCGCATGTGTCAGTGTGTGTCTGCGTGTGCGTGCGTGTGTGTGTTTTATGTGTGCATGTCACCGTGTGTGTGCGTGTGTCAGTGCATGTCTGTGTGTGCATGCGTGTGTGTGTTTTATGTGTGCATGTCACCGTGTGTGTGCGTGTGTCAGTGCATGTCTGTGTGTGCATGCGTGTGTTTTGTGTGCGTCCGCGTTTGTTTTATGTGTGCGTGCGTGCGTGTGTTTTATGTGTGCATGTCACATGAAACAAATGCGCGCACGCACACATAAAACAAATGCGCGCATGCACACATAAAACAAATGCGCGCATGCACACATAAAACAAATGCGCGCATGCACACATAAAACAAATGCGCGCGCGCGCACATAACACAAATGCGCGCACGTCACATAAAACAAATGCGCGCACGCACACATAAAACAAATGCGCGCACGCACATATTAAAGAAATGCGCACGCGCACACAAAACAAATGCGCAAGAGCACACAAAACAAATGCGCGCGCACAGATAAAACAAATGCACACGCACACAACACACGCACGCACACATTAAACAAATGCGCACACCCACATAAAACAAACGCGCACGCACACATAAAACACACGCATGCATACACAGACATGCACTGACAAACGCACACACACACGGTGAGATGCAAACATAAAACACACGCACGCACGCACACATAAAACAAACGCGGGTTTTATAGGTTTGTTTGTGATGTGTAGTTATGCGTTTGTGTGCATGTCATTGGTGTGTGTGCGCATGTGTCAGTGTGTGTCTGCGTGTGCGTGCGTGTGTGTGTGTGTTTTATGTGTGCATGTCACCGTGTGTGTGCGTGTGTCAGTGCATGTCTGTGTGTGCATGCGTGTGTTTTGTGTGCGTCCGCGTTTGTTTTATGTGTGCGTGCGTGCGTGTGTTTTATGTGTGCATGTCACATGAAACAAATGCGCGCACGCACACATAAAACAAATGCGCGCATGCACACATAAAACAAATGCGCGCATGCACACATAAAACAAATGCGCGCATGCACACATAAAGCAAATGCGCGCATGCACACATAAAACAAATGCGCGCACGTCACATAAAACAAATGCGCGCACGCACACATAAAACAAATGCGCGCACGCACATATTAAAGAAATGCGCACGCGCACACAAAACAAATGCGCAAGAGCACACAAAACAAATGCGCGCGCACAGATAAAACAAATGCACACGCACACAACACACGCACGCACACATTAAACAAATGCGCACACCCACATAAAACAAACGCGGATTTTATAGGTTTGTTTGTGATCTGTAGTTATGCGTTTGTGTGCATGTCATTGGTGTGTGTGCGCATGTGTCAGTGTGTGTCTGCGTGTGCGTGTGTGTGTTTTATGTGTGCATGTCACCGTGTGTGTGCGTGTGTCAGTGCATGTCTGTGTGTGCATGCGTGTGTGTGTTTTATGTGTGCATGTCACCGTGTGTGTGCGTGTGTCAGTGCATGTCTGTGCGTGCGTGCGTGTGTTTTATGTGTGCATGTCACATGAAACAAATGCGCGCACGCACACATAAAACAAATGCGCGCATGCACACATAAAACAAATGCGCGCATGCACACATAAAACAAATGCGCGCGCGCGCACACAAAACACACGGATGCACACACAGACATGCACTGACACACGCACACACACACGGTGACATGCACACATAAAACAAACGCGGACGCACACAAAACAAACGCGCACGCACACATAAAACACACGCATGCATACATAGACATGCACTGACAAACGCACACACACACGGTGACATGCAAACATAAAACACACGCACGCACGAACACATAAAACAAACGCGGATTTTTTTTAGAATAGAATAGAATAGAAAAGCTTTATTCATCCCCAGAGGGGAAACACACTTTCACAACAGCGCAGATTAAAAAAAATATATATAGGTTTGTTTGTGATGTGTAGTTATGCGTTTGTGTGCATGTCACTGGTGTGTGTGCGCATGTGTCAGTGTGCGTCTGCGTGTGCGTGCGTGTGTGTGTTTTATGTGTGCATGTCACCGTGTGTGTGTGCGTGTGTCAGTGCATGTCTGTGTGTGCATGCGTGTGTTTAATGTGTGCGTGCGCGTTTGTTTTGTGTGCGTCCGCGTTTGTTTTATGTGTGCGTGCGTGCGTGTGTTTATGTGTGCATGTCACCGTGTGTGTGGGCGTGTGTCAGTGCATGTCTGTGTGTGCATGCGTGTGTTTTAGGTGTGCGTGCGCGTTTCTTTGATGTGTGCGTCCGCGTTTGTTTTATGTGTGCGTGCGTGCGTGTGTTTTATGTGTGCATGTCACCGTGTGTGTGTGCGTTTGTCAGTGCATGTCCGTGTACGCATGCGTGTGTTTTATGTGTGCGTGCGCGTTTGTTTTATGTGGGTGTGCGCATTTGTTTAATGTGTGCGTTCGTGCACAGTAAATTTCCAAGTGTCAAAAAGGAAGTGTTAATGTATTTTAACTATTTCATAGACTGGTTTAACTCTTCCAGATGTAACACAACAACAACAGGTGTAAAACGTGGCTCCTCCCCCTGCAGTGCTGTTGTCAATATCCAGAGTTAAAACCCAGGTGTTATTTATTCAGTGTAAAAAGTGAATGAACACTGTCAAGGGTCAATTTAACAATATTCAGTGTTAATATCTTAATATGCTCCGCCCATTTCAAATGATCCAGAAGTTTCTAGAGTAATTGGACCTCATGGACCACCGCCATGTTTCCATTGGTAAAGACTGTGGTAAGTCTCTCCATCTGCTGACTTATATTTAAATGAATTAAACGATTTATACAATTGTATTCACCGTGACTGTACTACCATTCGCTTTTTAGACTTCTAATGTAGATGAATTGCTATGTGGTTCACCAACATTAAGTTACATTCTATTACTTGTAATGCGGTACAGTTAACCTGCGCAGTGAACACCACGTGTAGACACTTGTAACCAATACCACTATGGATTATTGTGTATATTCGGTTTATGGTGCTCGCTCAAAACAACAGATGTATATGCTGTCTGTACATGCGCGCGCCAGTAAGTACGGTAGTTCATTCCCGCGCCACTCCCCCTCTGTCAGGCTTTAGTTTTTAGTAATGTAACCCAGCCGTTTATTTGTCGTTTTATGTTTCAATTATTTTCACTGGAAGTATATAATTAAACCCAGTTGTTATTTTCGTGTTTTATGTTTTATTACTTTTCAATGCATGTATCGCATCAAGACACTGTCGCTTTAAGACGGCCATTGTTTTTTACCTGCGTTCCACGGATGAGACGCGTGGTGTTCAGATGCTTCAGCGGCTCAGAGACTGAGACACGTGTAAGTAAGTAAGTAAGTAAGTAATATTTATTTATATAGCGCTTTTCGAGACCAGGGTCACAAAGCGCTTTAACAATCAAAAACAATACTCAAAACAGTACATACTTCAAAGATCAAGACAACACCGAGAACAACAAGTTCGAGAAATTCAAGGAAAAGCCTGAACAAATAGAAACGTCTTAAGATGTTTCTTAAAGGAGTCAGTAGACTCCATCAAGCGCAAAGAGAGAGGAAGATTGTTCCAAAGCTTAGGAGCAACAGCCTGAAAAGATTTCTCTCCTCTGGTCCTGAGCCGTGTGCGTGGAACCATCAGTAGATTCTGATCCACAGACCTCAGAGACCGAGCTGGGGTGTAAGGCTGGATCAGATCAGTGATGTAAGGAGGAGCCTGACCATGAATAGCTCTGAAAGTAAGAACCAGAATTTTAAAGTTGATCCTGAAAGAAACTGGAAGCCAGTGAAGAGTTTTAAGGATCGGAGAAATGTGAGTTCTCCTACTTGAGCGGGTCAGAATTCTCGCTGCAGAGTTCTGAATCAACTGCAGACGAGACAGCTCCTTCTTGTTAAGACATGAAAACAAACCGTTACAATAGTCCAGACGAGAAGAAACAAACGCATGGATTACAAGCTCCAGATCATGTTGTGACAACATTTTCCTAAGTTTAGAGATTTTTCTCAGTTGAAGGAAACAGTTTCTGGTCAGTTTTCTGCAGTGTTGAACAAGAGACATGTCTTTATCAAATACAACACCCAGGTTTCTCAGGCTCAGTTTGACAGACTGACCTAAGTCACCCAAGTACTGACTCAACCATGGAATCTTATCATCAGGAGCAATCACCAGAGTTTCAGTTTTGTCCACATTAAGCTGTAAAGTGTGCCAACGCTCCTGCAATTTTACTGAATACACTCTCTTATCACTCCTAGGTGAGCCTAAACAATACGTTTATATTATTGTTTATATTGCTGTGTGTAAATGAATGTTGTGTCGAAGCAGCTATTTAAGTTTTTGTGTGAAACTTGAAGCATTGTTTTATAACTTTATTCAAGTGTATATTTTCGATAGTATTTTATATTGTACTGTTTCACTTTGTTTTGAAAGTAAGTTGCACTTTATATTTTGTTATCGCGTGGTGTTCAGATGCTTCAGCGGCTCAGAGTTCACCGCATCTGTTATTTAACACGCCGATTAAACGTTCGTGCTGTTGTATGGTTAACAAGCGTTGAATGTGTTGAAGGTGCCGTAGCTAAGAATCTTGAATATTAATAAAATAAATCGCCTACCATGACCCACCAATATAGCAAACTTTTTATTGGAATATAAATATATTTTCGTCCTTCAAAATAACAAACAAAATACGTGTGTGAGTTACATTATAATTAAAAAAGCTAAGTTTTAGCGAACTAGCTCTCGTGTTAACGCACCACAGAAAGTTACATTACACGCAATGAAACATTATTTCTGAGTCTTAAAGCAATAATGATATCTTACCTCAATAGACGAGTGACGCGCACCTGATTCCGTCAAGTTATGCACAAACGTGAGGATAAAATGCGATCGATCTTTGTCAACAAGTGTGACGTCATCATCCGGAAGTTGCGTATGCGGCAATTTGAAAACTTTTTAGCTGACGCTAAATTTAAACTAAACTTAACTCGGTCTTTATACAAGCACGCATCTACTATTGTATTCATGGCGCTTTTAAACAAACAAGCACAATATCTCATTGTATTCCTGTGGTGTGACGTCACCGCTGCAGGATCAGTTGATTAGCATGTGTGACGTCACCCCTGCAGACTCGCGATTAATGTTGACAAACGTCACGTAGACGCTCATAATCGCAGCTAAATAAAAAGAAAACATATGTCCATAAACGCAATCTCAATGAAAGCTTCTATTTTCATAGAAAAGCGCACCGGATTATAAAGAGGATCAAGCGAAATAGCACAGACTTTATTTTACTCATTCATAAAACAATGTCAACATTATGGAGTTGAAACACCTAAAAATATACAATATAGTCACTTTTACAGGACCTTTTAAGCATGTTTTAATCCGCGAGAGCTTCTTGACTTCCGCGATGCGTAAACAATCCAAGCTCCAAAAAATTAAAATTAAGCATTTTTACCGATTTATATTCACTCTGTACCTCCTTAAAGTGGTTTGAGGTCGTTAAGCACAATCAGGATTAGAATCACACTGTTGACATTAAACATTTCAAATGAGCTTCATAGTTGTAGAATTACGGTAGCCAAATGAAACAGCGACACGTCACGTTACCAAGGCAACGAAGAGATGGGCGACGCGTCAAATGTAACCCGGGTCGTTTGAATCCGACGTCGGGGGGTGCTCTGTATAATACTGGGTGACCCGTGCGTGTCAATGCGTGCGCGCGTGTCAATGTGCGTCAATACGTGTGTGTCAATGTGCGTCAATGTGCGTCAATACGTGTGTGTGTGTCAATGTGCGTCAATGCGTGCGGGTGTGTCAATGCGTATAGACGTGTGTTTATATGTGTGTACATATATGTGTGTATGTGTATAGACGTGTGTGTGTATATATGTGTGTGTATGTGTATAGACGTGTGTGTGTATATATATGTGTGTATGTGTATAGACGTGTGTGTGTGTATATATGTGTGTGTATAGACGTGTGTGTATATATATGTGTGTATGTGTATAGACGTGTGTGTATATGTGTGTATGTGTATAGACGTGTGTGTGTGTGTGTGTGTGTATATATATATACGTGTGTGTGTTTATATATGTGTGTATGTGTATAGACGTGTGTGTGTATATATATGTGTGTATATGTGTGTATGTGTATAGACGTGTGTGTGTGTATATGTGTGTATGTGTATAGACGTGTGTGTATATATATGTGTGTATATGTGTGTATGTGTATAGACGTGGGTGTATATATACGTGTGTATGTGTATAGACGTGTGTGTGTATATGTATATGTGTGTATGTGTATAGACGTGTGTGTGTGTGTGTGTATATACTGTATATATATTGTAACGATCCTGTGTGTTCTGTTCATTAATGTTGCGGGCACTTTAAGAAGGTGAGTCTGTGCGCATGCGCAGTTGTTGTTAGAGAGATTTCGCGTTCAACTAGTGGTGTGAAGAACGAGCGGCGTTGGTTGTGGCCGAAACAATAACCTCTCTGTGAGTACAGCGAACAAAGAAACAATATCTGTGCAAGACAACCGTCTGGTCATGTGTGGAGGACCAAACGTTACATTGGTGTCAGAAGCGACTTTTTCGGACCTGCTCCTGAGGCGAAGCTAACGGTTATTAGCAACGAACTTTGCTAACGAACGTCCCCGGTATGTACGGGAAAGTGAAGAGCGAAAGTGAGGAGATGGACGTTGGTGCGAGACGACGGGACCATGCTCAACAGTTAAGAGACGCTGTGTTACAACTCTCAGAAGAAGAATGTGCGTCAATGCGTGCGCCAATGTGCAGCAACTGGGCTTCATCAAGTATCAAACAGATCACACATCACACCTACCATGATTTTGTTCAATGAGATGAAAACTTATTTGATGTTCAATCCAGTGTTCAGGTTGACTTCAGTGCTTATGTTTTAGTAGAAGTGAAGCTGTGGTGCTTTAGTTTAATACATGGACACAGCACTAAACTTTGTTGTTGGTTGTTAGTTGTTTTTTTAGATTTTGGGATCAACCGTCACTTTTTAGTAATGGGAGAATTATTTCTCTGCACTGTGCGAGTCGTCCCAGAGCCATTGTTCAGCCTGAAGCCAATACGTTTTTAGGTTGAAAAGTTTGCCCCCCTGAAAAAATGTAATGCCCCCCCTTAAATGTTTTTCTGCAGCCGGGTCTGTCAGTGTTATACTAGATCCACTCAGTATAAACTGTTGTCAACATTGAAGTCAAATCATCTCCAGAAATGATACTTTGTGATGAAGTCTTAATGTTAAAAGAGACAAATGTAATAATATCTTTAATGAATCAATTCATGTACATTTATATCAAACCTGCTATTCCCTGCATGATGGGATCAGAAACACTAGAATTCTACTTTCTCGGGACGTTTTAGATTTACAACGACGACATCATTAAAAGTGTGAACTGCAGTCACACTGCAAGTTTATGTCCATAATCCTTAGATATTCTCTCCAAATGAGAACAATTTAACAGAAGAGTTTAACATTACCTTGGCTGTAGTCATGCTCTGTAGACAGAAGCTTCACCTGCACAGGTGATCTCATTAGCTCGTCCTGTCTCTCCACCTGCACGCAAAGCAACTTGTACTCTCTGCTGCCCTCTAGTGTTGCTAAAACGATTTATTATGTCCAATAAACAAACCTACAGAAAGACTTAACAGTGTGGGTCTTTCTTTTTATTTCAAGGGTCCCCATTTTATCTCAAACATCAATATAGCTAATATTTAACACTAATTGGTAAATATCAAACATGTATGCTTCATTACAGTTGAAACAATTGTTCTCTGGTAACAAATATTTATCATTAAACATGTGTGTTCATGTATGATCCATGGCACTCATCATGATGGACAAATATGATGGAAAAACATTCTATTAGTGTCAGTACAGTACACGAGGTTGGAAATCAACCACGCATTTGCGCATGCGTTGTCCACCTACAAGGAGGTTTATAACGGTCAGACGCGGAAGAATCTACGAAACTATCACTGATAGATTCTCAAAAATCATCTGATATTAAATGATCTTTTCTCTCAAGGATAAGGATGTTGAAGGAGTGACGTCACAGTGTCCACTGTTGAAGGATAAGGATGTTGAGTGTCCAGCTGGAAGGAGCACAGGTACATGTTGTGGTTTATTAAAGTCTCTTTTCATTTTATTGACATCGGTAAATGTAACGCTAAGTTTAAGTGAAGGTATCAAGACCTGTCGCCCTTCCCAGCTATCTTCTAAATAATCCACGGAGGAAAAATTCAGAAAAAAAAGTCTTATATAGATCCAGAGCGGTCCGTAATAGGAACAAAAAAACAAAACAGGCACTCGGGGCGAAGGCAGGGCACTTCTGGAGATCGGGGTCCCAACAGCAACTAAAACAAAAAGACAAAAGGACTCACTTGAGTAAATAAAAGTGCTGACAACGTCAGGAGTATCCAAAGGATTATCCAGTTGTGATTCAAAGGCGAGGAGCGAGATCGAAAGGACAGCCAACCTGGTCTGGAAACGCAATACTCTGGCGAGTTCTTCCGGGTAGAGACGCTCCTTATCAATGGGAAGAACCCGCCACTCCATCATCCCCAGCCGCGCACCTGCCAGCGTCTGTCACTCAAAACACAGGACACATGAAAACGGAAAACCACCTTCAAAATAAAACAAAAGAACATAAGCATGACACTTGTATGTTGATTCTATCAAATGTATTCTGCCTATTTTAAATGTTGACCTTTTTTCTTATAAGAGTAACTGTCAGGAGTCTTGATGTAAAACGTCACTCAAATGTGTCATTTATTTATTTCTCTCACAGGATTCAGAGTCAATGTTCATTGCACAGAATTTCCATCTCCGTCCTGCACTGTCTGTGATGATGGAACTTACATGGACAAATTGAACCGAGAGAAACATGGTTTCAAGTGTCTCGTCTGTACTGAAGGTAAAGTTTGTTCTTCACTAGAATGATGAGTTGGTCAGTATGTAGATGTGATGTAGAATTTGTTATTGACTAACAGGACTGAGAGAGATCAGATCCTGTACCTTCACAGCAAACACCAAGTGTGAACCTCTGGAGGGTTTTTTCTGTGTGGACGGCTCAGTGGACACATGTGTGGCAGCACAGCAACACTCCACATGTGAACCAGGACAGTTCATCATCAGAGCAGGCGAGTTTCACATCCAACATGTGAAATGCAAGAGTGCAGAAACTATAAGACACACACAATGTTCTTCACAGGAACGTCCTCCACAGACACTGAGTGTGGAACCTGCAGTGAAGGAACATTTTCAAATGGAACGTTCACGTCATGTCAGGATCACAAACAGTGAGTGAAGCTTCACAAATGTTTGCTCCAGATGTTTTCTTCTAAACTGTCTCCACTTGTCTTTGTAGATGTTCAACATATCTACGAGAAGGAAGTATTTCTTCTGACTCTGTATGTCGAGAAGGTTTGACACCAGGAGAAGTGGCTGGAATTATTGTTGCTGTGATCGTTCTACTGATCACATGTTCTGTAGTTTATTGGTATAAAAAAAGAAAAAGAGGTAAAAAACAAATGCATTCATAAAAATCACATTATTATATTGATTTGTGTTTATCTGGAGTCATTTCCTTGAATTATTTTTCTCCTTAACCAGATGGAAAAGAGTTCAAGAGAAGAAGGAAGGTATGTAAGAATGTTTTTTAGTCATTTATCAAAGTGATTTAATGTTTAAATGTAATGTTGATTAATTTTGCAAATGTCATCACTTGTACAATTAAAATGAATGTCAATTTTGGTTTAATATCTTCAGCACTGCAGTATTTGTGCATCAGAGAAACGATCATTATTTCTTATTAGGAGGTGGCAGTGGGAATGAATGAATGTATGGATTCAACGGAGCATCCGTGAGAATTTCAATTAGTTTGAGCTTTTTTTTAAATCTAAACTGACTTATTTTTTTCTTGTCTTAGATCAATTTATTCATCTGAGAATAAGTCCGATGAAGTGGAACATGTTCCACTGATGGTAGAACCCGGGGAAGACCCAGAACACACTGAAGAAGCATGTTCCTCCACTGGGCTGGAAACACAGGGGGGTCCTCCAGAAAGAGCTGGACGATGTAACTGGGGAGAAGAAAGTATGGACCTCTCTGCTGAAGCTGCTGCCCCCGTGACAAGAATCCAGATAAACAGACCAGAGATAGCAGACGTTGAATATGAACTAATTGGACACGAGGATATTAAAGTAGATTGTTCAGTCATTCAATAGAATGTTTGAGTTTTATACAACATGAAAAATGTGTTCATAAATGATGTGTTCAGTGAACATAACATATTTCTGGCTGTTTTCATTTGCCTGTGTGTGTAGCTTAGTCTGTGATATAGAAAACAGTTTCTGTCAAAGCTTTCATTAATCTCATAAATGGCTGATCAGTTAAACATCAGCCAGGTTTGAGGATGTACTTCACTCCACAGCCGTCAGTGTTGCTTGTTCTTTCACTGCCCTTTTTGTGAGGTCACCAAATTCAGACCAGCACAGATGGACAAAACCCAACAGCACATACAAAGCCACTTGAGAAAGGCAATCATCATGGAGGTGTGTACAGTATATGTTTAGTTAGTTCCTCGTATATTGCATCATAAAAGTCTAACCGTTTACATTTTTATGTTTGACAGACTATCCGATACACAGATGTGGGCTGCAGACCAGAACCTCACGTCCATTGTCATGTGCGTGTCAATGTGTGTCAATGCGCGCGTGTGTCAATGTGCGTCAATGCTTGCGCGCGTGTCAATGTGCGTCAATGCTTGCGTGCGTGTCAATGCGTGTGCGTGTGTCAATATGCTTGCGCGCGTGTCAATGTGCGTCAATGCTTGCGCGCGTGTCAATGTGCGTCAATGCGCCCGTGCGTGTCAATGCGTGTGCGTGCGTCAATATGCGCGCGAGTGTCAATGTGCGTCAATGCTTGCGCGCGTGTCAATGTGCGTCAATGCTTGCGCGTGTGTCAATGTGCGTCAATGCTTGCGCGTGTCAACACACAACACACGCACGCACACATTAAACAAATGCGCACACCCACATTAAACAAACGCGCACGCACACATAAAACACACGCATGCATACACAGACATGCACTGACAAACGCACACACACACGGTGACATGCAAACATAAAACACACGCACGCACGCACACATAAAACAAACGCGGATTTTATAGGTTTGTTTGTGATGTGTAGTTATGCGTTTGTGTGCATGTCATTGGTGTGTGTGCGCATGTGTCAGTGTGTGTCTGCGTGTGCGTGCGTGTGTGTGTTTTATGTGTGCATGTCACCGTGTGTGTGCGTGTGTCAGTGCATGTCTGTGTGTGCATGCGTGTGTGTGTTTTATGTGTGCATGTCACCGTGTGTGTGCGTGTGTCAGTGCATGTCTGTGTGTGCATGCGTGTGTTTTGTGTGCGTCCGCGTTTGTTTTATGTGTGCGTGCGTGCGTGTGTTTTATGTGTGCATGTCACATGAAACAAATGCGCGCACGCACACATAAAACAAATGCGCGCATGCACACATAAAACAAATGCGCGCATGCACACATAAAGCAAATGCGCGCATGTACACATAAAACAAATGCGCGCACGTCACATAAAACAAATGCGCGCACGCACACATAAAACAAATGCGCGCACGCACATATTAAAGAAATGCGCACGCGCACACAAAACAAATGCGCAAGAGCACACAAAACAAATGCGCGCGCACAGATAAAACAAATGCACACGCACACAACACACGCACGCACACATTAAACAAATGCGCACACCCACATAAAACAAACGCGCACGCACACATAAAACACACGCATGCATACACAGACATGCACTGACAAACGCACACACACACGGTGACATGCAAACATAAAACACACGCACGCACGCACACATAAAACAAACGCGGGTTTTATAGGTTTGTTTGTGATGTGTAGTTATGCGTTTGTGTGCATATCATTGGTGTGTGCGCGCATGTGTCAGTGTGTGTCTGCGTGTGCGTGCGTGTGTGTGTTTTATGTGTGCATGTCACCGTGTGTGTGCGTGTGTCAGTGCATGTCTGTGTGTGCATGCGTGTGTTTTGTGTGCGTCCGCGTTTGTTTTATGTGTGCGTGCGTGCGTGTGTTTTATGTGTGCATGTCACATGAAACAAATGCGCGCACGCACACATAAAACAAATGCGCGCATGCACACATAAAACAAATGCGCGCATGCACACATAAAACAAATGCGCGCATGCACACATAAAGCAAATGCGCGCATGCACACATAAAACAAATGCGCGCACGTCACATAAAACAAATGCGCGCACGCACACATAAAACAAATGCGCGCACGCACATATTAAAGAAATGCGCACGCGCACACAAAACAAATGCGCAAGAGCACACAAAACAAATGCGCGCGCACAGATAAAACAAATGCACACGCACACAACACACGCACGCACACATTAAACAAATGCGCACACCCACATAAAACAAACGCGCACGCACACATAAAACACACGCATGCATACACAGACATGCACTGACAAACGCACACACACACGGTGACATGCAAACATAAAACACACGCACGCACGCACACATAAAACAAACGCGGATTTTATAGGTTTGTTTGTGATGTGTAGTTATGCGTTTGTGTGCATGTCATTGGTGTGTGTGCGCATGTGTCAGTGTGTGTCTGCGTGTGCGTGCGTGTGTGTGTTTTATGTGTGCATGTCACCGTGTGTGTGCGTGTGTCAGTGCATGTCTGTGTGTGCATGCGTGTGTGTGTTTTATGTGTGCATGTCACCGTGTGTGTGCGTGTGTCAGTGCATGTCTGTGTGTGCATGCGTGTGTTTTGTGTGCGTCCGCGTTTGTTTTATGTGTGCGTGCGTGCGTGTGTTTTATGTGTGCATGTCACATGAAACAAATGCGCGCACGCACACATAAAACAAATGCGCGCATGCACACATAAAACAAATGCGCGCATGCACACATAAAACAAATGCGCGCGCGCGCACACAAAACACACGGATGCACACACAGACATGCACTGACACACGCACACACACACGGTGACATGCACACATAAAACAAACGCGGACGCACACAAAACAATGTGCGTCAATGCTTGCGCGTGTCAACACACAACACACGCACGCACACATTAAACAAATGCGCACACCCACATTAAACAAACGCGCACGCACACATAAAACACACGCATGCATACACAGACATGCACTGACAAACGCACACACACACGGTGACATGCAAACATAAAACACACGCACGCACGCACACATAATGCGTGTGTTTTGTGTGCGTCCGCGTTTGTTTTATGTGTGCGTGTGTGCGTGTGTTTTATGTGTGCATGTCACATGAAACAAATGCGCGCACGCACACATAAAACAAATGCGCGCATGCACACATAAAACAAATGCGCGCATGCACACATAAAGCAAATGCGCGCATGCACACATAAAACAAATGCGCGCACGTCACATAAAACAAATGCGCGCACGCACACATAAAACAAATGCGCGCACGCACATATTAAAGAAATGCGCACGCGCACACAAAACAAATGCGCAAGAGCACACAAAACAAATGCGCGCGCACAGATAAAACAAATGCACACGCACACAACACACGCACACATTAAACAAATGCGCACACCCACATTAAACAAACGCGCACGCACACATAAAACACACGCATGCATACACAGACATGCACTGACAAACGCACACACACACGGTGACATGCAAACATAAAACACACGCACGCACGCACACATAAAACAAACGCGGGTTTTATAGGTTTGTTTGTGATGTGTAGTTATGCGTTTGTGTGCATGTCATTGGTGTGTGTGCGCATGTGTCAGTGTGTGTCTGCGTGTGCGTGCGTGTGTGTGTTTTATGTGTGCATGTCACCGTGTGTGTGCGTGTGTCAGTGCATGTCTGTGTGTGCATGCGTGTGTTTTGTGTGCGTCCGCGTTTGTTTTATGTGTGCGTGCGTGCGTGTGTTTTATGTGTGCATGTCACATGAAACAAATGCGCGCACGCACACATAAAACAAATGCGCGCATGCACACATAAAACAAATGCGCGCATGCACACATAAAGCAAATGCGCGCATGCACACATAAAACAAATGCGCGCACGTCACATAAAACAAATGCGCGCACGCACACATAAAACAAATGCGCGCACGCACATATTAAAGAAATGCGCACGCGCACACAAAACAAATGCGCAAGAGCACACAAAACAAATGCGCGCGCACAGATAAAACAAATGCACACGCACACAACACACGCACGCACACATTAAACAAATGCGCACACCCACATAAAACAAACGCGCACGCACACATAAAACACACGCATGCATACACAGACATGCACTGACAAACGCACACACACGGTGACATGCAAACATAAAACACACGCACGCACGCACACATAAAACAAACGCGGATTTTATAGGTTTGTTTGTTATCTGTAGTTATGCGTTTGTGTGCATGTCATTGGTGTGTGTGCGCATGTGTCAGTGTGTGTCTGCGTGTGCGTGCGTGTGTGTGTTTTATGTGTGCATGTCACCGTGTGTGTGCGTGTGTCAGTGCATGTCTGTGTGTGCATGCGTGTGTGTGCTTTATGTGTGCATGTCACCGTGTGTGTGCGTGTGTCAGTGCATGTCTGTGTGTGCATGCGTGTGTTTTGTGTGCGTCCGCGTTTGTTTTATGTGTGCGTGCGTGCGTGTGTTTTATGTGTGCATGTCACATGAAACAAATGCGCGCACGCACACATAAAACAAATGCGCGCATGCACACATAAAACAAATGCGCGCATGCACACATAAAACAAATGCGCGCGCGCGCACACAAAACACACGGATGCACACACAGACATGCACTGACACACGCACACACACACGGTGACATGCACACATAAAACAAACCGGACGCACACAAAACAAACGCGCACGCACACATAAAACACACGCATGCATACATAGACATGCACTGACAAACGCACACACACACGGTGACATGCAAACATAAAACACACGCACGCACGAACACATAAAACAAACGCGGATTTTTTTTAGAATAGAATAGAATAGAAAAGCTTTATTCATCCCCAGAGGGGAAACACACTTTCACAACAGCGCAGATTAAAAAAAATATATATAGGTTTGTTTGTGATGTGTAGTTATGCGTTTGTGTGCATGTCACTGGTGTGTGTGCGCATGTGTCAGTGTGCGTCTGCGTGTGCGTGCGTGTGTGTGTTTTATGTGTGCATGTCACCGTGTGTGTGTGCGTGTGTCAGTGCATGTCTGTGTGTGCATGCGTGTGTTTAATGTGTGCGTGCGCGTTTGTTTTGTGTGCGTCCGCGTTTGTTTTATGTGTGCGTGCGTGCGTGTGTTTATGTGTGCATGTCACCGTGTGTGTGGGCGTGTGTCAGTGCATGTCTGTGTGTGCATGCGTGTGTTTTAGGTGTGCGTGCGCGTTTCTTTGATGTGTGCGTCCGCGTTTGTTTTATGTGTGCGTGCGTGCGTGTGTTTTATGTGTGCATGTCACCGTGTGTGTGTGCGTTTGTCAGTGCATGTCCGTGTACGCATGCGTGTGTTTTATGTGTGCGTGCGCGTTTGTTTTATGTGGGTGTGCGCATTTGTTTAATGTGTGCGTTCGTGCACAGTAAATTTCCAAGTGTCAAAAAGGAAGTGTTAATGTATTTTAACTATTTCATAGACTGGTTTAACTCTTCCAGATGTAACACAACAACAACAGGTGTAAAACGTGGCTCCTCCCCCTGCAGTGCTGTTGTCAATATCCAGAGTTAAAACCCAGGTGTTATTTATTCAGTGTAAAAAGTGAATGAACACTGTCAAGGGTCAATTTAACAATATTCAGTGTTAATATCTTAATATGCTCCGCCCATTTCAAATGATCCAGAAGTTTCTAGAGTAATTGGACCTCATGGACCACCGCCATGTTTCCATTGGTAAAGACTGTGGTAAGTCTCTCCATCTGCTGACTTATATTTAAATGAATTAAACGATTTATACAATTGTATTCACCGTGACTGTACTACCATTCGCTTTTTAGACTTCTAATGTAGATGAATTGCTATGTGGTTCACCAACATTAAGTTACATTCTATTACTTGTAATGCGGTACAGTTAACCTGCGCAGTGAACACCACGTGTAGACACTTGTAACCAATACCACTATGGATTATTGTGTATATTCGGTTTATGGTGCTCGCTCAAAACAACAGATATATATGCTGTCTGTACATGCGCGCGCCAGTAAGTACGGTAGATCATTCCCGCGCCACTCCCCCTCTGTCAGGCTTTAGTTTTTAGTAATGTAACCCAGCCGTTTATTTGTCGTTTTATGTTTCAATTATTTTCACTGGAAGTATATAATTAAACCCAGTTGTTATTTTCGTGTTTTATGTTTTATTACTTTTCAATGCATGTATCGCATCAAGACACTGTCGCTTTAAGACGGCCATTGTTTTTTACCTGCGTTCCACGGATGAGACGCGTGGTGTTCAGATGCTTCAGCGGCTCAGAGACTGAGACACGTGTAAGTAAGTAAGTAAGTAAGTAATATTTATTTATATAGCGCTTTTCGAGACCAGGGTCACAAAGCGCTTTAACAATCAAAAACAATACTCAAAACAGTACATACTTCAAAGATCAAGACAACACCGAGAACAACAAGTTCGAGAAATTCAAGGAAAAGCCTGAACAAATAGAAACGTCTTAAGATGTTTCTTAAAGGAGTCAGTAGACTCCATCAAGCGCAAAGAGAGAGGAAGATTGTTCCAAAGCTTAGGAGCAACAGCCTGAAAAGATTTCTCTCCTCTGGTCCTGAGCCGTGTGCGTGGAACCATCAGTAGATTCTGATCCACAGACCTCAGAGACCGAGCTGGGGTGTAAGGCTGGATCAGATCAGTGATGTAAGGAGGAGCCTGACCATGAATAGCTCTGAAAGTAAGAACCAGAATTTTAAAGTTGATCCTGAAAGAAACTGGAAGCCAGTGAAGAGTTTTAAGGATCGGAGAAATGTGAGTTCTCCTACTTGAGCGGGTCAGAATTCTCGCTGCAGAGTTCTGAATCAACTGCAGACTAGACAGCTCCTTCTTGTTAAGACATGAAAACAAACCGTTACAATAGTCCAGACGAGAAGAAACAAACGCATGGATTACAAGCTCCAGATCATGTTGTGACAACATTTTCCTAAGTTTAGAGATTTTTCTCAGTTGAAGGAAACAGTTTCTGGTCAGTTTTCTGCAGTGTTGAACAAGAGACATGTCTTTATCAAATACAACACCCAGGTTTCTCAGGCTCAGTTTGACAGACTGACCTAAGTCACCCAAGTACTGACTCAACCATGGAATCTTATCATCAGGAGCAATCACCAGAGTTTCAGTTTTGTCCACATTAAGCTGTAAAGTGTGCCAACGCTCCTGCAATTTTACTGAATACACTCGCTTATCACTCCTAGGTGAGCCTAAACAATACGTTTATATTATTGTTTATATTGCTGTGTGTAAATGAATGTTGTGTCGAAGCAGCTATTTAAGTTTTTGTGTGAAACTTGAAGCATTGTTTTATAACTTTATTCAAGTGTATATTTTCGATAGTATTTTATATTGTACTGTTTCACTTTGTTTTGAAAGTAAGTTGCACTTTATATTTTGTTATCGCGTGGTGTTCAGATGCTTCAGCGGCTCAGAGTTCACCGCATCTGTTATTTAACACGCCGATTAAACGTTCGTGCTGTTGTATGGTTAACAAGCGTTGAATGTGTTGAAGGTGCCGTAGCTAAGAATCTTGAATATTAATAAAATAAATCGCCTACCATGACCCACCAATATAGCAAAAACTTTTTATTGGAATATAAATATATTTTCGTCCTTCAAAATAACAAACAAAATACGTGTGTGAGTTACATTATAATTAAAAAAGCTAAGTTTTAGCGAACTAGCTCTCGTGTTAACGCACCACAGAAAGTTACATTACACGCAATGAAACATTATTTCTGAGTCTTAAAGCAATAATGATATCTTACCTCAATAGACGAGTGACGCGCACCTGATTCCGTCAAGTTATGCACAAACGTGAGGATAAAATGCGATCGATCTTTGTCAACAAGTGTGACGTCATCATCCGGAAGTTGCGTATGCGGCAATTTGAAAACTTTTTAGCTGACGCTAAATTTAAACTAAACTTAACTCGGTCTTTATACAAGCACGCATCTACTATTGTATTCATGGCGCTTTTAAACAAACAAGCACAATATCTCATTGTATTCCTGTGGTGTGACGTCACCGCTGCAGGATCAGTTGATTAGCATGTGTGACGTCACCCCTGCAGACTCGCGATTAATGTTGACAAACGTCACGTAGACGCTCATAATCGCAGCTAAATAAAAAGAAAACATATGTCCATGAACGCAATCTCAATGAAAGCTTCTATTTTCATAGAAAAGCGCACCGGATTATAAAGAGGATCAAGCGAAATAGCACAGACTTTATTTTACTCATTCATAAAACAATGTCAACATTATGGAGTTGAAACACCTAAAAATATACAATATAGTCACTTTTACAGGACCTTTTAAGCATGTTTTAATCCGCGAGAGCTTCTTGACTTCCGCGATGCGTAAACAATCCAAGCTCCAAAAAATTAAAATTAAGCATTTTTACCGATTTATATTCACTCTGTACCTCCTTAAAGTGGTTTGAGGTCGTTAAGCACAATCAGGATTAGAATCACACTGTTGACATTAAACATTTCAAATGAGCTTCATAGTTGTAGAATTACGGTAGCCAAATGAAACAGCGACACGTCACGTTACCAAGGCAACGAAGAGATGGGCGACGCGTCAAATGTAACCCGGGTCGTTTGAATCCGACGTCGGGGGGTGCTCTGTATAATACTGGGTGACCCGTGCGTGTCAATGCGTGCGCGCGTGTCAATGTGCGTCAATACGTGTGTGTCAATGTGCGTCAATGTGCGTCAATACGTGTGTGTGTGTCAATGTGCGTCAATGCGTGCGGGTGTGTCAATGCGTATAGACGTGTGTTTATATGTGTGTACATATATGTGTGTATGTGTATAGACGTGTGTGTGTATATGTGTGTGTGTATGTGTATAGACGTGTGTGTGTATATATATGTGTGTATGTGTATAGACGTGTGTGTATAGACGTGTGTGTATATATATGTGTGTATGTGTATAGACGTGTGTGTATATGTGTGTATGTGTATAGACGTGTGTGTGTGTGTGTGTGTGTATATATATATACGTGTGTGTGTTTATATATGTGTGTATGTGTATAGACGTGTGTGTGTATATATATGTGTGTATATGTGTGTATGTGTATAGACGTGTGTGTGTGTATATGTGTGTATGTGTATAGACGTGTGTGTATATATATGTGTGTATATGTGTGTATGTGTATAGACGTGTGTGTATATATACGTGTGTATGTGTATAGACGTGTGTGTGTATATGTATATGTGTGTATGTGTATAGACGTGTGTGTGTGTGTGTGTGTGTGTATATACTGTATATATATTGTAACGATCCTGTTTGTTCTGTTCATTAATGTTGCGGGCACTTTAAGAAGGTGAGTCTGTGCGCATGCGCAGTTGTTGTTAGAGAGATTTCGCGTTCAACTAGTGGTGTGAAGAACGAGCGGCGTTGGTTGTGGCCGAAACAATAACCTCTCTGTGAGTACAGCGAACAAAGAAACAATATCTGTGCAAGACAACCGTCTGGTCATGTGTGGAGGACCAAACGTTACATTGGTGTCAGAAGCGACTTTTTCGGACCTGCTCCTGAGGCGAAGCTAACGGTTATTAGCAACGAACTTTGCTAACGAACGTCCCCGGTATGTACGGGAAAGTGAAGAGCGAAAGTGAGGAGATGGACGTTGGTGCGAGACGACGGGACCATGCTCAACAGTTAAGAGACGCTGTGTTACAACTCTCAGAAGAAGAATGTGCGTCAATGCGTGCGCCAATGTGCAGCAACTGGGCTTCATCAAGTATCAAACAGATCACACATCACACCTACCATGATTTTGTTCAATGAGATGAAAACTTATTTGATGTTCAATCCAGTGTTCAGGTTGACTTCAGTGCTTATGTTTTAGTAGAAGTGAAGCTGTGGTGCTTTAGTTTAATACATGGACACAGCACTAAACTTTGTTGTTGGTTGTTAGTTGTTTTTTTAGATTTTGGGATCAACCGTCACTTTTTAGTAATGGGAGAATTATTTCTCTGCACTGTGCGAGTCGTCCCAGAGCCATTGTTCAGCCTGAAGCCAATACGTTTTTAGGTTGAAAAGTTTGCCCCCCTGAAAAAATGTAATGCCCCCCCTTAAATGTTTTTCTGCAGCCGGGTCTGTCAGTGTTATACTAGATCCACTCAGTATAAACTGTTGTCAACATTGAAGTCAAATCATCTCCAGAAATGATACTTTGTGATGAAGTCTTAATGTTAAAAGAGACAAATGTAATAATATCTTTAATGAATCAATTCATGTACATTTATATCAAACCTGCTATTCCCTGCATGATGGGATCAGAAACACTAGAATTCTACTTTCTCGGGACGTTTTAGATTTACAACGACGACATCATTAAAAGTGTGAACTGCAGTCACACTGCAAGTTTATGTCCATAATCCTTAGATATTCTCTCCAAATGAGAACAATTTAACAGAAGAGTTTAACATTACCTTGGCTGTAGTCATGCTCTGTAGACAGAAGCTTCACCTGCACAGGTGATCTCATTAGCTCGTCCTGTCTCTCCACCTGCACGCAAAGCAACTTGTACTCTCTGCTGCCCTCTAGTGTTGCTAAAACGATTTATTATGTCCAATAAACAAACCTACAGAAAGACTTAACAGTGTGGGTCTTTCTTTTTATTTCAAGGGTCCCCATTTTATCTCAAACATCAATATAGCTAATATTTAACACTAATTGGTAAATATCAAACATGTATGCTTCATTACAGTTGAAACAATTGTTCTCTGGTAACAAATATTTATCATTAAACATGTGTGTTCATGTATGATCCATGGCACTCATCATGATGGACAAATATGATGGAAAAACATTCTATTAGTGTCAGTACAGTACACGAGGTTGGAAATCAACCACGCATTTGCGCATGCGTTGTCCACCTACAAGGAGGTTTATAACGGTCAGACGCGGAAGAATCTACGAAACTATCACTGATAGATTCTCAAAAATCATCTGATATTAAATGATCTTTTCTCTCAAGGATAAGGATGTTGAAGGAGTGACGTCACAGTGTCCACTGTTGAAGGATAAGGATGTTGAGTGTCCAGCTGGAAGGAGCACAGGTACATGTTGTGGTTTATTAAAGTCTCTTTTCATTTTATTGACATCGGTAAATGTAACGCTAAGTTTAAGTGAAGGTATCAAGACCTGTCGCCCTTCCCAGCTATCTTCTAAATAATCCACGGAGGAAAAATTCAGAAAAAAAAGTCTTATATAGATCCAGAGCGGTCCGTAATAGGAACAAAAAAACAAAACAGGCACTCGGGGCGAAGGCAGGGCACTTCTGGAGATCGGGGTCCCAACAGCAACTAAAACAAAAAGACAAAAGGACTCACTTGAGTAAATAAAAGTGCTGACAACGTCAGGAGTATCCAAAGGATTATCCAGTTGTGATTCAAAGGCGAGGAGCGAGATCGAAAGGACAGCCAACCTGGTCTGGAAACGCAATACTCTGGCGAGTTCTTCCGGGTAGAGACGCTCCTTATCAATGGGAAGAACCCGCCACTCCATCATCCCCAGCCGCGCACCTGCCAGCGTCTGTCACTCAAAACACAGGACACATGAAAACGGAAAACCACCTTCAAAATAAAACAAAAGAACATAAGCATGACACTTGTATGTTGATTCTATCAAATGTATTCTGCCCATTTTAAATGTTGACCTTTTTTCTTATAAGAGTAACTGTCAGGAGTCTTGATGTAAAACGTCACTCAAATGTGTCATTTATTTATTTCTCTCACAGGATTCAGAGTCAATGTTCATTGCACAGAATTTCCATCTCCGTCCTGCACTGTCTGTGATGATGGAACTTACATGGACAAATTGAACCGAGAGAAACATGGTTTCAAGTGTCTCGTCTGTACTGAAGGTAAAGTTTGTTCTTCACTAGAATGATGAGTTGGTCAGTATGTAGATGTGATGTAGAATTTGTTATTGACTAACAGGACTGAGAGAGATCAGATCCTGTACCTTCACAGCAAACACCAAGTGTGAACCTCTGGAGGGTTTTTTCTGTGTGGACGGCTCAGTGGACACATGTGTGGCAGCACAGCAACACTCCACATGTGAACCAGGACAGTTCATCATCAGAGCAGGCGAGTTTCACATCCAACATGTGAAATGCAAGAGTGCAGAAACTATAAGACACACACAATGTTCTTCACAGGAACGTCCTCCACAGACACTGAGTGTGGAACCTGCAGTGAAGGAACATTTTCAAATGGAACGTTCACGTCATGTCAGGATCACAAACAGTGAGTGAAGCTTCACAAATGTTTGCTCCAGATGTTTTCTTCTAAACTGTCTCCACTTGTCTTTGTAGATGTTCAACATATCTACGAGAAGGAACTATTTCTTCTGACTCTGTATGTCGAGAAGGTTTGACACCAGGAGAAGTGGCTGGAATTATTGTTGCTGTGATCGTTCTACTGATCACATGTTCTGTAGTTTATTGGTATAAAAAAAGAAAAAGAGGTAAAAAACAAATGCATTCATAAAAATCACATTATTATATTGATTTGTGTTTATCTGGAGTCATTTCCTTGAATTATTTTTCTCCTTAACCAGATGGAAAAGAGTTCAAGAGAAGAAGGAAGGTATGTAAGAATGTTTTTTAGTCATTTATCAAAGTGATTTAATGTTTAAATGTAATGTTGATTAATTTTGCAAATGTCATCACTTGTACAATTAAAATGAATGTCAATTTTGGTTTAATATCTTCAGCACTGCAGTATTTGTGCATCAGAGAAACGATCATTATTTCTTATTAGGAGGTGGCAGTGGGAATGAATGAATGTATGGATTCAACGGAGCATCCGTGAGAATTTCAATTAGTTTGAGCTTTTTTTTTAATCTAAACTGACTTATTTTTTTCTTGTCTTAGATCAATTTATTCATCTGAGAATAAGTCCGATGAAGTGGAACATGTTCCACTGATGGTAGAACCCGGGGAAGACCCAGAACACACTGAAGAAGCATGTTCCTCCACTGGGCTGGAAACACAGGGGGGTCCTCCAGAAAGAGCTGGACGATGTAACTGGGGAGAAGAAAGTATGGACCTCTCTGCTGAAGCTGCTGCCCCCGTGACAAGAATCCAGATAAACAGACCAGAGATAGCAGACGTTGAATATGAACTAATTGGACACGAGGATATTAAAGTAGATTGTTCAGTCATTCAATAGAATGTTTGAGTTTTATACAACATGAAAAATGTGTTCATAAATGATGTGTTCAGTGAACATAACATATTTCTGGCTGTTTTCATTTGCCTGTGTGTGTAGCTTAGTCTGTGATATAGAAAACAGTTTCTGTCAAAGCTTTCATTAATCTCATAAATGGCTGATCAGTTAAACATCAGCCAGGTTTGAGGATGTACTTCACTCCACAGCCGTCAGTGTTGCTTGTTCTTTCACTGCCCTTTTTGTGAGGTCACCAAATTCAGACCAGCACAGATGGACAAAACCCAACAGCACATACAAAGCCACTTGAGAAAGGCAATCATCATGGAGGTGTGTACAGTATATGTTTAGTTAGTTCCTCGTATATTGCATCATAAAAGTCTAACCGTTTACATTTTTATGTTTGACAGACTATCCGATACACAGATGTGGGCTGCAGACCAGAACCTCACGTCCATTGTCATGTGCGTGTCAATGTGTGTCAATGCGCGCGCGTGTGTCAATGTGCGTCAATGCTTGCGCGCGTGTCAATGTGCGTCAATGCTTGCGTGCGTGTCAATGCGTGTGCGTGTGTCAATATGCTTGCGCGCGTGTCAATGTGCGTCAATGCTTGCGCGCGTGTCAATGTGCGTCAATGCGCGCGTGCGTGTCAATGTGCGTCAATGCGCCCGTGCGTGTCAATGCGTGTGCGTGCGTCAATATGCGCGCGAGTGTCAATGTGCGTCAATGCTTGCGCGCGTGTCAATGTGCGTCAATGCTTGCGCGTGTGTCAATGTGCGTCAATGCTTGCGCGTGTCAACACACAACACACGCACGCACACATTAAACAAATGCGCACACCCACATTAAACAAACGCGCACGCACACATAAAACACACGCATGCATACACAGACATGCACTGACAAACGCACACACACACGGTGACATGCAAACATAAAACACACGCACGCACGCACACATAAAACAAACGCGGATTTTATAGGTTTGTTTGTGATGTGTAGTTATGCGTTTGTGTGCATGTCATTGGTGTGTGTGCGCATGTGTCAGTGTGTGTCTGCGTGTGCGTGCGTGTGTGTGTTTTATGTGTGCATGTCACCGTGTGTGTGCGTGTGTCAGTGCATGTCTGTGTGTGCATGCGTGTGTTTTGTGTGCGTCCGCGTTTGTTTTATGTGTGCGTGCGTGCGTGTGTTTTATGTGTGCATGTCACATGAAACAAATGCGCGCACGCACACATAAAACAAATGCGCGCATGCACACATAAAACAAATGCGCGCATGCACACATAAAGCAAATGCGCGCATGCACACATAAAGCAAATGCGCGCATGCACACATAAAACAAATGCGCGCACGTCACATAAAACAAATGCGCGCGCGCACACATAAAACAAATGCGCGCACGCACATATTAAAGAAATGCGCACGCGCACACAAAACAAATGCGCAAGAGCACACAAAACAAATGCGCGCGCACAGATAAAACAAATGCACACGCACACAACACACGCACGCACACATTAAACAAATGCGCACACCCACATAAAACAAACGCGCGCGCACGCACACATAAAACACACGCATGCATACACAGACATGCACTGACAAACGCACACACACACGGTGACATGCAAACATAAAACACACGCACGCACGCACACATAAAACAAACGCGGGTTTTATAGGTTTGTTTGTGATGTGTAGTTATGCGTTTGTGTGCATGTCATTGGTGTGTGTGCGCATGTGTCAGTGTGTGTCTGCGTGTGCGTGCGTGTGTGTGTTTTATGTGTGCATGTCACCGTGTGTGTGCGTGTGTCAGTGCATGTCTGTGTGTGCATGCGTGTGTTTTGTGTGCGTCCGCGTTTGTTTTATGTGTGCGTGCGTGCGTGTGTTTTATGTGTGCATGTCACATGAAACAAATGCGCGCACGCACACATAAAACAAATGCGCGCATGCACACATAAAACAAATGCGCGCATGCACACATAAAACAAATGCGCGCATGCACACATAAAGCAAATGCGCGCATGCACACATAAAACAAATGCGCGCACGTCACATAAAACAAATGCGCGCACGCACACATAAAACAAATGCGCGCACGCACATATTAAAGAAATGCGCACGCGCACACAAAACAAATGCGCAAGAGCACACAAAACAAATGCGCGCGCACAGATAAAACAAATGCACACGCACACAACACACGCACGCACACATTAAACAAATGCGCACACCCACATAAAACAAACGCGCACGCACACATAAAACACACGCATGCATACACAGACATGCACTGACAAACGCACACACACACGGTGACATGCAAACATAAAACACACGCACGCACGCACACATAAAACAAACGCGGATTTTATAGGTTTGTTTGTGATCTGTAGTTATGCGTTTGTGTGCATGTCATTGGTGTGTGTGCGCATGTGTCAGTGTGTGTCTGCGTGTGCGTGCGTGTGTGTGTTTTATGTGTGCATGTCACCGTGTGTGTGCGTGTGTCAGTGCATGTCTGTGTGTGCATGCGTGTGTGTGTTTTATGTGTGCATGTCACCGTGTGTGTGCGTGTGTCAGTGCATGTCTGTGTGTGCATGCGTGTGTTTTGTGTGCGTCCGCGTTTGTTTTATGTGTGCGTGCGTGCGTGTGTTTTATGTGTGCATGTCACATGAAACAAATGCGCGCACGCACACATAAAACAAATGCGCGCATGCACACATAAAACAAATGCGCGCATGCACACATAAAACAAATGCGCGCGCGCGCACATAACACAAATGCGCGCACGTCACATAAAACAAATGCGCGCACGCACACATAAAACAAATGCGCGCACGCACATATTAAAGAAATGCGCACGCGCACACAAAACAAATGCGCAAGAGCACACAAAACAAATGCGCGCGCACAGATAAAACAAATGCACACGCACACAACACACGCACGCACACATTAAACAAATGCGCACACCCACATAAAACAAACGCGCACGCACACATAAAACACACGCATGCATACACAGACATGCACTGACAAACGCACACACACACGGTGAGATGCAAACATAAAACACACGCACGCACGCACACATAAAACAAACGCGGGTTTTATAGGTTTGTTTGTGATGTGTAGTTATGCGTTTGTGTGCATGTCATTGGTGTGTGTGCGCATGTGTCAGTGTGTGTCTGCGTGTGCGTGCGTGTGTGTGTGTGTTTTATGTGTGCATGTCACCGTGTGTGTGCGTGTGTCAGTGCATGTCTGTGTGTGCATGCGTGTGTTTTGTGTGCGTCCGCGTTTGTTTTATGTGTGCGTGCGTGCGTGTGTTTTATGTGTGCATGTCACATGAAACAAATGCGCGCACGCACACATAAAACAAATGCGCGCATGCACACATAAAACAAATGCGCGCATGCACACATAAAACAAATGCGCGCATGCACACATAAAGCAAATGCGCGCATGCACACATAAAACAAATGCGCGCACGTCACATAAAACAAATGCGCGCACGCACACATAAAACAAATGCGCGCACGCACATATTAAAGAAATGCGCACGCGCACACAAAACAAATGCGCAAGAGCACACAAAACAAATGCGCGCGCACAGATAAAACAAATGCACACGCACACAACACACGCACGCACACATTAAACAAATGCGCACACCCACATAAAACAAACGCGCACGCACACATAAAACACACGCATGCATACACAGACATGCACTGACAAACGCACACACACACGGTGACATGCAAACATAAAACACACGCACGCACGCACACATAAAACAAACGCGGATTTTATAGGTTTGTTTGTGATCTGTAGTTATGCGTTTGTGTGCATGTCATTGGTGTGTGTGCGCATGTGTCAGTGTGTGTCTGCGTGTGCGTGCGTGTGTGTGTTTTATGTGTGCATGTCACCGTGTGTGTGCGTGTGTCAGTGCATGTCTGTGTGTGCATGCGTGTGTGTGTTTTATGTGTGCATGTCACCGTGTGTGTGCGTGTGTCAGTGCATGTCTGTGCGTGCGTGCGTGTGTTTTATGTGTGCATGTCACATGAAACAAATGCGCGCACGCACACATAAAACAAATGCGCGCATGCACACATAAAACAAATGCGCGCATGCACACATAAAACAAATGCGCGCGCGCGCACACAAAACACACGGATGCACACACAGACATGCACTGACACACGCACACACACACGGTGACATGCACACATAAAACAAACGCGGACGCACACAAAACAAACGCGCACGCACACATAAAACACACGCATGCATACATAGACATGCACTGACAAACGCACACACACACGGTGACATGCAAACATAAAACACACGCACGCACGAACACATAAAACAAACGCGGATTTTTTTTAGAATAGAATAGAATAGAAAAGCTTTATTCATCCCCAGAGGGGAAACACACTTTCACAACAGCGCAGATTAAAAAAAATATATATAGGTTTGTTTGTGATGTGTAGTTATGCGTTTGTGTGCATGTCACTGGTGTGTGTGCGCATGTGTCAGTGTGCGTCTGCGTGTGCGTGCGTGTGTGTGTTTTATGTGTGCATGTCACCGTGTGTGTGTGCGTGTGTCAGTGCATGTCTGTGTGTGCATGCGTGTGTTTAATGTGTGCGTGCGCGTTTGTTTTGTGTGCGTCCGCGTTTGTTTTATGTGTGCGTGCGTGCGTGTGTTTATGTGTGCATGTCACCGTGTGTGTGGGCGTGTGTCAGTGCATGTCTGTGTGTGCATGCGTGTGTTTTAGGTGTGCGTGCGCGTTTCTTTGATGTGTGCGTCCGCGTTTGTTTTATGTGTGCGTGCGTGCGTGTGTTTTATGTGTGCGTGCGCGTTTGTTTTATGTGGGTGTGCGCATTTGTTTAATGTGTGCGTTCGTGCACAGTAAATTTCCAAGTGTCAAAAAGGAAGTGTTAATGTATTTTAACTATTTCATAGACTGGTTTAACTCTTCCAGATGTAACACAACAACAACAGGTGTAAAACGTGGCTCCTCCCCCTGCAGTGCTGTTGTCAATATCCAGAGTTAAAACCCAGGTGTTATTTATTCAGTGTAAAAAGTGAATGAACACTGTCAAGGGTCAATTTAACAATATTCAGTGTTAATATCTTAATATGCTCCGCCCATTTCAAATGATCCAGAAGTTTCTAGAGTAATTGGACCTCATGGACCACCGCCATGTTTCCATTGGTAAAGACTGTGGTAAGTCTCTCCATCTGCTGACTTATATTTAAATGAATTAAACGATTTATACAATTGTATTCACCGTGACTGTACTACCATTCGCTTTTTAGACTTCTAATGTAGATGAATTGCTATGTGGTTCACCAACATTAAGTTACATTCTATTACTTGTAATGCGGTACAGTTAACCTGCGCAGTGAACACCACGTGTAGACACTTGTAACCAATACCACTATGGATTATTGTGTATATTCGGTTTATGGTGCTCGCTCAAAACAACAGATGTATATGCTGTCTGTACATGCGCGCGCCAGTAAGTACGGTAGATCATTCCCGCGCCACTCCCCCTCTGTCAGGCTTTAGTTTTTAGTAATGTAACCCAGCCGTTTATTTGTCGTTTTATGTTTCAATTATTTTCACTGGAAGTATATAATTAAACCCAGTTGTTATTTTCGTGTTTTATGTTTTATTACTTTTCAATGCATGTATCGCATCAAGACACTGTCGCTTTAAGACGGCCATTGTTTTTTACCTGCGTTCCACGGATGAGACGCGTGGTGTTCAGATGCTTCAGCGGCTCAGAGACTGAGACACGTGTAAGTAAGTAAGTAAGTAAGTAATATTTATTTATATAGCGCTTTTCGAGACCAGGGTCACAAAGCGCTTTAACAATCAAAAACAATACTCAAAACAGTACATACTTCAAAGATCAAGACAACACCGAGAACAACAAGTTCGAGAAATTCAAGGAAAAGCCTGAACAAATAGAAACGTCTTAAGATGTTTCTTAAAGGAGTCAGTAGACTCCATCAAGCGCAAAGAGAGAGGAAGATTGTTCCAAAGCTTAGGAGCAACAGCCTGAAAAGATTTCTCTCCTCTGGTCCTGAGCCGTGTGCGTGGAACCATCAGTAGATTCTGATCCACAGACCTCAGAGACCGAGCTGGGGTGTAAGGCTGGATCAGATCAGTGATGTAAGGAGGAGCCTGACCATGAATAGCTCTGAAAGTAAGAACCAGAATTTTAAAGTTGATCCTGAAAGAAACTGGAAGCCAGTGAAGAGTTTTAAGGATCGGAGAAATGTGAGTTCTCCTACTTGAGCGGGTCAGAATTCTCGCTGCAGAGTTCTGAATCAACTGCAGACGAGACAGCTCCTTCTTGTTAAGACATGAAAACAAACCGTTACAATAGTCCAGACGAGAAGAAACAAACGCATGGATTACAAGCTCCAGATCATGTTGTGACAACATTTTCCTAAGTTTAGAGATTTTTCTCAGTTGAAGGAAACAGTTTCTGGTCAGTTTTCTGCAGTGTTGAACAAGAGACATGTCTTTATCAAATACAACACCCAGGTTTCTCAGGCTCAGTTTGACAGACTGACCTAAGTCACCCAAGTACTGACTCAACCATGGAATCTTATCATCAGGAGCAATCACCAGAGTTTCAGTTTTGTCCACATTAAGCTGTAAAGTGTGCCAACGCTCCTGCAATTTTACTGAATACACTCGCTTATCACTCCTAGGTGAGCCTAAACAATACGTTTATATTATTGTTTATATTGCTGTGTGTAAATGAATGTTGTGTCGAAGCAGCTATTTAAGTTTTTGTGTGAAACTTGAAGCATTGTTTTATAACTTTATTCAAGTGTATATTTTCGATAGTATTTTATATTGTACTGTTTCACTTTGTTTTGAAAGTAAGTTGCACTTTATATTTTGTTATCGCGTGGTGTTCAGATGCTTCAGCGGCTCAGAGTTCACCGCATCTGTTATTTAACACGCCGATTAAACGTTCGTGCTGTTGTATGGTTAACAAGCGTTGAATGTGTTGAAGGTGCCGTAGCTAAGAATCTTGAATATTAATAAAATAAATCGCCTACCATGACCCACCAATATAGCAAACTTTTTATTGGAATATAAATATATTTTCGTCCTTCAAAATAACAAACAAAATACGTGTGTGAGTTACATTATAATTTAAAAAAGCTAAGTTTTAGCGAACTAGCTCTCGTGTTAACGCACCACAGAAAGTTACATTACACGCAATGAAACATTATTTCTGAGTCTTAAAGCAATAATGATATCTTACCTCAATAGACGAGTGACGCGCACCTGATTCCGTCAAGTTATGCACAAACGTGAGGATAAAATGCGATCGATCTTTGTCAACAAGTGTGACGTCATCATCCGGAAGTTGCGTATGCGGCAATTTGAAAACTTTTTAGCTGACGCTAAATTTAAACTAAACTTAACTCGGTCTTTATACAAGCACGCATCTACTATTGTATTCATGGCGCTTTTAAACAAACAAGCACAATATCTCATTGTATTCCTGTGGTGTGACGTCACCGCTGCAGGATCAGTTGATTAGCATGTGTGACGTCACCCCTGCAGACTCGCGATTAATGTTGACAAACGTCACGTAGACGCTCATAATCGCAGCTAAATAAAAAGAAAACATATGTCCATAAACGCAATCTCAATGAAAGCTTCTATTTTCATAGAAAAGCGCACCGGATTATAAAGAGGATCAAGCGAAATAGCACAGACTTTATTTTACTCATTCATAAAACAATGTCAACATTATGGAGTTGAAACACCTAAAAATATACAATATAGTCACTTTTACAGGACCTTTTAAGCATGTTTTAATCCGCGAGAGCTTCTTGACTTCCGCGATGCGTAAACAATCCAAGCTCCAAAAAATTAAAATTAAGCATTTTTACCGATTTATATTCACTCTGTACCTCCTTAAAGTGGTTTGAGGTCGTTAAGCACAATCAGGATTAGAATCACACTGTTGACATTAAACATTTCAAATGAGCTTCATAGTTGTAGAATTACGGTAGCCAAATGAAACAGCGACACGTCACGTTACCAAGGCAACGAAGAGATGGGCGACGCGTCAAATGTAACCCGGGTCGTTTGAATCCGACGTCGGGGGGTGCTCTGTATAATACTGGGTGACCCGTGCGTGTCAATGCGTGCGCGCGTGTCAATGTGCGTCAATACGTGTGTGTCAATGTGCGTCAATGTGCGTCAATACGTGTGCGTGTGTCAATGTGCGTCAATGCGTGCGGGTGTGTCAATGCGTATAGACGTGTGTTTATATGTGTGTACATATATGTGTGTATGTGTATAGACGTGTGTGTGTATATATGTGTGTGTATGTGTATAGACGTGTGTGTGTATATATATGTGTGTATGTGTATAGACGTGTGTGTGTGTATATATGTGTGTGTATAGACGTGTGTGTATATATATGTGTGTATGTGTATAGACGTGTGTGTATATGTGTGTATGTGTATAGACGTGTGTGTGTGTGTGTGTGTGTGTATATATATATACGTGTGTGTGTTTATATATGTGTGTATGTGTATAGACGTGTGTGTGTATATATATGTGTGTATATGTGTGTATGTGTATAGACGTGTGTGTGTGTATATGTGTGTATGTGTATAGACGTGTGTGTATATATATGTGTGTATATGTGTGTATGTGTATAGACGTGTGTGTATATATATGTGTGTATGTGTATAGACGTGTGTGTGTATATGTATATGTGTGTATGTGTATAGACGTGTGTGTGTGTGTGTGTGTGTGTGTGTGTATATACTGTATATATATTGTAACGATCCTGTTTGTTCTGTTCATTAATGTTGCGGGCACTTTAAGAAGGTGAGTCTGTGCGCATGCGCAGTTGTTGTTAGAGAGATTTCGCGTTCAACTAGTGGTGTGAAGAACGAGCGGCGTTGGTTGTGGCCGAAACAATAACCTCTCTGTGAGTACAGCGAACAAAGAAACAATATCTGTGCAAGACAACCGTCTGGTCATGTGTGGAGGACCAAACGTTACATTGGTGTCAGAAGCGACTTTTTCGGACCTGCTCCTGAGGCGAAGCTAACGGTTATTAGCAACGAACTTTGCTAACGAACGTCCCCGGTATGTACGGGAAAGTGAAGAGCGAAAGTGAGGAGATGGACGTTGGTGCGAGACGACGGGACCATGCTCAACAGTTAAGAGACGCTGTGTTACAACTCTCAGAAGAAGAATGTGCGTCAATGCGTGCGCCAATGTGCAGCAACTGGGCTTCATCAAGTATCAAACAGATCACACATCACACCTACCATGATTTTGTTCAATGAGATGAAAACTTATTTGATGTTCAATCCAGTGTTCAGGTTGACTTCAGTGCTTATGTTTTAGTAGAAGTGAAGCTGTGGTGCTTTAGTTTAATACATGGACACAGCACTAAACTTTGTTGTTGGTTGTTAGTTGTTTTTTTAGATTTTGGGATCAACCGTCACTTTTTAGTAATGGGAGAATTATTTCTCTGCACTGTGCGAGTCGTCCCAGAGCCATTGTTCAGCCTGAAGCCAATACGTTTTTAGGTTGAAAAGTTTGCCCCCCTGAAAAAATGTAATGCCCCCCCTTAAATGTTTTTCTGCAGCCGGGTCTGTCAGTGTTATACTAGATCCACTCAGTATAAACTGTTGTCAACATTGAAGTCAAATCATCTCCAGAAATGATACTTTGTGATGAAGTCTTAATGTTAAAAGAGACAAATGTAATAATATCTTTAATGAATCAATTCATGTACATTTATATCAAACCTGCTATTCCCTGCATGATGGGATCAGAAACACTAGAATTCTACTTTCTCGGGACGTTTTAGATTTACAACGACGACATCATTAAAAGTGTGAACTGCAGTCACACTGCAAGTTTATGTCCATAATCCTTAGATATTCTCTCCAAATGAGAACAATTTAACAGAAGAGTTTAACATTACCTTGGCTGTAGTCATGCTCTGTAGACAGAAGCTTCACCTGCACAGGTGATCTCATTAGCTCGTCCTGTCTCTCCACCTGCACGCAAAGCAACTTGTACTCTCTGCTGCCCTCTAGTGTTGCTAAAACGATTTATTATGTCCAATAAACAAACCTACAGAAAGACTTAACAGTGTGGGTCTTTCTTTTTATTTCAAGGGTCCCCATTTTATCTCAAACATCAATATAGCTAATATTTAACACTAATTGGTAAATATCAAACATGTATGCTTCATTAAAGTTGAAACAATTGTTCTCTGGTAACAAATATTTATCATTAAACATGTGTGTTCATGTATGATCCATGGCACTCATCATGATGGACAAATATGATGGAAAAACATTCTATTAGTGTCAGTACAGTACAGGAGGTTGGAAATCAACCACGCATTTGCGCATGCGTTGTCCACCTACAAGGAGGTTTATAACGGTCAGACGCGGAAGAATCTACGAAACTATCACTGATAGATTCTCAAAAATCATCTGATATTAAATGATCTTTTCTCTCAAGGATAAGGATGTTGAAGGAGTGACGTCACAGTGTCCACTGTTGAAGGATAAGGATGTTGAGTGTCCAGCTGGAAGGAGCACAGGTACATGTTGTGGTTTATTAAAGTCTCTTTTCATTTTATTGACATCGGTAAATGTAACGCTAAGTTTAAGTGAAGGTATCAAGACCTGTCGCCCTTCCCAGCTATCTTCTAAATAATCCACGGAGGAAAAATTCAGAAAAAAAAGTCTTATATAGATCCAGAGCGGTCCGTAATAGGAACAAAAAAACAAAACAGGCACTCGGGGCGAAGGCAGGGCACTTCTGGAGATCGGGGTCCCAACAGCAACTAAAACAAAAAGACAAAAGGACTCACTTGAGTAAATAAAAGTGCTGACAACGTCAGGAGTATCCAAAGGATTATCCAGTTGTGATTCAAAGGCGAGGAGCGAGATCGAAAGGACAGCCAACCTGGTCTGGAAACGCAATACTCTGGCGAGTTCTTCCGGGTAGAGACGCTCCTTATCAATGGGAAGAACCCGCCACTCCATCATCCCCAGCCGCGCACCTGCCAGCGTCTGTCACTCAAAACACAGGACACATGAAAACGGAAAACCACCTTCAAAATAAAACAAAAGAACATAAGCATGACACTTGTATGTTGATTCTATCAAATGTATTCTGCCTATTTTAAATGTTGACCTTTTTTCTTATAAGAGTAACTGTCAGGAGTCTTGATGTAAAACGTCACTCAAATGTGTCATTTATTTATTTCTCTCACAGGATTCAGAGTCAATGTTCATTGCACAGAATTTCCATCTCCGTCCTGCACTGTCTGTGATGATGGAACTTACATGGACAAATTGAACCGAGAGAAACATGGTTTCAAGTGTCTCGTCTGTACTGAAGGTAAAGTTTGTTCTTCACTAGAATGATGAGTTGGTCAGTATGTAGATGTGATGTAGAATTTGTTATTGACTAACAGGACTGAGAGAGATCAGATCCTGTACCTTCACAGCAAACACCAAGTGTGAACCTCTGGAGGGTTTTTTCTGTGTGGACGGCTCAGTGGACACATGTGTGGCAGCACAGCAACACTCCACATGTGAACCAGGACAGTTCATCATCAGAGCAGGCGAGTTTCACATCCAACATGTGAAATGCAAGAGTGCAGAAACTATAAGACACACACAATGTTCTTCACAGGAACGTCCTCCACAGACACTGAGTGTGGAACCTGCAGTGAAGGAACATTTTCAAATGGAACGTTCACGTCATGTCAGGATCACAAACAGTGAGTGAAGCTTCACAAATGTTTGCTCCAGATGTTTTCTTCTAAACTGTCTCCACTTGTCTTTGTAGATGTTCAACATATCTACGAGAAGGAACTATTTCTTCTGACTCTGTATGTCGAGAAGGTTTGACACCAGGAGAAGTGGCTGGAATTATTGTTGCTGTGATCGTTCTACTGATCACATGTTCTGTAGTTTATTGGTATAAAAAAAGAAAAAGAGGTAAAAAACAAATGCATTCATAAAAATCACATTATTATATTGATTTGTGTTTATCTGGAGTCATTTCCTTGAATTATTTTTCTCCTTAACCAGATGGAAAAGAGTTCAAGAGAAGAAGGAAGGTATGTAAGAATGTTTTTTAGTCATTTATCAAAGTGATTTAATGTTTAAATGTAATGTTGATTAATTTTGCAAATGTCATCACTTGTACAATTAAAATGAATGTCAATTTTGGTTTAATATCTTCAGCACTGCAGTATTTGTGCATCAGAGAAACGATCATTATTTCTTATTAGGAGGTGGCAGTGGGAATGAATGAATGTATGGATTCAACGGAGCATCCGTGAGAATTTCAATTAGTTTGAGCTTTTTTTTTAATCTAAACTGACTTATTTTTTTCTTGTCTTAGATCAATTTATTCATCTGAGAATAAGTCCGATGAAGTGGAACATGTTCCACTGATGGTAGAACCCGGGGAAGACCCAGAACACACTGAAGAAGCATGTTCCTCCACTGGGCTGGAAACACAGGGGGGTCCTCCAGAAAGAGCTGGACGATGTAACTGGGGAGAAGAAAGTATGGACCTCTCTGCTGAAGCTGCTGCCCCCGTGACAAGAATCCAGATAAACAGACCAGAGATAGCAGACGTTGAATATGAACTAATTGGACACGAGGATATTAAAGTAGATTGTTCAGTCATTCAATAGAATGTTTGAGTTTTATACAACATGAAAAATGTGTTCATAAATGATGTGTTCAGTGAACATAACATATTTCTGGCTGTTTTCATTTGCCTGTGTGTGTAGCTTAGTCTGTGATATAGAAAACAGTTTCTGTCAAAGCTTTCATTAATCTCATAAATGGCTGATCAGTTAAACATCAGCCAGGTTTGAGGATGTACTTCACTCCACAGCCGTCAGTGTTGCTTGTTCTTTCACTGCCCTTTTTGTGAGGTCACCAAATTCAGACCAGCACAGATGGACAAAACCCAACAGCACATACAAAGCCACTTGAGAAAGGCAATCATCATGGAGGTGTGTACAGTATATGTTTAGTTAGTTCCTCGTATATTGCATCATAAAAGTCTAACCGTTTACATTTTTATGTTTGACAGACTATCCGATACACAGATGTGGGCTGCAGACCAGAACCTCACGTCCATTGTCATGTGCGTGTCAATGTGTGTCAATGCGCGCGTGTGTCAATGTGCGTCAATGCTTGCGCGCGTGTCAATGTGCGTCAATGCTTGCGTGCGTGTCAATGCGTGTGCGTGTGTCAATATGCTTGCGCGCGTGTCAATGTGCGTCAATGCTTGCGCGCGTGTCAATGTGCGTCAATGCGCCCGTGCGTGTCAATGCGTGTGCGTGCGTCAATATGCGCGCGAGTGTCAATGTGCGTCAATGCTTGCGCGCGTGTCAATGTGCGTCAATGCTTGCGCGTGTGTCAATGTGCGTCAATGCTTGCGCGTGTCAACACACAACACACGCACGCACACATTAAACAAATGCGCACACCCACATTAAACAAACGCGCACGCACACATAAAACACACGCATGCATACACAGACATGCACTGACAAACGCACACACACACGGTGACATGCAAACATAAAACACACGCACGCACGCACACATAAAACAAACGCGGATTTTATAGGTTTGTTTGTGATGTGTAGTTATGCGTTTGTGTGCATGTCATTGGTGTGTGTGCGCATGTGTCAGTGTGTGTCTGCGTGTGCGTGCGTGTGTGTGTTTTATGTGTGCATGTCACCGTGTGTGTGCGTGTGTCAGTGCATGTCTGTGTGTGCATGCGTGTGTGTGTTTTATGTGTGCATGTCACCGTGTGTGTGCGTGTGTCAGTGCATGTCTGTGTGTGCATGCGTGTGTTTTGTGTGCGTCCGCGTTTGTTTTATGTGTGCGTGCGTGCGTGTGTTTTATGTGTGCATGTCACATGAAACAAATGCGCGCACGCACACATAAAACAAATGCGCGCATGCACACATAAAACAAATGCGCGCATGCACACATAAAGCAAATGCGCGCATGTACACATAAAACAAATGCGCGCACGTCACATAAAACAAATGCGCGCACGCACACATAAAACAAATGCGCGCACGCACATATTAAAGAAATGCGCACGCGCACACAAAACAAATGCGCAAGAGCACACAAAACAAATGC
Source organism: Callionymus lyra (assembly GCF_982586985.1). Classification (NCBI taxonomy): domain Eukaryota; kingdom Metazoa; phylum Chordata; class Actinopteri; order Syngnathiformes; family Callionymidae; genus Callionymus; species Callionymus lyra. The sequence continues at coordinate 426,285 of NW_028258540.1, read as the reverse complement.
GCGCGCACAGATAAAACAAATGCACACGCACACAACACACGCACGCACACATTAAACAAATGCGCACACCCACATAAAACAAACGCGCACGCACACATAAAACACACGCATGCATACACAGACATGCACTGACAAACGCACACACACACGGTGACATGCAAACATAAAACACACGCACGCACGCACACATAAAACAAACGCGGGTTTTATAGGTTTGTTTGTGATGTGTAGTTATGCGTTTGTGTGCATGTCATTGGTGTGTGTGCGCATGTGTCAGTGTGTGTCTGCGTGTGCGTGCGTGTGTGTGTTTTATGTGTGCATGTCACCGTGTGTGTGCGTGTGTCAGTGCATGTCTGTGTGTGCATGCGTGTGTTTTGTGTGCGTCCGCGTTTGTTTTATGTGTGCGTGCGTGCGTGTGTTTTATGTGTGCATGTCACATGAAACAAATGCGCGCACGCACACATAAAACAAATGCGCGCATGCACACATAAAACAAATGCGCGCATGCACACATAAAACAAATGCGCGCATGCACACATAAAGCAAATGCGCGCATGCACACATAAAACAAATGCGCGCACGTCACATAAAACAAATGCGCGCACGTCACATAAAACAAATGCGCGCACGCACACATAAAACAAATGCGCGCACGCACATATTAAAGAAATGCGCACGCGCACACAAAACAAATGCGCAAGAGCACACAAAACAAATGCGCGCGCACAGATAAAACAAATGCACACGCACACAACACACGCACGCACACATTAAACAAATGCGCACACCCACATAAAACAAACGCGCACGCACACATAAAACACACGCATGCATACACAGACATGCACTGACAAACGCACACACACACGGTGACATGCAAACATAAAACACACGCACGCACGCACACATAAAACAAACGCGGATTTTATAGGTTTGTTTGTGATCTGTAGTTATGCGTTTGTGTGCATGTCATTGGTGTGTGTGCGCATGTGTCAGTGTGTGTCTGCGTGTGCGTGCGTGTGTGTGTTTTATGTGTGCATGTCACCGTGTGTGTGCGTGTGTCAGTGCATGTCTGTGTGTGCATGCGTGTGTGTGTTTTATGTGTGCATGTCACCGTGTGTGTGCGTGTGTCAGTGCATGTCTGTGTGTGCATGCGTGTGTTTTGTGTGCGTCCGCGTTTGTTTTATGTGTGCGTGCGTGCGTGTGTTTTATGTGTGCATGTCACATGAAACAAATGCGCGCACGCACACATAAAACAAATGCGCGCATGCACACATAAAACAAATGCGCGCATGCACACATAAAACAAATGCGCGCGCGCGCACACAAAACACACGGATGCACACACAGACATGCACTGACACACGCACACACACACGGTGACATGCACACATAAAACAAACGCGGACGCACACAAAACAATGTGCGTCAATGCTTGCGCGTGTCAACACACAACACACGCACGCACACATTAAACAAATGCGCACACCCACATTAAACAAACGCGCACGCACACATGAAACACACGCATGCATACACAGACATGCACTGACAAACGCACACACACACGGTGACATGCAAACATAAAACACACGCACGCACGCACACATAATGCGTGTGTTTTGTGTGCGTCCGCGTTTGTTTTATGTGTGCGTGTGTGCGTGTGTTTTATGTGTGCATGTCACATGAAACAAATGCGCGCACGCACACATAAAACAAATGCGCGCATGCACACATAAAACAAATGCGCGCATGCACACATAAAGCAAATGCGCGCATGCACACATAAAACAAATGCGCGCACGTCACATAAAACAAATGCGCGCACGCACACATAAAACAAATGCGCGCACGCACATATTAAAGAAATGCGCACGCGCACACAAAACAAATGCGCAAGAGCACACAAAACAAATGCGCGCGCACAGATAAAACAAATGCACACGCACACAACACACGCACGCACACATTAAACAAATGCGCACACCCACATTAAACAAACGCGCACGCACACATAAAACACACGCATGCATACACAGACATGCACTGACAAACGCACACACACACGGTGACATGCAAACATAAAACACACGCACGCACGCACACATAAAACAAACGCGGGTTTTATAGGTTTGTTTGTGATGTGTAGTTATGCGTTTGTGTGCATGTCATTGGTGTGTGTGCGCATGTGTCAGTGTGTGTCTGCGTGTGCGTGCGTGTGTGTGTTTTATGTGTGCATGTCACCGTGTGTGTGCGTGTGTCAGTGCATGTCTGTGTGTGCATGCGTGTGTTTTGTGTGCGTCCGCGTTTGTTTTATGTGTGCGTGCGTGCGTGTGTTTTATGTGTGCATGTCACATGAAACAAATGCGCGCACGCACACATAAAACAAATGCGCGCATGCACACATAAAACAAATGCGCGCATGCACACATAAAGCAAATGCGCGCATGCACACATAAAACAAATGCGCGCACGTCACAAAAAACAAATGCGCGCACGCACACATAAAACAAATGCGCGCACGCACATATTAAAGAAATGCGCACGCGCACACAAAACAAATGCGCAAGAGCACACAAAACAAATGCGCGCGCACAGATAAAACAAATGCACACGCACACAACACACGCACGCACACATTAAACAAATGCGCACACCCACATAAAACAAACGCGCACGCACACATAAAACACACGCATGCATACACAGACATGCACTGACAAACGCACACACACGGTGACATGCAAACATAAAACACACGCACGCACGCACACATAAAACAAACGCGGATTTTATAGGTTTGTTTGTGATCTGTAGTTATGCGTTTGTGTGCATGTCATTGGTGTGTGTGCGCATGTGTCAGTGTGTGTCTGCGTGTGCGTGCGTGTGTGTGTTTTATGTGTGCATGTCACCGTGTGTGTGCGTGTGTCAGTGCATGTCTGTGTGTGCATGCGTGTGTGTGCTTTATGTGTGCATGTCACCGTGTGTGTGCGTGTGTCAGTGCATGTCTGTGTGTGCATGCGTGTGTTTTGTGTGCGTCCGCGTTTGTTTTATGTGTGCGTGCGTGCGTGTGTTTTATGTGTGCATGTCACATGAAACAAATGCGCGCACGCACACATAAAACAAATGCGCGCATGCACACATAAAACAAATGCGCGCATGCACACATAAAACAAATGCGCGCGCGCGCACACAAAACACACGGATGCACACACAGACATGCACTGACACACGCACACACACACGGTGACATGCACACATAAAACAAACGCACACGCACACAAAACAAACGCGCACGCACACATAAAACACACGCATGCATACATAGACATGCACTGACAAACGCACACACACACGGTGACATGCAAACATAAAACACACGCACGCACGAACACATAAAACAAACGCGGATTTTTTTTAGAATAGAATCGAATAGAAAAGCTTTATTCATCCCCAGAGGGGAAACACACTTTCACAACAGCGCAGATTAAAAAAAATATATATAGGTTTGTTTGTGATGTGTAGTTATGCGTTTGTGTGCATGTCACTGGTGTGTGTGCGCATGTGTCAGTGTGTGTCTGCGTGTGCGTGCGTGTGTGTGTTTTATGTGTGCATGTCACTGTGTGTGTGTGCGTGTGTCAATGCATGTCTGTGTGTGCATGCGTGTGTTTAATGTGTGCGTGCGCGTTTGTTTTGTGTGCGTCCGCGTTTGTTTTATGTGTGCGTGCGTGCGTGTGTTTATGTGTGCATTTCACCGTGTGTGTGGGCGTGTGTCAGTGCATGTCTGTGTGTGCATGCGTGTGTTTTAGGTGTGCGTGCGCGTTTCTTTGATGTGTGCGTCCGCGTTTGTTTTATGTGTGCGTGCGTGCGTGTGTTTTATGTGTGCATGTCACCGTGTGTGTGTGCGTTTGTCAGTGCATGTCCGTGTACGCATGCGTGTGTTTTATGTGTGCGTGCGCGTTTGTTTTATGTGGGTGTGCGCATTTGTTTAATGTGTGCGTTCGTGCACAGTAAATTTCCAAGTGTCAAAAAGGAAGTGTTAATGTATTTTAACTATTTCATAGACTGGTTTAACTCTTCCAGATGTAACACAACAACAACAGGTGTAAAACGTGGCTCCTCCCCCTGCAGTGCTGTTGTCAATATCCAGAGTTAAAACCCAGGTGTTATTTATTCAGTGTAAAAAGTGAATGAACACTGTCAAGGGTCAATTTAACAATATTCAGTGTTAATATCTTAATATGCTCCGCCCATTTCAAATGATCCAGAAGTTTCTAGAGTAATTGGACCTCATGGACCACCGCCATGTTTCCATTGGTAAAGACTGTGGTAAGTCTCTCCATCTGCTGACTTATATTTAAATGAATTAAACGATTTATACAATTGTATTCACCGTGACTGTACTACCATTCGCTTTTTAGACTTCTAATGTAGATGAATTGCTATGTGGTTCACCAACATTAAGTTACATTCTATTACTTGTAATGCGGTACAGTTAACCTGCGCAGTGAACACAACGTGTAGACACTTGTAACCAATACCACTATGGATTATTGTGTATATTCGGTTTATGGTGCTCGCTCAAAACAACAGATGTATATGCTGTCTGTACATGCGCGCGCCAGTAAGTACGGTAGTTCATTCCCGCGCCACTCCCCCTCTGTCAGGCTTTAGTTTTTAGTAATGTAACCCAGCCGTTTATTTGTCGTTTTATGTTTCAATTATTTTCACTGGAAGTATATAATTAAACCCAGTTGTTATTTTCGTGTTTTATGTTTTATTACTTTTCAATGCATGTATCGCATCAAGACACTGTCGCTTTAAGACGGCCATTGTTTTTTACCTGCGTTCCACGGATGAGACGCGTGGTGTTCAGATGCTTCAGCGGCTCAGAGACTGAGACACGTGTAAGTAAGTAAGTAAGTAAGTAATATTTATTTATATAGCGCTTTTCGAGACCAGGGTCACAAAGCGCTTTAACAATCAAAAACAATACTCAAAACAGTACATACTTCAAAGATCAAGACAACACCGAGAACAACAAGTTCGAGAAATTCAAGGAAAAGCCTGAACAAATAGAAACGTCTTAAGATGTTTCTTAAAGGAGTCAGTAGACTCCATCAAGCGCAAAGAGAGAGGAAGATTGTTCCAAAGCTTAGGAGCAACAGCCTGAAAAGATTTCTCTCCTCTGGTCCTGAGCCGTGTGCGTGGAACCATCAGTAGATTCTGATCCACAGACCTCAGAGACCGAGCTGGGGTGTAAGGCTGGATCAGATCAGTGATGTAAGGAGGAGCCTGACCATGAATAGCTCTGAAAGTAAGAACCAGAATTTTAAAGTTGATCCTGAAAGAAACTGGAAGCCAGTGAAGAGTTTTAAGGATCGGAGAAATGTGAGTTCTCCTACTTGAGCGGGTCAGAATTCTCGCTGCAGAGTTCTGAATCAACTGCAGACGAGACAGCTCCTTCTTGTTAAGACATGAAAACAAACCGTTACAATAGTCCAGACGAGAAGAAACAAACGCATGGATTACAAGCTCCAGATCATGTTGTGACAACATTTTCCTAAGTTTAGAGATTTTTCTCAGTTGAAGGAAACAGTTTCTGGTCAGTTTTCTGCAGTGTTGAACAAGAGACATGTCTTTATCAAATACAACACCCAGGTTTCTCAGGCTCAGTTTGACAGACTGACCTAAGTCACCCAAGTACTGACTCAACCATGGAATCTTATCATCAGGAGCAATCACCAGAGTTTCAGTTTTGTCCACATTAAGCTGTAAAGTGTGCCAACGCTCCTGCAATTTTACTGAATACACTCGCTTATCACTCCTAGGTGAGCCTAAACAATACGTTTATATTATTGTTTATATTGCTGTGTGTAAATGAATGTTGTGTCGAAGCAGCTATTTAAGTTTTTGTGTGAAACTTGAAGCATTGTTTTATAACTTTATTCAAGTGTATATTTTCGATAGTATTTTATATTGTACTGTTTCACTTTGTTTTGAAAGTAAGTTGCACTTTATATTTTGTTATCGCGTGGTGTTCAGATGCTTCAGCGGCTCAGAGTTCACCGCATCTGTTATTTAACACGCCGATTAAACGTTCGTGCTGTTGTATGGTTAACAAGCGTTGAATGTGTTGAAGGTGCCGTAGCTAAGAATCTTGAATATTAATAAAATAAATCGCCTACCATGACCCACCAATATAGCAAACTTTTTATTGGAATATAAATATATTTTCGTCCTTCAAAATAACAAACAAAATACGTGTGTGAGTTACATTATAATTTAAAAAAGCTAAGTTTTAGCGAACTAGCTCTCGTGTTAACGCACCACAGAAAGTTACATTACACGCAATGAAACATTATTTCGGAGTCTTAAAGCAATAATGATATCTTACCTCAATAGACGAGTGACGCGCACCTGATTCCGTCAAGTTATGCACAAACGTGAGGATAAAATGCGATCGATCTTTGTCAACAAGTGTGACGTCATCATCCGGAAGTTGCGTATGCGGCAATTTGAAAACTTTTTAGCTGACGCTAAATTTAAACTAAACTTAACTCGGTCTTTATACAAGCACGCATCTACTATTGTATTCATGGCGCTTTTAAACAAACAAGCACAATATCTCATTGTATTCCTGTGGTGTGACGTCACCGCTGCAGGATCAGTTGATTAGCATGTGTGACGTCACCCCTGCAGACTCGCGATTAATGTTGACAAACGTCACGTAGACGCTCATAATCGCAGCTAAATAAAAAGAAAACATATGTCCATAAACGCAATCTCAATGAAAGCTTCTATTTTCATAGAAAAGCGCACCGGATTATAAAGAGGATCAAGCGAAATAGCACAGACTTTATTTTACTCATTCATAAAACAATGTCAACATTATGGAGTTGAAACACCTAAAAATATACAATATAGTCACTTTTACAGGACCTTTTAAGCATGTTTTAATCCGCGAGAGCTTCTTGACTTCCGCGATGCGTAAACAATCCAAGCTCCAAAAAATTAAAATTAAGCATTTTTACCGATTTATATTCACTCTGTACCTCCTTAAAGTGGTTTGAGGTCGTTAAGCACAATCAGGATTAGAATCACACTGTTGACATTAAACATTTCAAATGAGCTTCATAGTTGTAGAATTACGGTAGCCAAATGAAACAGCGACACGTCACGTTACCAAGGCAACGAAGAGATGGGCGACGCGTCAAATGTAACCCGGGTCGTTTGAATCCGACGTCGGGGGGTGCTCTGTATAATACTGGGTGACCCGTGCGTGTCAATGCGTGCGCGCGTGTCAATGTGCGTCAATACGTGTGTGTCAATGTGCGTCAATGTGCGTCAATACGTGTGCGTGTGTCAATGTGCGTCAATGCGTGCGGGTGTGTCAATGCGTATAGACGTGTGTTTATATGTGTGTACATATATGTGTGTATGTGTATAGACGTGTGTGTGTATATATGTGTGTGTATGTGTATAGACGTGTGTGTATATATATGTGTGTATGTGTATAGACGTGTGTGTGTGTATATATGTGTGTGTATAGACGTGTGTGTATATATATGTGTGTATGTGTATAGACGTGTGTGTATATGTGTGTATGTGTATAGACGTGTGTGTGTGTGTGTGTGTGTATATGTGTGTATGTGTATAGACGTGTGTGTGTGTATATGTGTGTATGTGTATAGACGTGTGTGTATATATATGTGTGTATATGTGTGTATGTGTATAGACGTGTGTGTATATATATGTGTGTATGTGTATAGACGTGTGTGTGTGTATATGTATATGTGTGTATGTGTATAGACGTGTGTGTGTGTGTGTGTGTGTGTATATACTGTATATATATTGTAACGATCCTGTTTGTTCTGTTCATTAATGTTGCGGGCACTTTAAGAAGGTGAGTCTGTGCGCATGCGCAGTTGTTGTTAGAGAGATTTCGTGTTCAACTAGTGGTGTGAAGAACGAGCGGCGTTGGTTGTGGCCGAAACAATAACCTCTCTGTGAGTACAGCGAACAAAGAAACAATATCTGTGCAAGACAACCGTCTGGTCATGTGTGGAGGACCAAACGTTACATTGGTGTCAGAAGCGACTTTTTCGGACCTGCTCCTGAGGCGAAGCTAACGGTTATTAGCAACGAACTTTGCTAACGAACGTCCCCGGTATGTACGGGAAAGTGAAGAGCGAAAGTGAGGAGATGGACGTTGGTGCGAGACGACGGGACCATGCTCAACAGTTAAGAGACGCTGTGTTACAACTCTCAGAAGAAGAATGTGCGTCAATGCGTGCGCCAATGTGCAGCAACTGGGCTTCATCAAGTATCAAACAGATCACACATCACACCTACCATGATTTTGTTCAATGAGATGAAAACTTATTTGATGTTCAATCCAGTGTTCAGGTTGACTTCAGTGCTTATGTTTTAGTAGAAGTGAAGCTGTGGTGCTTTAGTTTAATACATGAACACAGCACTAAACTTTGTTGTTGGTTGTTAGTTGTTTTTTTAGATTTTGGGATCAACCGTCACTTTTTAGTAATGGGAGAATTATTTCTCTGCACTGTGCGAGTCGTCCCAGAGCCATTGTTCAGCCTGAAGCCAATACGTTTTTAGGTTGAAAAGTTTGCCCCCCTGAAAAAATGTAATGCCCCCCCTTAAATGTTTTTCTGCAGCCGGGTCTGTCAGTGTTATACTAGATCCACTCAGTATAAACTGTTGTCAACATTGAAGTCAAATCATCTCCAGAAATGATACTTTGTGATGAAGTCTTAATGTTAAAAGAGACAAATGTAATAAGATCTTTAATGAATCAATTCATGTACATTTATATCAAACCTGCTATTCCCTGCATGATGGGATCAGAAACACTAGAATTCTACTTTCTCGGGACGTTTTAGATTTACAACGACGACATCATTAAAAGTGTGAACTGCAGTCACACTGCAAGTTTATGTCCATAATCCTTAGATATTCTCTCCAAATGAGAACAATTTAACAGAAGAGTTTAACATTACCTTGGCTGTAGTCATGCTCTGTAGACAGAAGCTTCACCTGCACAGGTGATCTCATTAGCTCGTCCTGTCTCTCCACCTGCACGCAAAGCAACTTGTACTCTCTGCTGCCCTCTAGTGTTGCTAAAACGATTTATTATGTCCAATAAACAAACCTACAGAAAGACTTAACAGTGTGGGTCTTTCTTTTTATTTCAAGGGTCCCCATTTTATCTCAAACATCAATATAGCTAATATTTAACACTAATTGGTAAATATCAAACATGTATGCTTCATTACAGTTGAAACAATTGTTCTCTGGTAACAAATATTTATCATTAAACATGTGTGTTCATGTATGATCCATGGCACTCATCATGATGGACAAATATGATGGAAAAACATTCTATTAGTGTCAGTACAGTACACGAGGTTGGAAATCAACCACGCATTTGCGCATGCGTTGTCCACCTACAAGGAGGTTTATAACGGTCAGACGCGGAAGAATCTACGAAACTATCACTGATAGATTCTCAAAAATCATCTGATATTAAATGATCTTTTCTCTCAAGGATAAGGATGTTGAAGGAGTGACGTCACAGTGTCCACTGTTGAAGGATAAGGATGTTGAGTGTCCAGCTGGAAGGAGCACAGGTACATGTTGTGGTTTATTAAAGTCTCTTTTCATTTTATTGACATCGGTAAATGTAACGCTAAGTTTAAGTGAAGGTATCAAGACCTGTCGCCCTTCCCAGCTATCTTCTAAATAATCCACGGAGGAAAAATTCAGAAAAAAAAGTCTTATATAGATCCAGAGCGGTCCGTAATAGGAACAAAAAAACAAAACAGGCACTCGGGGCGAAGGCAGGGCACTTCTGGAGATCGGGGTCCCAACAGCAACTAAAACAAAAAGACAAAAGGACTCACTTGAGTAAATAAAAGTGCTGACAACGTCAGGAGTATCCAAAGGATTATCCAGTTGTGATTCAAAGGCGAGGAGCGAGATCGAAAGGACAGCCAACCTGGTCTGGAAACGCAATACTCTGGCGAGTTCTTCCGGGTAGAGACGCTCCTTATCAATGGGAAGAACCCGCCACTCCATCATCCCCAGCCGCGCACCTGCCAGCGTCTGTCACTCAAAACACAGGACACATGAAAACGGAAAACCACCTTCAAAATAAAACAAAAGAACATAAGCATGACACTTGTATGTTGATTCTATCAAATGTATTCTGCCCATTTTAAATGTTGACCTTTTTTCTTATAAGAGTAACTGTCAGGAGTCTTGATGTAAAACGTCACTCAAATGTGTCATTTATTTATTTCTCTCACAGGATTCAGAGTCAATGTTCATTGCACAGAATTTCCATCTCCGTCCTGCACTGTCTGTGATGATGGAACTTACATGGACAAATTGAACCGAGAGAAACATGGTTTCAAGTGTCTCGTCTGTACTGAAGGTAAAGTTTGTTCTTCACTAGAATGATGAGTTGGTCAGTATGTAGATGTGATGTAGAATTTGTTATTGACTAACAGGACTGAGAGAGATCAGATCCTGTACCTTCACAGCAAACACCAAGTGTGAACCTCTGGAGGGTTTTTTCTGTGTGGACGGCTCAGTGGACACATGTGTGGCAGCACAGCAACACTCCACATGTGAACCAGGACAGTTCATCATCAGAGCAGGCGAGTTTCACATCCAACATGTGAAATGCAAGAGTGCAGAAACTATAAGACACACACAATGTTCTTCACAGGAACGTCCTCCACAGACACTGAGTGTGGAACCTGCAGTGAAGGAACATTTTCAAATGGAACGTTCACGTCATGTCAGGATCACAAACAGTGAGTGAAGCTTCACAAATGTTTGCTCCAGATGTTTTCTTCTAAACTGTCTCCACTTGTCTTTGTAGATGTTCAACATATCTACGAGAAGGAACTATTTCTTCTGACTCTGTATGTCGAGAAGGTTTGACACCAGGAGAAGTGGCTGGAATTATTGTTGCTGTGATCGTTCTACTGATCACATGTTCTGTAGTTTATTGGTATAAAAAAAGAAAAAGAGGTAAAAAACAAATGCATTCATAAAAATCACATTATTATATTGATTTGTGTTTATCTGGAGTCATTTCCTTGAATTATTTTTCTCCTTAACCAGATGGAAGAGAGTTCAAGAGAAGAAGGAAGGTATGTAAGAATGTTTTTTAGTCATTTATCAAAGTGATTTAATGTTTAAATGTAATGTTGATTAATTTTGCAAATGTCATCACTTGTACAATTAAAATGAATGTCAATTTTGGTTTAATATCTTCAGCACTGCAGTATTTGTGCATCAGAGAAACGATCATTATTTCTTATTAGGAGGTGGCAGTGGGAATGAATGAATGTATGGATTCAACGGAGCATCCGTGAGAATTTCAATTAGTTTGAGCTTTTTTTTTAATCTAAACTGACTTATTTTTTTCTTGTCTTAGATCAATTTATTCATCTGAGAATAAGTCCGATGAAGTGGAACATGTTCCACTGATGGTAGAACCCGGGGAAGACCCAGAACACACTGAAGAAGCATGTTCCTCCACTGGGCTGGAAACACAGGGGGGTCCTCCAGAAAGAGCTGGACGATGTAACTGGGGAGAAGAAAGTATGGACCTCTCTGCTGAAGCTGCTGCCCCCGTGACAAGAATCCAGATAAACAGACCAGAGATAGCAGACGTTGAATATGAACTAATTGGACACGAGGATATTAAAGTAGATTGTTCAGTCATTCAATAGAATGTTTGAGTTTTATACAACATGAAAAATGTGTTCATAAATGATGTGTTCAGTGAACATAACATATTTCTGGCTGTTTTCATTTGCCTGTGTGTGTAGCTTAGTCTGTGATATAGAAAACAGTTTCTGTCAAAGCTTTCATTAATCTCATAAATGGCTGATCAGTTAAACATCAGCCAGGTTTGAGGATGTACTTCACTCCACAGCCGTCAGTGTTGCTTGTTCTTTCACTGCCCTTTTTGTGAGGTCACCAAATTCAGACCAGCACAGATGGACAAAACCCAACAGCACATACAAAGCCACTTGAGAAAGGCAATCATCATGGAGGTGTGTACAGTATATGTTTAGTTAGTTCCTCGTATATTGCATCATAAAAGTCTAACCGTTTACATTTTTATGTTTGACAGACTATCCGATACACAGATGTGGGCTGCAGACCAGAACCTCACGTCCATTGTCATGTGCGTGTCAATGTGTGTCAATGCGCGCGTGTGTCAATGTGCGTCAATGCTTGCGCGCGTGTCAATGTGCGTCAATGCTTGCGTGCGTGTCAATGCGTGTGCGTGTGTCAATATGCTTGCGCGCGTGTCAATGTGCGTCAATGCTTGCGCGCGTGTCAATGTGCGTCAATGCGCGCGTGCGTGTCAATGTGCGTCAATGCGCCCGTGCGTGTCAATGCGTGTGCGTGCGTCAATATGCGCGCGAGTGTCAATGTGCGTCAATGCTTGCGCGCGTGTCAATGTGCGTCAATGCTTGCGCGTGTGTCAATGTGCGTCAATGCTTGCGCGTGTCAACACACAACACACGCACGCACACATTAAACAAATGCGCACACCCACATTAAACAAACGCGCACGCACACATAAAACACACGCATGCATACACAGACATGCACTGACAAACGCACACACACGGTGACATGCAAACATAAAACACACGCACGCACGCACACATAAAACAAACGCGGATTTTATAGGTTTGTTTGTGATGTGTAGTTATGCGTTTGTGTGCATGTCATTGGTGTGTGTGCGCATGTGTCAGTGTGTGTCTGCGTGTGCGTGCGTGTGTGTGTTTTATGTGTGCATGTCACCGTGTGTGTGCGTGTGTCAGTGCATGTCTGTGTGTGCATGCGTGTGTTTTGTGTGCGTCCGCGTTTGTTTTATGTGTGCGTGCGTGCGTGTGTTTTATGTGTGCATGTCACATGAAACAAATGCGCGCACGCACACATAAAACAAATGCGCGCATGCACACATAAAACAAATGCGCGCATGCACACATAAAGCAAATGCGCGCATGCACACATAAAGCAAATGCGCGCATGCACACATAAAACAAATGCGCGCACGTCACATAAAACAAATGCGCGCACGCACACATAAAACAAATGCGCGCACGCACATATTAAAGAAATGCGCACGCGCACACAAAACAAATGCGCAAGAGCACACAAAACAAATGCGCGCGCACAGATAAAACAAATGCACACGCACACAACACACGCACGCACACATTAAACAAATGCGCACACCCACATAAAACAAACGCGCACGCACACATAAAACACACGCATGCATACACAGACATGCACTGACAAACGCACACACACACGGTGACATGCAAACATAAAACACACGCACGCACGCACACATAAAACAAACGCGGGTTTTATAGGTTTGTTTGTGATGTGTAGTTATGCGTTTGTGTGCATGTCATTGGTGTGTGTGCGCATGTGTCAGTGTGTGTCTGCGTGTGCGTGCGTGTGTGTGTTTTATGTGTGCATGTCACCGTGTGTGTGCGTGTGTCAGTGCATGTCTGTGTGTGCATGCGTGTGTTTTGTGTGCGTCCGCGTTTGTTTTATGTGTGCGTGCGTGTGTTTTATGTGTGCATGTCACATGAAACAAATGCGCGCACGCACATATAAACCAAATGCGCGCATGCACACATAAAACAAATGCGCGCATGCACACATAAAACAAATGCGCGCATGCACACATAAAGCAAATGCGCGCATGCACACATAAAACAAATGCGCGCACGTCACATAAAACAAATGCGCGCACGCACACATAAAACAAATGCGCGCACGCACATATTAAAGAAATGCGCACGCGCACACAAAACAAATGCGCAAGAGCACACAAAACAAATGCGCGCGCACAGATAAAACAAATGCACACGCACACAACACACGCACGCACACATTAAACAAATGCGCACACCCACATAAAACAAACGCGCACGCACACATAAAACACACGCATGCATACACAGACATGCACTGACAAACGCACACACACACGGTGACATGCAAACATAAAACACACGCACGCACGCACACATAAAACAAACGCGGATTTTATAGGTTTGTTTGTGATGTGTAGTTATGCGTTTGTGTGCATGTCATTGGTGTGTGTGCGCATGTGTCAGTGTGTGTCTGCGTGTGCGTGCGTGTGTGTGTTTTATGTGTGCATGTCACCGTGTGTGTGCGTGTGTCAGTGCATGTCTGTGTGTGCATGCGTGTGTGTGTTTTATGTGTGCATGTCACCGTGTGTGTGCGTGTGTCAGTGCATGTCTGTGTGTGCATGCGTGTGTTTTGTGTGCGTCCGCGTTTGTTTTATGTGTGCGTGCGTGCGTGCGTGCGTGTGTTTTATGTGTGCATGTCACATGAAACAAATGCGCGCACGCACACATAAAACAAATGCGCGCATGCACACATAAAACAAATGCGCGCATGCACACATAAAACAAATGCGCGCGCGCGCACACAAAACACACGGATGCACACACAGACATGCACTGACACACGCACACACACACGGTGACATGCACACATAAAACAAACGCGGACGCACACAAAACAATGTGCGTCAATGCTTGCGCGTGTCAACACACAACACACGCACGCACACATTAAACAAATGCGCACACCCACATTAAACAAACGCGCACGCACACATAAAACACACGCATGCATACACAGACATGCACTGACAAACGCACACACACACGGTGACATGCAAACATAAAACACACGCACGCACGCACACATAATGCGTGTGTTTTGTGTGCGTCCGCGTTTGTTTTATGTGTGCGTGCGTGCGTGTGTTTTATGTGTGCATGTCACATGAAACAAATGCGCGCACGCACACATAAAACAAATGCGCGCATGCACACATAAAACAAATGCGCGCATGCACACATAAAGCAAATGCGCGCATGCACACATAAAACAAATGCGCGCACGTCACATAAAACAAATGCGCGCACGCACACATAAAACAAATGCGCGCACGCACATATTAAAGAAATGCGCACGCGCACACAAAAACAAATGCGCAAGAGCACACAAAACAAATGCGCGCGCACAGATAAAACAAATGCACACGCACACAACACACGCACGCACACATTAAACAAATGCGCACACCCACATAAAACAAACGCGCACGCACACATAAAACACACGCATGCATACACAGACATGCACTGACAAACGCACACACACACGGTGACATGCAAACATAAAACACACGCACGCACGCACACATAAAACAAACGCGGGTTTTATAGGTTTGTTTGTGATGTGTAGTTATGCGTTTGTGTGCATGTCATTGGTGTGTGTGCGCATGTGTCAGTGTGTGTCTGCGTGTGCGTGCGTGTGTGTGTGTGTTTTATGTGTGCATGTCACCGTGTGTGTGCGTGTGTCAGTGCATGTCTGTGTGTGCATGCGTGTGTTTTGTGTGCGTCCGCGTTTGTTTTATGTGTGCGTGCGTGCGTGTGTTTTATGTGTGCATGTCACATGAAACAAATGCGCGCACGCACACATAAAACAAATGCGCGCATGCACACATAAAACAAATGCGCGCATGCACACATAAAACAAATGCGCGCATGCACACATAAAGCAAATGCGCGCATGCACACATAAAACAAATGCGCGCACGTCACATAAAACAAATGCGCGCACGCACACATAAAACAAATGCGCGCACGCACATATTAAAGAAATGCGCACGCGCACACAAAACAAATGCGCAAGAGCACACAAAACAAATGCGCGCGCACAGATAAAACAAATGCACACGCACACAACACACGCACGCACACATTAAACAAATGCGCACACCCACATAAAACAAACGCGCACGCACACATAAAACACACGCATGCATACACAGACATGCACTGACAAACGCACACACACACGGTGACATGCAAACATAAAACACACGCGGATTTTATAGGTTTGTTTGTGATGTGTAGTTATGCGTTTGTGTGCATGTCATTGGTGTGTGTGCGCATGTGTCAGTGTGTGTCTGCGTGTGCGTGCGTGTGTGCGTTTTATGTGTGCATGTCACCGTGTGTGTGCGTGTGTCAGTGCATGTCTGTGTGTGCATGCGTGTGTGTGTTTTATGTGTGCATGTCACCGTGTGTGTGCGTGTGTCAGTGCATGTCTGTGTGTGCATGCGTGTGTTTTGTGTGCGTCCGCGTTTGTTTTATGTGTGCGTGCGTGCGTGTGTTTTATGTGTGCATGTCACATGAAACAAATGCGCGGACGCACACATAAAACAAATGCGCGCATGCACACATAAAACAAATGCGCGCATGCACACATAAAACAAATGCGCGCGCGCGCACACAAAACACACGGATGCACACACAGACATGCACTGACACACGCACACACACACGGTGACATGCACACATAAAACAAACGCGGACGCACACAAAACAAACGCGCACGCACACATAAAACACACGCATGCATACATAGACATGCACTGACAAACGCACACACACACGGTGACATGCAAACATAAAACACACGCACGCACGAACACATAAAACAAACGCGGATTTTTTTTAGAATAGAATAGAATAGAAAAGCTTTATTCATCCCCAGAGGGGAAACACACTTTCACAACAGCGCAGATTAAAAAAAATATATATAGGTTTGTTTGTGATGTGTAGTTATGCGTTTGTGTGCATGTCACTGGTGTGTGTGCGCATGTGTCAGTGTGTGTCTGCGTGTGCATGCGTGTGTTTTAGGTGTGCGTGCGCGTTTCTTTGATGTGTGCGTCCGCGTTTGTTTTATGTGTGCGTGCGTGCGTGTGTTTTATGTGTGCATGTCACCGTGTGTGTGTGCGTTTGTCAGTGCATGTCCGTGTACGCATGCGTGTGTTTTATGTGTGCGTGCGCGTTTGTTTTATGTGGGTGTGCGCATTTGTTTAATGTGTGCGTTCGTGCACAGTAAATTTCCAAGTGTCAAAAAGGAAGTGTTAATGTATTTTAACTATTTCATAGACTGGTTTAACTCTTCCAGATGTAACACAACAACAACAGGTGTAAAACGTGGCTCCTCCCCCTGCAGTGCTGTTGTCAATATCCAGAGTTAAAACCCAGGTGTTATTTATTCAGTGTAAAAAGTGAATGAACACTGTCAAGGGTCAATTTAACAATATTCAGTGTTAATATCTTAATATGCTCCGCCCATTTCAAATGATCCAGAAGTTTCTAGAGTAATTGGACCTCATGGACCACCGCCATGTTTCCATTGGTAAAGACTGTGGTAAGTCTCTCCATCTGCTGACTTATATTTAAATGAATTAAACGATTTATACAATTGTATTCACCGTGACTGTACTACCATTCGCTTTTTAGACTTCTAATGTAGATGAATTGCTATGTGGTTCACCAACATTAAGTTACATTCTATTACTTGTAATGCGGTACAGTTAACCTGCGCAGTGAACACCACGTGTAGACACTTGTAACCAATACCACTATGGATTATTGTGTATATTCGGTTTATGGTGCTCGCTCAAAACAACAGATGTATATGCTGTCTGTACATGCGCGCGCCAGTAAGTACGGTAGTTCATTCCCGCGCCACTCCCCCTCTGTCAGGCTTTAGTTTTTAGTAATGTAACCCAGCCGTTTATTTGTCGTTTTATGTTTCAATTATTTTCACTGGAAGTATATAATTAAACCCAGTTGTTATTTTCGTGTTTTATGTTTTATTACTTTTCAATGCATGTATCGCATCAAGACACTGTCGCTTTAAGACGGCCATTGTTTTTTACCTGCGTTCCACGGATGAGACGCGTGGTGTTCAGATGCTTCAGCGGCTCAGAGACTGAGACACGTGTAAGTAAGTAAGTAAGTAAGTAATATTTATTTATATAGCGCTTTTCGAGACCAGGGTCACAAAGCGCTTTAACAATCAAAAACAATACTCAAAACAGTACATACTTCAAAGATCAAGACAACACCGAGAACAACAAGTTCGAGAAATTCAAGGAAAAGCCTGAACAAATAGAAACGTCTTAAGATGTTTCTTAAAGGAGTCAGTAGACTCCATCAAGCGCAAAGAGAGAGGAAGATTGTTCCAAAGCTTAGGAGCAACAGCCTGAAAAGATTTCTCTCCTCTGGTCCTGAGCCGTGTGCGTGGAACCATCAGTAGATTCTGATCCACAGACCTCAGAGACCGAGCTGGGGTGTAAGGCTGGATCAGATCAGTGATGTAAGGAGGAGCCTGACCATGAATAGCTCTGAAAGTAAGAACCAGAATTTTAAAGTTGATCCTGAAAGAAACTGGAAGCCAGTGAAGAGTTTTAAGGATCGGAGAAATGTGAGTTCTCCTACTTGAGCGGGTCAGAATTCTCGCTGCAGAGTTCTGAATCAACTGCAGACGAGACAGCTCCTTCTTGTTAAGACATGAAAACAAACCGTTACAATAGTCCAGACGAGAAGAAACAAACGCATGGATTACAAGCTCCAGATCATGTTGTGACAACATTTTCCTAAGTTTAGAGATTTTTCTCAGTTGAAGGAAACAGTTTCTGGTCAGTTTTCTGCAGTGTTGAACAAGAGACATGTCTTTATCAAATACAACACCCAGGTTTCTCAGGCTCAGTTTGACAGACTGACCTAAGTCACCCAAGTACTGACTCAACCATGGAATCTTATCATCAGGAGCAATCACCAGAGTTTCAGTTTTGTCCACATTAAGCTGTAAAGTGTGCCAACGCTCCTGCAATTTTACTGAATACACTCGCTTATCACTCCTAGGTGAGCCTAAACAATACGTTTATATTATTGTTTATATTGCTGTGTGTAAATGAATGTTGTGTCGAAGCAGCTATTTAAGTTTTTGTGTGAAACTTGAAGCATTGTTTTATAACTTTATTCAAGTGTATATTTTCGATAGTATTTTATATTGTACTGTTTCACTTTGTTTTGAAAGTAAGTTGCACTTTATATTTTGTTATCGCGTGGTGTTCAGATGCTTCAGCGGCTCAGAGTTCACCGCATCTGTTATTTAACACGCCGATTAAACGTTCGTGCTGTTGTATGGTTAACAAGCGTTGAATGTGTTGAAGGTGCCGTAGCTAAGAATCTTGAATATTAATAAAATAAATCGCCTACCATGACCCACCAATATAGCAAACTTTTTATTGGAATATAAATATATTTTCGTCCTTCAAAATAACAAACAAAATACGTGTGTGAGTTACATTATAATTAAAAAAGCTAAGTTTTAGCGAACTAGCTCTCGTGTTAACGCACCACAGAAAGTTACATTACACGCAATGAAACATTATTTCTGAGTCTTAAAGCAATAATGATATCTTACCTCAATAGACGAGTGACGCGCACCTGATTCCGTCAAGTTATGCACAAACGTGAGGATAAAATGCGATCGATCTTTGTCAACAAGTGTGACGTCATCATCCGGAAGTTGCGTATGCGGCAATTTGAAAACTTTTTAGCTGACGCTAAATTTAAACTAAACTTAACTCGGTCTTTATACAAGCACGCATCTACTATTGTATTCATGGCGCTTTTAAACAAACAAGCACAATATCTCATTGTATTCCTGTGGTGTGACGTCACCGCTGCAGGATCAGTTGATTAGCATGTGTGACGTCACCCCTGCAGACTCGCGATTAATGTTGACAAACGTCACGTAGACGCTCATAATCGCAGCTAAATAAAAAGAAAACATATGTCCATAAACGCAATCTCAATGAAAGCTTCTATTTTCATAGAAAAGCGCACCGGATTATAAAGAGGATCAAGCGAAATAGCACAGACTTTATTTTACTCATTCATAAAACAATGTCAACATTATGGAGTTGAAACACCTAAAAATATACAATATAGTCACTTTTACAGGACCTTTTAAGCATGTTTTAATCCGCGAGAGCTTCTTGACTTCCGCGATGCGTAAACAATCCAAGCTCCAAAAAATTAAAATTAAGCATTTTTACCGATTTATATTCACTCTGTACCTCCTTAAAGTGGTTTGAGGTCGTTAAGCACAATCAGGATTAGAATCACACTGTTGACATTAAACATTTCAAATGAGCTTCATAGTTGTAGAATTACGGTAGCCAAATGAAACAGCGACACGTCACGTTACCAAGGCAACGAAGAGATGGGCGACGCGTCAAATGTAACCCGGGTCGTTTGAATCCGACGTCGGGGGGTGCTCTGTATAATACTGGGTGACCGTGCGTGTCAATGCGTGCGCGCGTGTCAATGTGCGTCAATACGTGTGTGTCAATGTGCGTCAATGTGCGTCAATACGTGTGTGTGTGTCAATGTGCGTCAATGCGTGCGGGTGTGTCAATGCGTATAGACGTGTGTTTATATGTGTGTACATATATGTGTGTATGTGTATAGACGTGTGTGTGTATATATGTGTGTGTATGTGTATAGACGTGTGTGTGTATATATATGTGTGTATGTGTATAGACGTGTGTGTGTGTATATATGTGTGTGTATAGACGTGTGTGTATGTGTATAGACGTGTGTGTGTGTGTGTGTGTGTGTATATATATATACGTGTGTGTGTTTATATATGTGTGTATGTGTATAGACGTGTGTGTGTATATATATGTGTGTATATGTGTGTATGTGTATAGACGTGTGTGTGTGTATATGTGTGTATGTGTATAGACGTGTGTGTATATATATGTGTGTATATGTGTGTATGTGTATAGACGTGTGTGTATATATATGTGTGTATGTGTATAGACGTGTGTGTGTATATGTATATGTGTGTATGTGTATAGACGTGTGTGTGTGTGTGTGTGTGTGTGTATATACTGTATATATATTGTAACGATCCTGTTTGTTCTGTTCATTAATGTTGCGGGCACTTTAAGAAGGTGAGTCTGTGCGCATGCGCAGTTGTTGTTAGAGAGATTTCGCGTTCAACTAGTGGTGTGAAGAACGAGCGGCGTTGGTTGTGGCCGAAACAATAACCTCTCTGTGAGTACAGCGAACAAAGAAACAATATCTGTGCAAGACAACCGTCTGGTCATGTGTGGAGGACCAAACGTTACATTGGTGTCAGAAGCGACTTTTTCGGACCTGCTCCTGAGGCGAAGCTAACGGTTATTAGCAACGAACTTTGCTAACGAACGTCCCCGGTATGTACGGGAAAGTGAAGAGCGAAAGTGAGGAGATGGACGTTGGTGCGAGACGACGGGACCATGCTCAACAGTTAAGAGACGCTGTGTTACAACTCTCAGAAGAAGAATGTGCGTCAATGCGTGCGCCAATGTGCAGCAACTGGGCTTCATCAAGTATCAAACAGATCACACATCACACCTACCATGATTTTGTTCAATGAGATGAAAACTTATTTGATGTTCAATCCAGTGTTCAGGTTGACTTCAGTGCTTATGTTTTAGTAGAAGTGAAGCTGTGGTGCTTTAGTTTAATACATGGACACAGCACTAAACTTTGTTGTTGGTTGTTAGTTGTTTTTTTAGATTTTGGGATCAACCGTCACTTTTTAGTAATGGGAGAATTATTTCTCTGCACTGTGCGAGTCGTCCCAGAGCCATTGTTCAGCCTGAAGCCAATACGTTTTTAGGTTGAAAAGTTTGCCCCCCTGAGAAAAATGTAATGCCCCCCCTTAAATGTTTTTCTGCAGCCGGGTCTGTCAGTGTTATACTAGATCCACTCAGTATAAACTGTTGTCAACATTGAAGTCAAATCATCTCCAGAAATGATACTTTGTGATGAAGTCTTAATGTTAAAAGAGACAAATGTAATAATATCTTTAATGAATCAATTCATGTACATTTATATCAAACCTGCTATTCCCTGCATGATGGGATCAGAAACACTAGAATTCTACTTTCTCGGGACGTTTTAGATTTACAACGACGACATCATTAAAAGTGTGAACTGCAGTCACACTGCAAGTTTATGTCCATAATCCTTAGATATTCTCTCCAAATGAGAACAATTTAACAGAAGAGTTTAACATTACCTTGGCTGTAGTCATGCTCTGTAGACAGAAGCTTCACCTGCACAGGTGATCTCATTAGCTCGTCCTGTCTCTCCACCTGCACGCAAAGCAACTTGTACTCTCTGCTGCCCTCTAGTGTTGCTAAAACGATTTATTATGTCCAATAAACAAACCTACAGAAAGACTTAACAGTGTGGGTCTTTCTTTTTATTTCAAGGGTCCCCATTTTATCTCAAACATCAATATAGCTAATATTTAACACTAATTGGTAAATATCAAACATGTATGCTTCATTACAGTTGAAACAATTGTTCTCTGGTAACAAATATTTATCATTAAACATGTGTGTTCATGTATGATCCATGGCACTCATCATGATGGACAAATATGATGGAAAAACATTCTATTAGTGTCAGTACAGTACACGAGGTTGGAAATCAACCACGCATTTGCGCATGCGTTGTCCACCTACAAGGAGGTTTATAACGGTCAGACGCGGAAGAATCTACGAAACTATCACTGATAGATTCTCAAAAATCATCTGATATTAAATGATCTTTTCTCTCAAGGATAAGGATGTTGAAGGAGTGACGTCACAGTGTCCACTGTTGAAGGATAAGGATGTTGAGTGTCCAGCTGGAAGGAGCACAGGTACATGTTGTGGTTTATTAAAGTCTCTTTTCATTTTATTGACATCGGTAAATGTAACGCTAAGTTTAAGTGAAGGTATCAAGACCTGTCGCCCTTCCCAGCTATCTTCTAAATAATCCACGGAGGAAAAATTCAGAAAAAAAAGTCTTATATAGATCCAGAGCGGTCCGTAATAGGAACAAAAAAACAAAACAGGCACTCGGGGCGAAGGCAGGGCACTTCTGGAGATCGGGGTCCCAACAGCAACTAAAACAAAAAGACAAAAGGACTCACTTGAGTAAATAAAAGTGCTGACAACGTCAGGAGTATCCAAAGGATTATCCAGTTGTGATTCAAAGGCGAGGAGCGAGATCGAAAGGACAGCCAACCTGGTCTGGAAACGCAATACTCTGGCGAGTTCTTCCGGGTAGAGACGCTCCTTATCAATGGGAAGAACCCGCCACTCCATCATCCCCAGCCGCGCACCTGCCAGCGTCTGTCACTCAAAACACAGGACACATGAAAACGGAAAACCACCTTCAAAATAAAACAAAAGAACATAAGCATGACACTTGTATGTTGATTCTATCAAATGTATTCTGCCTATTTTAAATGTTGACCTTTTTTCTTATAAGAGTAACTGTCAGGAGTCTTGATGTAAAACGTCACTCAAATGTGTCATTTATTTATTTCTCTCACAGGATTCAGAGTCAATGTTCATTGCACAGAATTTCCATCTCCGTCCTGCACTGTCTGTGATGATGGAACTTACATGGACAAATTGAACCGAGAGAAACATGGTTTCAAGTGTCTCGTCTGTACTGAAGGTAAAGTTTGTTCTTCACTAGAATGATGAGTTGGTCAGTATGTAGATGTGATGTAGAATTTGTTATTGACTAACAGGACTGAGAGAGATCAGATCCTGTACCTTCACAGCAAACACCAAGTGTGAACCTCTGGAGGGTTTTTTCTGTGTGGACGGCTCAGTGGACACATGTGTGGCAGCACAGCAACACTCCACATGTGAACCAGGACAGTTCATCATCAGAGCAGGCGAGTTTCACATCCAACATGTGAAATGCAAGAGTGCAGAAACTATAAGACACACACAATGTTCTTCACAGGAACGTCCTCCACAGACACTGAGTGTGGAACCTGCAGTGAAGGAACATTTTCAAATGGAACGTTCACGTCATGTCAGGATCACAAACAGTGAGTGAAGCTTCACAAATGTTTGCTCCAGATGTTTTCTTCTAAACTGTCTCCACTTGTCTTTGTAGATGTTCAACATATCTACGAGAAGGAACTATTTCTTCTGACTCTGTATGTCGAGAAGGTTTGACACCAGGAGAAGTGGCTGGAATTATTGTTGCTGTGATCGTTCTACTGATCACATGTTCTGTAGTTTATTGGTATAAAAAAAGAAAAAGAGGTAAAAAACAAATGCATTCATAAAAATCACATTATTATATTGATTTGTGTTTATCTGGAGTCATTTCCTTGAATTATTTTTCTCCTTAACCAGATGGAAGAGAGTTCAAGAGAAGAAGGAAGGTATGTAAGAATGTTTTTTAGTCATTTATCAAAGTGATTTAATGTTTAAATGTAATGTTGATTAATTTTGCAAATGTCATCACTTGTACAATTAAAATGAATGTCAATTTTGGTTTAATATCTTCAGCACTGCAGTATTTGTGCATCAGAGAAACGATCATTATTTCTTATTAGGAGGTGGCAGTGGGAATGAATGAATGTATGGATTCAACGGAGCATCCGTGAGAATTTCAATTAGTTTGAGCTTTTTTTTTAATCTAAACTGACTTATTTTTTTCTTGTCTTAGATCAATTTATTCATCTGAGAATAAGTCCGATGAAGTGGAACATGTTCCACTGATGGTAGAACCCGGGGAAGACCCAGAACACACTGAAGAAGCATGTTCCTCCACTGGGCTGGAAACACAGGGGGGTCCTCCAGAAAGAGCTGGACGATGTAACTGGGGAGAAGAAAGTATGGACCTCTCTGCTGAAGCTGCTGCCCCCGTGACAAGAATCCAGATAAACAGACCAGAGATAGCAGACGTTGAATATGAACTAATTGGACACGAGGATATTAAAGTAGATTGTTCAGTCATTCAATAGAATGTTTGAGTTTTATACAACATGAAAAATGTGTTCATAAATGATGTGTTCAGTGAACATAACATATTTCTGGCTGTTTTCATTTGCCTGTGTGTGTAGCTTAGTCTGTGATATAGAAAACAGTTTCTGTCAAAGCTTTCATTAATCTCATAAATGGCTGATCAGTTAAACATCAGCCAGGTTTGAGGATGTACTTCACTCCACAGCCGTCAGTGTTGCTTGTTCTTTCACTGCCCTTTTTGTGAGGTCACCAAATTCAGACCAGCACAGATGGACAAAACCCAACAGCACATACAAAGCCACTTGAGAAAGGCAATCATCATGGAGGTGTGTACAGTATATGTTTAGTTAGTTCCTCGTATATTGCATCATAAAAGTCTAACCGTTTACATTTTTATGTTTGACAGACTATCCGATACACAGATGTGGGCTGCAGACCAGAACCTCACGTCCATTGTCATGTGCGTGTCAATGTGTGTCAATGCGCGCGTGTGTCAATGTGCGTCAATGCTTGCGCGCGTGTCAATGTGCGTCAATGCTTGCGTGCGTGTCAATGCGTGTGCGTGTGTCAATATGCTTGCGCGCGTGTCAATGTGCGTCAATGCTTGCGCGCGTGTCAATGTGCGTCAATGCGCGCGTGCGTGTCAATGTGCGTCAATGCGCCCGTGCGTGTCAATGCGTGTGCGTGCGTCAATATGCGCGCGAGTGTCAATGTGCGTCAATGCTTGCGCGCGTGTCAATGTGCGTCAATGCTTGCGCGTGTGTCAATGTGCGTCAATGCTTGCGCGTGTCAACACACAACACACGCACGCACACATTAAACAAATGCGCACACCCACATTAAACAAACGCGCACGCACACATAAAACACACGCATGCATACACAGACATGCACTGACAAACGCACACACACGGTGACATGCAAACATAAAACACACGCACGCACGCACACATAAAACAAACGCGGATTTTATAGGTTTGTTTGTGATGTGTAGTTATGCGTTTGTGTGCATGTCATTGGTGTGTGTGCGCATGTGTCAGTGTGTGTCTGCGTGTGCGTGCGTGTGTGTGTTTTATGTGTGCATGTCACCGTGTGTGTGCGTGTGTCAGTGCATGTCTGTGTGTGCATGCGTGTGTTTTGTGTGCGTCCGCGTTTGTTTTATGTGTGCGTGCGTGCGTGTGTTTTATGTGTGCATGTCACATGAAACAAATGCGCGCACGCACACATAAAACAAATGCGCGCATGCACACATAAAACAAATGCGCGCATGCACACATAAAGCAAATGCGCGCATGCACACATAAAGCAAATGCGCGCATGCACACATAAAACAAATGCGCGCACGTCACATAAAACAAATGCGCGCACGCACACATAAAACAAATGCGCGCACGCACATATTAAAGAAATGCGCACGCGCACACAAAACAAATGCGCAAGAGCACACAAAACAAATGCGCGCGCACAGATAAAACAAATGCACACGCACACAACACACGCACGCACACATTAAACAAATGCGCACACCCACATAAAACAAACGCGCACGCACACATAAAACACACGCATGCATACACAGACATGCACTGACAAACGCACACACACACGGTGACATGCAAACATAAAACACACGCACGCACGCACACATAAAACAAACGCGGGTTTTATAGGTTTGTTTGTGATGTGTAGTTATGCGTTTGTGTGCATGTCATTGGTGTGTGTGCGCATGTGTCAGTGTGTGTCTGCGTGTGCGTGCGTGTGTGTGTTTTATGTGTGCATGTCACCGTGTGTGTGCGTGTGTCAGTGCATGTCTGTGTGTGCATGCGTGTGTTTTGTGTGCGTCCGCGTTTGTTTTATGTGTGCGTGCGTGTGTTTTATGTGTGCATGTCACATGAAACAAATGCGCGCACGCACATATAAACCAAATGCGCGCATGCACACATAAAACAAATGCGCGCATGCACACATAAAACAAATGCGCGCATGCACACATAAAGCAAATGCGCGCATGCACACATAAAACAAATGCGCGCACGTCACATAAAACAAATGCGCGCACGCACACATAAAACAAATGCGCGCACGCACATATTAAAGAAATGCGCACGCGCACACAAAACAAATGCGCAAGAGCACACAAAACAAATGCGCGCGCACAGATAAAACAAATGCACACGCACACAACACACGCACGCACACATTAAACAAATGCGCACACCCACATAAAACAAACGCGCACGCACACATAAAACACACGCATGCATACACAGACATGCACTGACAAACGCACACACACACGGTGACATGCAAACATAAAACACACGCACGCACGCACACATAAAACAAACGCGGATTTTATAGGTTTGTTTGTGATGTGTAGTTATGCGTTTGTGTGCATGTCATTGGTGTGTGTGCGCATGTGTCAGTGTGTGTCTGCGTGTGCGTGCGTGTGTGTGTTTTATGTGTGCATGTCACCGTGTGTGTGCGTGTGTCAGTGCATGTCTGTGTGTGCATGCGTGTGTGTGTTTTATGTGTGCATGTCACCGTGTGTGTGCGTGTGTCAGTGCATGTCTGTGTGTGCATGCGTGTGTTTTGTGTGCGTCCGCGTTTGTTTTATGTGTGCGTGCGTGCGTGCGTGCGTGTGTTTTATGTGTGCATGTCACATGAAACAAATGCGCGCACGCACACATAAAACAAATGCGCGCATGCACACATAAAACAAATGCGCGCATGCACACATAAAACAAATGCGCGCGCGCGCACACAAAACACACGGATGCACACACAGACATGCACTGACACACGCACACACACACGGTGACATGCACACATAAAACAAACGCGGACGCACACAAAACAATGTGCGTCAATGCTTGCGCGTGTCAACACACAACACACGCACGCACACATTAAACAAATGCGCACACCCACATTAAACAAACGCGCACGCACACATAAAACACACGCATGCATACACAGACATGCACTGACAAACGCACACACACACGGTGACATGCAAACATAAAACACACGCACGCACGCACACATAATGCGTGTGTTTTGTGTGCGTCCGCGTTTGTTTTATGTGTGCGTGCGTGCGTGTGTTTTATGTGTGCATGTCACATGAAACAAATGCGCGCACGCACACATAAAACAAATGCGCGCATGCACACATAAAACAAATGCGCGCATGCACACATAAAGCAAATGCGCGCATGCACACATAAAACAAATGCGCGCACGTCACATAAAACAAATGCGCGCACGCACACATAAAACAAATGCGCGCACGCACATATTAAAGAAATGCGCACGCGCACACAAAAACAAATGCGCAAGAGCACACAAAACAAATGCGCGCGCACAGATAAAACAAATGCACACGCACACAACACACGCACGCACACATTAAACAAATGCGCACACCCACATAAAACAAACGCGCACGCACACATAAAACACACGCATGCATACACAGACATGCACTGACAAACGCACACACACACGGTGACATGCAAACATAAAACACACGCACGCACGCACACATAAAACAAACGCGGGTTTTATAGGTTTGTTTGTGATGTGTAGTTATGCGTTTGTGTGCATGTCATTGGTGTGTGTGCGCATGTGTCAGTGTGTGTCTGCGTGTGCGTGCGTGTGTGTGTGTGTTTTATGTGTGCATGTCACCGTGTGTGTGCGTGTGTCAGTGCATGTCTGTGTGTGCATGCGTGTGTTTTGTGTGCGTCCGCGTTTGTTTTATGTGTGCGTGCGTGCGTGTGTTTTATGTGTGCATGTCACATGAAACAAATGCGCGCACGCACACATAAAACAAATGCGCGCATGCACACATAAAACAAATGCGCGCATGCACACATAAAACAAATGCGCGCATGCACACATAAAGCAAATGCGCGCATGCACACATAAAACAAATGCGCGCACGTCACATAAAACAAATGCGCGCACGCACACATAAAACAAATGCGCGCACGCACATATTAAAGAAATGCGCACGCGCACACAAAACAAATGCGCAAGAGCACACAAAACAAATGCGCGCGCACAGATAAAACAAATGCACACGCACACAACACACGCACGCACACATTAAACAAATGCGCACACCCACATAAAACAAACGCGCACGCACACATAAAACACACGCATGCATACACAGACATGCACTGACAAACGCACACACACACGGTGACATGCAAACATAAAACACACGCGGATTTTATAGGTTTGTTTGTGATGTGTAGTTATGCGTTTGTGTGCATGTCATTGGTGTGTGTGCGCATGTGTCAGTGTGTGTCTGCGTGTGCGTGCGTGTGTGCGTTTTATGTGTGCATGTCACCGTGTGTGTGCGTGTGTCAGTGCATGTCTGTGTGTGCATGCGTGTGTGTGTTTTATGTGTGCATGTCACCGTGTGTGTGCGTGTGTCAGTGCATGTCTGTGTGTGCATGCGTGTGTTTTGTGTGCGTCCGCGTTTGTTTTATGTGTGCGTGCGTGCGTGTGTTTTATGTGTGCATGTCACATGAAACAAATGCGCGGACGCACACATAAAACAAATGCGCGCATGCACACATAAAACAAATGCGCGCATGCACACATAAAACAAATGCGCGCGCGCGCACACAAAACACACGGATGCACACACAGACATGCACTGACACACGCACACACACACGGTGACATGCACACATAAAACAAACGCGGACGCACACAAAACAAACGCGCACGCACACATAAAACACACGCATGCATACATAGACATGCACTGACAAACGCACACACACACGGTGACATGCAAACATAAAACACACGCACGCACGAACACATAAAACAAACGCGGATTTTTTTTAGAATAGAATAGAATAGAAAAGCTTTATTCATCCCCAGAGGGGAAACACACTTTCACAACAGCGCAGATTAAAAAAAATATATATAGGTTTGTTTGTGATGTGTAGTTATGCGTTTGTGTGCATGTCACTGGTGTGTGTGCGCATGTGTCAGTGTGTGTCTGCGTGTGCATGCGTGTGTTTTAGGTGTGCGTGCGCGTTTCTTTGATGTGTGCGTCCGCGTTTGTTTTATGTGTGCGTGCGTGCGTGTGTTTTATGTGTGCATGTCACCGTGTGTGTGTGCGTTTGTCAGTGCATGTCCGTGTACGCATGCGTGTGTTTTATGTGTGCGTGCGCGTTTGTTTTATGTGGGTGTGCGCATTTGTTTAATGTGTGCGTTCGTGCACAGTAAATTTCCAAGTGTCAAAAAGGAAGTGTTAATGTATTTTAACTATTTCATAGACTGGTTTAACTCTTCCAGATGTAACACAACAACAACAGGTGTAAAACGTGGCTCCTCCCCCTGCAGTGCTGTTGTCAATATCCAGAGTTAAAACCCAGGTGTTATTTATTCAGTGTAAAAAGTGAATGAACACTGTCAAGGGTCAATTTAACAATATTCAGTGTTAATATCTTAATATGCTCCGCCCATTTCAAATGATCCAGAAGTTTCTAGAGTAATTGGACCTCATGGACCACCGCCATGTTTCCATTGGTAAAGACTGTGGTAAGTCTCTCCATCTGCTGACTTATATTTAAATGAATTAAACGATTTATACAATTGTATTCACCGTGACTGTACTACCATTCGCTTTTTAGACTTCTAATGTAGATGAATTGCTATGTGGTTCACCAACATTAAGTTACATTCTATTACTTGTAATGCGGTACAGTTAACCTGCGCAGTGAACACCACGTGTAGACACTTGTAACCAATACCACTATGGATTATTGTGTATATTCGGTTTATGGTGCTCGCTCAAAACAACAGATGTATATGCTGTCTGTACATGCGCGCGCCAGTAAGTACGGTAGTTCATTCCCGCGCCACTCCCCCTCTGTCAGGCTTTAGTTTTTAGTAATGTAACCCAGCCGTTTATTTGTCGTTTTATGTTTCAATTATTTTCACTGGAAGTATATAATTAAACCCAGTTGTTATTTTCGTGTTTTATGTTTTATTACTTTTCAATGCATGTATCGCATCAAGACACTGTCGCTTTAAGACGGCCATTGTTTTTTACCTGCGTTCCACGGATGAGACGCGTGGTGTTCAGATGCTTCAGCGGCTCAGAGACTGAGACACGTGTAAGTAAGTAAGTAAGTAAGTAATATTTATTTATATAGCGCTTTTCGAGACCAGGGTCACAAAGCGCTTTAACAATCAAAAACAATACTCAAAACAGTACATACTTCAAAGATCAAGACAACACCGAGAACAACAAGTTCGAGAAATTCAAGGAAAAGCCTGAACAAATAGAAACGTCTTAAGATGTTTCTTAAAGGAGTCAGTAGACTCCATCAAGCGCAAAGAGAGAGGAAGATTGTTCCAAAGCTTAGGAGCAACAGCCTGAAAAGATTTCTCTCCTCTGGTCCTGAGCCGTGTGCGTGGAACCATCAGTAGATTCTGATCCACAGACCTCAGAGACCGAGCTGGGGTGTAAGGCTGGATCAGATCAGTGATGTAAGGAGGAGCCTGACCATGAATAGCTCTGAAAGTAAGAACCAGAATTTTAAAGTTGATCCTGAAAGAAACTGGAAGCCAGTGAAGAGTTTTAAGGATCGGAGAAATGTGAGTTCTCCTACTTGAGCGGGTCAGAATTCTCGCTGCAGAGTTCTGAATCAACTGCAGACGAGACAGCTCCTTCTTGTTAAGACATGAAAACAAACCGTTACAATAGTCCAGACGAGAAGAAACAAACGCATGGATTACAAGCTCCAGATCATGTTGTGACAACATTTTCCTAAGTTTAGAGATTTTTCTCAGTTGAAGGAAACAGTTTCTGGTCAGTTTTCTGCAGTGTTGAACAAGAGACATGTCTTTATCAAATACAACACCCAGGTTTCTCAGGCTCAGTTTGACAGACTGACCTAAGTCACCCAAGTACTGACTCAACCATGGAATCTTATCATCAGGAGCAATCACCAGAGTTTCAGTTTTGTCCACATTAAGCTGTAAAGTGTGCCAACGCTCCTGCAATTTTACTGAATACACTCGCTTATCACTCCTAGGTGAGCCTAAACAATACGTTTATATTATTGTTTATATTGCTGTGTGTAAATGAATGTTGTGTCGAAGCAGCTATTTAAGTTTTTGTGTGAAACTTGAAGCATTGTTTTATAACTTTATTCAAGTGTATATTTTCGATAGTATTTTATATTGTACTGTTTCACTTTGTTTTGAAAGTAAGTTGCACTTTATATTTTGTTATCGCGTGGTGTTCAGATGCTTCAGCGGCTCAGAGTTCACCGCATCTGTTATTTAACACGCCGATTAAACGTTCGTGCTGTTGTATGGTTAACAAGCGTTGAATGTGTTGAAGGTGCCGTAGCTAAGAATCTTGAATATTAATAAAATAAATCGCCTACCATGACCCACCAATATAGCAAACTTTTTATTGGAATATAAATATATTTTCGTCCTTCAAAATAACAAACAAAATACGTGTGTGAGTTACATTATAATTAAAAAAGCTAAGTTTTAGCGAACTAGCTCTCGTGTTAACGCACCACAGAAAGTTACATTACACGCAATGAAACATTATTTCTGAGTCTTAAAGCAATAATGATATCTTACCTCAATAGACGAGTGACGCGCACCTGATTCCGTCAAGTTATGCACAAACGTGAGGATAAAATGCGATCGATCTTTGTCAACAAGTGTGACGTCATCATCCGGAAGTTGCGTATGCGGCAATTTGAAAACTTTTTAGCTGACGCTAAATTTAAACTAAACTTAACTCGGTCTTTATACAAGCACGCATCTACTATTGTATTCATGGCGCTTTTAAACAAACAAGCACAATATCTCATTGTATTCCTGTGGTGTGACGTCACCGCTGCAGGATCAGTTGATTAGCATGTGTGACGTCACCCCTGCAGACTCGCGATTAATGTTGACAAACGTCACGTAGACGCTCATAATCGCAGCTAAATAAAAAGAAAACATATGTCCATAAACGCAATCTCAATGAAAGCTTCTATTTTCATAGAAAAGCGCACCGGATTATAAAGAGGATCAAGCGAAATAGCACAGACTTTATTTTACTCATTCATAAAACAATGTCAACATTATGGAGTTGAAACACCTAAAAATATACAATATAGTCACTTTTACAGGACCTTTTAAGCATGTTTTAATCCGCGAGAGCTTCTTGACTTCCGCGATGCGTAAACAATCCAAGCTCCAAAAAATTAAAATTAAGCATTTTTACCGATTTATATTCACTCTGTACCTCCTTAAAGTGGTTTGAGGTCGTTAAGCACAATCAGGATTAGAATCACACTGTTGACATTAAACATTTCAAATGAGCTTCATAGTTGTAGAATTACGGTAGCCAAATGAAACAGCGACACGTCACGTTACCAAGGCAACGAAGAGATGGGCGACGCGTCAAATGTAACCCGGGTCGTTTGAATCCGACGTCGGGGGGTGCTCTGTATAATACTGGGTGACCGTGCGTGTCAATGCGTGCGCGCGTGTCAATGTGCGTCAATACGTGTGTGTCAATGTGCGTCAATGTGCGTCAATACGTGTGTGTGTGTCAATGTGCGTCAATGCGTGCGGGTGTGTCAATGCGTATAGACGTGTGTTTATATGTGTGTACATATATGTGTGTATGTGTATAGACGTGTGTGTGTATATATGTGTGTGTATGTGTATAGACGTGTGTGTGTATATATATGTGTGTATGTGTATAGACGTGTGTGTGTGTATATATGTGTGTGTATAGACGTGTGTGTATGTGTATAGACGTGTGTGTGTGTGTGTGTGTGTGTATATATATATACGTGTGTGTGTTTATATATGTGTGTATGTGTATAGACGTGTGTGTGTATATATATGTGTGTATATGTGTGTATGTGTATAGACGTGTGTGTGTGTATATGTGTGTATGTGTATAGACGTGTGTGTATATATATGTGTGTATATGTGTGTATGTGTATAGACGTGTGTGTATATATATGTGTGTATGTGTATAGACGTGTGTGTGTATATGTATATGTGTGTATGTGTATAGACGTGTGTGTGTGTGTGTGTGTGTGTGTATATACTGTATATATATTGTAACGATCCTGTTTGTTCTGTTCATTAATGTTGCGGGCACTTTAAGAAGGTGAGTCTGTGCGCATGCGCAGTTGTTGTTAGAGAGATTTCGCGTTCAACTAGTGGTGTGAAGAACGAGCGGCGTTGGTTGTGGCCGAAACAATAACCTCTCTGTGAGTACAGCGAACAAAGAAACAATATCTGTGCAAGACAACCGTCTGGTCATGTGTGGAGGACCAAACGTTACATTGGTGTCAGAAGCGACTTTTTCGGACCTGCTCCTGAGGCGAAGCTAACGGTTATTAGCAACGAACTTTGCTAACGAACGTCCCCGGTATGTACGGGAAAGTGAAGAGCGAAAGTGAGGAGATGGACGTTGGTGCGAGACGACGGGACCATGCTCAACAGTTAAGAGACGCTGTGTTACAACTCTCAGAAGAAGAATGTGCGTCAATGCGTGCGCCAATGTGCAGCAACTGGGCTTCATCAAGTATCAAACAGATCACACATCACACCTACCATGATTTTGTTCAATGAGATGAAAACTTATTTGATGTTCAATCCAGTGTTCAGGTTGACTTCAGTGCTTATGTTTTAGTAGAAGTGAAGCTGTGGTGCTTTAGTTTAATACATGGACACAGCACTAAACTTTGTTGTTGGTTGTTAGTTGTTTTTTTAGATTTTGGGATCAACCGTCACTTTTTAGTAATGGGAGAATTATTTCTCTGCACTGTGCGAGTCGTCCCAGAGCCATTGTTCAGCCTGAAGCCAATACGTTTTTAGGTTGAAAAGTTTGCCCCCCTGAAAAAATGTAATGCCCCCCCTTAAATGTTTTTCTGCAGCCGGGTCTGTCAGTGTTATACTAGATCCACTCAGTATAAACTGTTGTCAACATTGAAGTCAAATCATCTCCAGAAATGATACTTTGTGATGAAGTCTTAATGTTAAAAGAGACAAATGTAATAATATCTTTAATGAATCAATTCATGTACATTTATATCAAACCTGCTATTCCCTGCATGATGGGATCAGAAACACTAGAATTCTACTTTCTCGGGACGTTTTAGATTTACAACGACGACATCATTAAAAGTGTGAACTGCAGTCACACTGCAAGTTTATGTCCATAATCCTTAGATATTCTCTCCAAATGAGAACAATTTAACAGAAGAGTTTAACATTACCTTGGCTGTAGTCATGCTCTGTAGACAGAAGCTTCACCTGCACAGGTGATCTCATTAGCTCGTCCTGTCTCTCCACCTGCACGCAAAGCAACTTGTACTCTCTGCTGCCCTCTAGTGTTGCTAAAACGATTTATTATGTCCAATAAACAAACCTACAGAAAGACTTAACAGTGTGGGTCTTTCTTTTTATTTCAAGGGTCCCCATTTTATCTCAAACATCAATATAGCTAATATTTAACACTAATTGGTAAATATCAAACATGTATGCTTCATTACAGTTGAAACAATTGTTCTCTGGTAACAAATATTTATCATTAAACATGTGTGTTCATGTATGATCCATGGCACTCATCATGATGGACAAATATGATGGAAAAACATTCTATTAGTGTCAGTACAGTACACGAGGTTGGAAATCAACCACGCATTTGCGCATGCGTTGTCCACCTACAAGGAGGTTTATAACGGTCAGACGCGGAAGAATCTACGAAACTATCACTGATAGATTCTCAAAAATCATCTGATATTAAATGATCTTTTCTCTCAAGGATAAGGATGTTGAAGGAGTGACGTCACAGTGTCCACTGTTGAAGGATAAGGATGTTGAGTGTCCAGCTGGAAGGAGCACAGGTACATGTTGTGGTTTATTAAAGTCTCTTTTCATTTTATTGACATCGGTAAATGTAACGCTAAGTTTAAGTGAAGGTATCAAGACCTGTCGCCCTTCCCAGCTATCTTCTAAATAATCCACGGAGGAAAAATTCAGAAAAAAAAGTCTTATATAGATCCAGAGCGGTCCGTAATAGGAACAAAAAAACAAAACAGGCACTCGGGGCGAAGGCAGGGCACTTCTGGAGATCGGGGTCCCAACAGCAACTAAAACAAAAAGACAAAAGGACTCACTTGAGTAAATAAAAGTGCTGACAACGTCAGGAGTATCCAAAGGATTATCCAGTTGTGATTCAAAGGCGAGGAGCGAGATCGAAAGGACAGCCAACCTGGTCTGGAAACGCAATACTCTGGCGAGTTCTTCCGGGTAGAGACGCTCCTTATCAATGGGAAGAACCCGCCACTCCATCATCCCCAGCCGCGCACCTGCCAGCGTCTGTCACTCAAAACACAGGACACATGAAAACGGAAAACCACCTTCAAAATAAAACAAAAGAACATAAGCATGACACTTGTATGTTGATTCTATCAAATGTATTCTGCCTATTTTAAATGTTGACCTTTTTTCTTATAAGAGTAACTGTCAGGAGTCTTGATGTAAAACGTCACTCAAATGTGTCATTTATTTATTTCTCTCACAGGATTCAGAGTCAATGTTCATTGCACAGAATTTCCATCTCCGTCCTGCACTGTCTGTGATGATGGAACTTACATGGACAAATTGAACCGAGAGAAACATGGTTTCAAGTGTCTCGTCTGTACTGAAGGTAAAGTTTGTTCTTCACTAGAATGATGAGTTGGTCAGTATGTAGATGTGATGTAGAATTTGTTATTGACTAACAGGACTGAGAGAGATCAGATCCTGTACCTTCACAGCAAACACCAAGTGTGAACCTCTGGAGGGTTTTTTCTGTGTGGACGGCTCAGTGGACACATGTGTGGCAGCACAGCAACACTCCACATGTGAACCAGGACAGTTCATCATCAGAGCAGGCGAGTTTCACATCCAACATGTGAAATGCAAGAGTGCAGAAACTATAAGACACACACAATGTTCTTCACAGGAACGTCCTCCACAGACACTGAGTGTGGAACCTGCAGTGAAGGAACATTTTCAAATGGAACGTTCACGTCATGTCAGGATCACAAACAGTGAGTGAAGCTTCACAAATGTTTGCTCCAGATGTTTTCTTCTAAACTGTCTCCACTTGTCTTTGTAGATGTTCAACATATCTACGAGAAGGAAGTATTTCTTCTGACTCTGTATGTCGAGAAGGTTTGACACCAGGAGAAGTGGCTGGAATTATTGTTGCTGTGATCGTTCTACTGATCACATGTTCTGTAGTTTATTGGTATAAAAAAAGAAAAAGAGGTAAAAAACAAATGCATTCATAAAAATCACATTATTATATTGATTTGTGTTTATCTGGAGTCATTTCCTTGAATTATTTTTCTCCTTAACCAGATGGAAAAGAGTTCAAGAGAAGAAGGAAGGTATGTAAGAATGTTTTTTAGTCATTTATCAAAGTGATTTAATGTTTAAATGTAATGTTGATTAATTTTGCAAATGTCATCACTTGTACAATTAAAATGAATGTCAATTTTGGTTTAATATCTTCAGCACTGCAGTATTTGTGCATCAGAGAAACGATCATTATTTCTTATTAGGAGGTGGCAGTGGGAATGAATGAATGTATGGATTCAACGGAGCATCCGTGAGAATTTCAATTAGTTTGAGCTTTTTTTTTAATCTAAACTGACTTATTTTTTTCTTGTCTTAGATCAATTTATTCATCTGAGAATAAGTCCGATGAAGTGGAACATGTTCCACTGATGGTAGAACCCGGGGAAGACCCAGAACACACTGAAGAAGCATGTTCCTCCACTGGGCTGGAAACACAGGGGGGTCCTCCAGAAAGAGCTGGACGATGTAACTGGGGAGAAGAAAGTATGGACCTCTCTGCTGAAGCTGCTGCCCCCGTGACAAGAATCCAGATAAACAGACCAGAGATAGCAGACGTTGAATATGAACTAATTGGACACGAGGATATTAAAGTAGATTGTTCAGTCATTCAATAGAATGTTTGAGTTTTATACAACATGAAAAATGTGTTCATAAATGATGTGTTCAGTGAACATAACATATTTCTGGCTGTTTTCATTTGCCTGTGTGTGTAGCTTAGTCTGTGATATAGAAAACAGTTTCTGTCAAAGCTTTCATTAATCTCATAAATGGCTGATCAGTTAAACATCAGCCAGGTTTGAGGATGTACTTCACTCCACAGCCGTCAGTGTTGCTTGTTCTTTCACTGCCCTTTTTGTGAGGTCACCAAATTCAGACCAGCACAGATGGACAAAACCCAACAGCACATACAAAGCCACTTGAGAAAGGCAATCATCATGGAGGTGTGTACAGTATATGTTTAGTTAGTTCCTCGTATATTGCATCATAAAAGTCTAACCGTTTACATTTTTATGTTTGACAGACTATCCGATACACAGATGTGGGCTGCAGACCAGAACCTCACGTGCATTGTCATGTGCGTGTCAATGTGTGTCAATGCGCGCGCGTGTGTCAATGTGCGTCAATGCTTGCGCGCGTGTCAATGTGCGTCAATGCTTGCGTGCGTGTCAATGCGTGTGCGTGTGTCAATATGCTTGCGCGCGTGTCAATTTGCGTCAATGCTTGCGCGCGTGTCAATGTGCGTCAATGCGCGCGTGCGTGTCAATGTGCGTCAATGCGCCCGTGCGTGTCAATGCGTGTGCGTGCGTCAATATGCGCGCGAGTGTCAATGTGCGTCAATGCTTGCGCGCGTGTCAATGTGCGTCAATGCTTGCGCGTGTGTCAATGTGCGTCAATGCTTGCGCGTGTCAACACACAACACACGCACGCACACATTAAACAAATGCGCACACCCACATTAAACAAACGCGCACGCACACATAAAACACACGCATGCATACACAGACATGCACTGACAAACGCACACACACACGGTGACATGCAAACATAAAACACACGCACGCACGCACACATAAAACAAACGCGGATTTTATAGGTTTGTTTGTGATGTGTAGTTATGCGTTTGTGTGCATGTCATTGGTGTGTGTGCGCATGTGTCAGTGTGTCTGCGTGTGCGTGCGTGTGTGTGTTTTATGTGTGCATGTCACCGTGTGTGTGCGTGTGTCAGTGCATGTCTGTGTGTGCATGCGTGTGTTTTGTGTGCGTCCGCGTTTGTTTTATGTGTGCGTGCGTGCGTGTGTTTTATGTGTGCATGTCACATGAAACAAATGCGCGCACGCACACATAAAACAAATGCGCGCATGCACACATAAAACAAATGCGCGCATGCACACATAAAGCAAATGCGCGCATGCACACATAAAACAAATGCGCGCATGCACACATAAAACAAATGCGCGCACGTCACATAAAACAAATGCGCGCACGCACACATAAAACAAATGCGCGCACGCACATATTAAAGAAATGCGCACGCGCACACAAAACAAAGGCGCAAGAGCACACAAAACAAATGCGCGGGCACAGATAAAACAAATGCACACGCACACAACACACGCACGCACACATTAAACAAATGCGCACACCCACAAAAAACAAACGCGCACGCACACATAAAACACACGCATGCATACACAGACATGCACTGACAAACGCACACACACACGGTGACATGCAAACATAAAACACACGCACGCACGCACACATCAAACAAACGCGGGTTTTATAGGTTTGTTTGTGATGTGTAGTTATGCGTTTGTGTGCATGTCATTGGTGTGTGTGCGCATTTGTCAGTGTGTGTCTGCGTGTGCGTGCGTGTGTGTGTTTTATGTGTGCATGTCACCGTGTGTGTGCGTGTGTCAGTGCATGTCTGTGTGTGCATGCGTGTGTTTTGTGTGCGTCCGCGTTTGTTTTATGTGTGCGTGCGTGCGTGTGTTTTATGTGTGCATGTCACATGAAACAAATGCGCGCACGCACACATAAAACAAATGCGCGCATGCACACATAAAACAAATGCGCGCATGCACACATAAAACAAATGCGCGCATGCACACATAAAGCAAATGCGCGCACGTCACATAAAACAAATGCGCGCATGCACACATAAAACAAATGCGCGCATGCACACATAAAGCAAATGCGCGCATGCACACATAAAGCAAATGCGCGCATGCACACATAAAACAAATGCGCGCACGTCACATAAAACAAATGCGCGCACGCACACATAAAACAAATGCGCGCACGCACATATTAAAGAAATGCGCACGCGCACACAAAACAAATGCGCAAGAGCACACAAAACAAATGCGCGCGCACAGATAAAACAAATGCACACGCACACAACACACGCACGCACACATTAAACAAATGCGCACACCCACATAAAACAAACGCGCACGCACACATAAAACACACGCATGCATACACAGACATGCACTGACAAACGCACACACACACGGTGACATGCAAACATAAAACACACGCACGCACGCACACATAAAACAAACGCGGATTTTATAGGTTTGTTTGTGATCTGTAGTTATGCGTTTGTGTGCATGTCATTGGTGTGTGTGCGCATGTGTCAGTGTGTGTCTGCGTGTGCGTGCGTGTGTGTGTTTTATGTGTGCATGTCACCGTGTGTGTGCGTGTGTCAGTGCATGTCTGTGTGTGCATGCGTGTGTGTGTTTTATGTGTGCATGTCACCGTGTGTGTGCGTGTGTCAGTGCATGTCTGTGTGTGCATGCGTGTGTTTTGTGTGCGTCCGCGTTTGTTTTATGTGTGCGTGCGTGCGTGCGTGTGTTTTATGTGTGCATGTCACATGAAACAAATGCGCGCACGCACACATAAAACAAATGCGCGCATGCACACATAAAACAAATGCGCGCATGCACACATAAAACAAATGCGCGCGCGCGCACACAAAACACACGGATGCACACACAGACATGCACTGACACACGCACACACACACGGTGACATGCACACATAAAACAAACGCGGACGCACACAAAACAATGTGCGTCAATGCTTGCGCGTGTCAACACACAACACACGCACGCACACATTAAACAAATGCGCACACCCACATTAAACAAACGCGCACGCACACATAAAACACACGCATGCATACACAGACATGCACTGACAAACGCACACACACACGGTGACATGCAAACATAAAACACACGCACGCACGCACACATAATGCGTGTGTTTTGTGTGCGTCCGCGTTTGTTTTATGTGTGCGTGCGTGCGTGTGTTTTATGTGTGCATGTCACATGAAACAAATGCGCGCACGCACACATAAAACAAATGCGCGCATGCACACATAAAACAAATGCGCGCATGCACACATAAAGCAAATGCGCGCATGCACACATAAAACAAATGCGCGCACGTCACATAAAACAAATGCGCGCACGCACACATAAAACAAATGCGCGCACGCACATATTAAAGAAATGCGCACGCGCACACAAAACAAATGCGCAAGAGCACACAAAACAAATGCGCGCGCACAGATAAAACAAATGCACACGCACACAACACACGCACGCACACATTAAACAAATGCGCACACCCACATAAAACAAACGCGCACGCACACATAAAACACACGCATGCATACACAGACATGCACTGACAAACGCACACACACACGGTGACATGCAAACATAAAACACACGCACGCACGCACACATAAAACAAACGCGGGTTTTATAGGTTTGTTTGTGATGTGTAGTTATGCGTTTGTGTGCATGTCATTGGTGTGTGTGCGCATGTGTCAGTGTGTGTCTGCGTGTGCGTGCGTGTGTGTGTGTGTTTTATGTGTGCATGTCACCGTGTGTGTGCGTGTGTCAGTGCATGTCTGTGTGTGCATTCGTGTGTTTTGTGTGCGTCCGCGTTTGTTTTATGTGTGCGTGCGTGCGTGTGTTTTATGTGTGCATGTCACATGAAACAAATGCGCGCACGCACACATAAAACAAATGCGCGCATGCACACATAAAACAAATGCGCGCATGCACACATAAAACAAATGCGCGCATGCACACATAAAGCAAATGCGCGCATGCACACATAAAACAAATGCGCGCCCGTCACATAAAACAAATGCGCGCACGCACACATAAAACAAATGCGCGCACGCACATATTAAAGAAATGCGCACGCGCACACAAAACAAATGCGCAAGAGCACACAAAACAAATGCGCGCGCACAGATAAAACAAATGCACACGCACACAACACACGCACGCACACATTAAACAAATGCGCACACCCACATAAAACAAACGCGCACGCACACATAAAACACACGCATGCATACACAGACATGCACTGACAAACGCACACACACACGGTGACATGCAAACATAAAACACACGCACGCACGCACACATAAAACAAACGCGGATTTTATAGGTTTGTTTGTGATCTGTAGTTATGCGTTTGTGTGCATGTCATTGGTGTGTGTGCGCATGTGTCAGTGTGTGTCTGCGTGTGCGTGCGTGTGTGTGTTTTATGTGTGCATGTCACCGTGTGTGTGCGTGTGTCAGTGCATGTCTGTGTGTGCATGCGTGTGTGTGTTTTATGTGTGCATGTCACCGTGTGTGTGCGTGTGTCAGTGCATGTCTGTGTGTGCATGCGTGTGTTTTGTGTGCGTCCGCGTTTGTTTTATGTGTGCGTGCGTGCGTGTGTTTTATGTGTGCATGTCACATGAAACAAATGCGCGCACGCACACATAAAACAAATGCGCGCATGCACACATAAAACAAATGCGCGCGCGCGCACACAAAACACACGGATGCACACACAGACATGCACTGACACACGCACACACACACGGTGACATGCACACATAAAACAAACGCGGACGCACACAAAACAAACGCGCACGCACACATAAAACACACGCATGCATACATAGACATGCACTGACAAACGCACACACACACGGTGACATGCAAACATAAAACACACGCACGCACGAACACATAAAACAAACGCGGATTTTTTTTAGAATAGAATAGAATAGAAAAGCTTTATTCATCCCCAGAGGGGAAACACACTTTCACAACAGCGCAGATTAAAAAAAATATATATAGGTTTGTTTGTGATGTGTAGTTATGCGTTTGTGTGCATGTCACTGGTGTGTGTGCGCATGTGTCAGTGTGTGTCTGCGTGTGCGTGCGTGTGTGTGTTTTATGTTTGCATGTCACCGTGTGTGTGTGCGTGTGTCAGTGCATGTCTGTGTGTGCATGCGTGTGTTTAATGTGTGCGTGCGCGTTTGTTTTGTGTGCGTCCGCGTTTGTTTTATGTGTGCGTGCGTGCGTGTGTTTATGTGTGCATGTCACCGTGTGTGTGGGCGTGTGTCAGTGCATGTCTGTGTGTGCATGCGTGTGTTTTATGTGTGCGTGCGCGTTTGTTTTATGTGGGTGTGCGCATTTGTTTAATGTGTGCGTTCGTGCACAGTAAATTTCCAAGTGTCAAAAAGGAAGTGTTAATGTATTTTAACTATTTCATAGACTGGTTTAACTCTTCCAGATGTAACACAACAACAACAGGTGTAAAACGTGGCTCCTCCCCCTGCAGTGCTGTTGTCAATATCCAGAGTTAAAACCCAGGTGTTATTTATTCAGTGTAAAAAGTGAATGAACACTGTCAAGGGTCAATTTAACAATATTCAGTGTTAATATCTTAATATGCTCCGCCCATTTCAAATGATCCAGAAGTTTCTAGAGTAATTGGACCTCATGGACCACCGCCATGTTTCCATTGGTAAAGACTGTGGTAAGTCTCTCCATCTGCTGACTTATATTTAAATGAATTAAACGATTTATACAATTGTATTCACCGTGACTGTACTACCATTCGCTTTTTAGACTTCTAATGTAGATGAATTGCTAT
Organism: Callionymus lyra; assembly: GCF_982586985.1. Classification (NCBI taxonomy): domain Eukaryota; kingdom Metazoa; phylum Chordata; class Actinopteri; order Syngnathiformes; family Callionymidae; genus Callionymus; species Callionymus lyra. The sequence continues at coordinate 382,586 of NW_028258540.1, read as the reverse complement.
GTGGTTCACCAACATTAAGTTACATTCTATTACTTGTAATGCGGTACAGTTAACCTGCGCAGTGAACACCACGTGTAGACACTTGTAACCAATACCACTATGGATTATTGTGTATATTCGGTTTATGGTGCTCGCTCAAAACAACAGATGTATATGCTGTCTGTACATGCGCGCGCCAGTAAGTACGGTAGTTCATTCCCGCGCCACTCCCCCTCTGTCAGGCTTTAGTTTTTAGTAATGTAACCCAGCCGTTTATTTGTCGTTTTATGTTTCAATTATTTTCACTGGAAGTATATAATTAAACCCAGTTGTTATTTTCGTGTTTTATGTTTTATTACTTTTCAATGCATGTATCGCATCAAGACACTGTCGCTTTAAGACGGCCATTGTTTTTTACCTGCGTTCCACGGATGAGACGCGTGGTGTTCAGATGCTTCAGCGGCTCAGAGACTGAGACACGTGTAAGTAAGTAAGTAAGTAAGTAATATTTATTTATATAGCGCTTTTCGAGACCAGGGTCACAAAGCGCTTTAACAATCAAAAACAATACTCAAAACAGTACATACTTCAAAGATCAAGACAACACCGAGAACAACAAGTTCGAGAAATTCAAGGAAAAGCCTGAACAAATAGAAACGTCTTAAGATGTTTCTTAAAGGAGTCAGTAGACTCCATCAAGCGCAAAGAGAGAGGAAGATTGTTCCAAAGCTTAGGAGCAACAGCCTGAAAAGATTTCTCTCCTCTGGTCCTGAGCCGTGTGCGTGGAACCATCAGTAGATTCTGATCCACAGACCTCAGAGACCGAGCTGGGGTGTAAGGCTGGATCAGATCAGTGATGTAAGGAGGAGCCTGACCATGAATAGCTCTGAAAGTAAGAACCAGAATTTTAAAGTTGATCCTGAAAGAAACTGGAAGCCAGTGAAGAGTTTTAAGGATCGGAGAAATGTGAGTTCTCCTACTTGAGCGGGTCAGAATTCTCGCTGCAGAGTTCTGAATCAACTGCAGACGAGACAGCTCCTTCTTGTTAAGACATGAAAACAAACCGTTACAATAGTCCAGACGAGAAGAAACAAACGCATGGATTACAAGCTCCAGATCATGTTGTGACAACATTTTCCTAAGTTTAGAGATTTTTCTCAGTTGAAGGAAACAGTTTCTGGTCAGTTTTCTGCAGTGTTGAACAAGAGACATGTCTTTATCAAATACAACACCCAGGTTTCTCAGGCTCAGTTTGACAGACTGACCTAAGTCACCCAAGTACTGACTCAACCATGGAATCTTATCATCAGGAGCAATCACCAGAGTTTCAGTTTTGTCCACATTAAGCTGTAAAGTGTGCCAACACTCCTGCAATTTTACTGAATACACTCGCTTATCACTCCTAGGTGAGCCTAAACAATACGTTTATATTATTGTTTATATTGCTGTGTGTAAATGAATGTTGTGTCGAAGCAGCTATTTAAGTTTTTGTGTGAAACTTGAAGCATTGTTTTATAACTTTATTCAAGTGTATATTTTCGATAGTATTTTATATTGTACTGTTTCACTTTGTTTTGAAAGTAAGTTGCACTTTATATTTTGTTATCGCGTGGTGTTCAGATGCTTCAGCGGCTCAGAGTTCACCGCATCTGTTATTTAACACGCCGATTAAACGTTCGTGCTGTTGTATGGTTAACAAGCGTTGAATGTGTTGAAGGTGCCGTAGCTAAGAATCTTGAATATTAATAAAATAAATCGCCTACCATGACCCACCAATATAGCAAACTTTTTATTGGAATATAAATATATTTTCGTCCTTCAAAATAACAAACAAAATACGTGTGTGAGTTACATTATAATTAAAAAAGCTAAGTTTTAGCGAACTAGCTCTCGTGTTAACGCACCACAGAAAGTTACATTACACGCAATGAAACATTATTTCTGAGTCTTAAAGCAATAATGATATCTTACCTCAATAGACGAGTGACGCGCACCTGATTCCGTCAAGTTATGCACAAACGTGAGGATAAAATGCGATCGATCTTTGTCAACAAGTGTGACGTCATCATCCGGAAGTTGCGTATGCGGCAATTTGAAAACTTTTTAGCTGACGCTAAATTTAAACTAAACTTAACTCGGTCTTTATACAAGCACGCATCTACTATTGTATTCATGGCGCTTTTAAACAAACAAGCACAATATCTCATTGTATTCCTGTGGTGTGACGTCACCGCTGCAGGATCAGTTGATTAGCATGTGTGACGTCACCCCTGCAGACTCGCGATTAATGTTGACAAACGTCACGTAGACGCTCATAATCGCAGCTAAATAAAAAGAAAACATATGTCCATAAACGCAATCTCAATGAAAGCTTCTATTTTCATAGAAAAGCGCACCGGATTATAAAGAGGATCAAGCGAAATAGTAAGTAAGTAAGTAAGTAATATATATTAATATAGCGCTTTTCGAGACCAGGGTCACAAAGCGCTTTAACAATCAAAACAATACTCAAAACAGTACATACTTCAAAGATCAAGACAACACCGAGAACAACACAGGAGTTCGAGAAATTCAAGGAAAAGCCTGAACAAATAGAAACGTCTTAAGATGTTTCTTAAAGGAGTCAGTAGACTCCATCAAGCGCAAAGAGAGAGGAAGATTGTTCCAAAGCTTAGGAGCAACAGCCTGAAAAGATTTCTCTCCTCTGGTCCTGAGCCGTGTGCGTGGAACCATAAGTAGATTCTGATCCACAGACCTCAGAGCCCGAGCTGGGGTGTAAGGCTGGATCAGATCAGTGATGTAAGGAGGAGCCTGACCATGAATAGCTCTGAAAGTAAGAACCAGAATTTTAAAGTTGATCCTGAAAGAAACTGGAAGCCAGTGAAGAGTTTTAAGGACCGGAGAAATGTGAGTTCTTCTACTAGAGCGGGTCAGAATTCTCGCTGCAGAGTTCTGAATCAACTGCAGACGAGACAGCTCCTTCTTGTTAAGACATGAAAACAAACTGTTACAATAGTCCAGACGAGAAGAAACAAACGCATGGATTACAAGCTCCAGATCATGTTGTGACAGCATTTTCCTAAGTTTAGAGATTTTTCTCAGTTGAAGGAAACAGTTTCTGGTCAGTTTTCTACAGTGTTGAACAAGAGACATGTCTTTATCAAATACAACACCCAGGTTTCTCAGGCTCAGTTTGACAGACTGACCTAAGTCACCCAAGTACTGACTCAACCCTGGAATCGTATCATCAGGAGCAATCACCAGAGTTTCAGTTTTGTCCACATTAAGCTGTAAAGTGTTTTCACTCAGCCATTGTTTGATTTCTAGCAAACAATTGACTAAGCTGTTCAGCCTTTGGGGCTCAGTTGGGTCAAAAGAGCAGTAGAGCTGGATGTCATCAGCAAAAATGTGATAAGAAACATCTGGAAATCTCTGAATGATTTTACCAAGGGGAATCAAGTACAGCAAAAACAATAAAGGACCCAGAACAGAACCTTGAGGGACTCCACACAACAGATCTGCCGATTCAGACCTCATTTGATTGGCAGATACACTAAAACTGCGCCCAGAAAGGTAAGATGAGAACCATTCTAACACAGACCCAGACAGTCCCACTTCATCCCTTAGTCTTCTCAGCAGGATCTGGTGATCAACTGTGTCAAAGGCTGACGACAGATCCAAGAGAACCAGAACAGTGAATTTACCAGAGTCAGCCGACATCATGATGTCACTGGACACTTTCAGTAAAGCTGTCTCCGTAGAGTGATGTTTACGGAAGCCAGACTGAAACTTCTCATGGATGTCGCTCTGATCCAAGAACAAAGACAGCTGCTCGGACACAACCTTCTCCAAGATCTTGGACAAGAAAGGGAGCTTAGAAATAGGCCTGAAATTACTGAGGTCAGTCGGGTCTAAGCCTGGTTTTTTGAGCAGAGGCTCCACAATGGCATGTTTAAATGCATTGGGAAAAACCCCTGTGGAAAGGGAGAGGTTCACCATATTGGTAACCCAGGGGCCAATTACATCAAATACTTTGATAAAAAGCCTACAAGGAAGGACGTCATCTGAGCAAGAGGAGGGTTTCATCTTGTTCACTAGTGCTGAAATATCACCCAAAGATACAGCAGAGAAGGATGACCAAGAGGAGGAGATGGGCTCAGAGACAGTAGGGGTTCCCAACAAAGGGGGAGAGATTTTCTCTTTGATCAATTTAATTTTGTCAATGAAAAATCTCAACAATGCATTGCTGTCAGCTTCACAGAAGACAGGCGTGATTTGAGGAGCAGGAGACACGAGAGAATTAATCGTGTCAAACAAAACTTTGGGGTTTTTCCTATTTGCTGCTACCAGTTTTCTGATGTAATCAGATCTAGCAGTTTCTACCATCTCATTGTAAGAAGTCAACAGATCCCTGAGGTGAAGTCTGTGCACCTCAAGTTTAGTAGACTTCCAGAGACGCTCAGTCTTTCGACAAAGTCTCCTCAGACTCAGGAGATCTTCATTTGTCCAAGGGCACAATAGCACAATAGCACAGACTTTATTTTACTCATTCATAAAACAATGTCAACATTATGGAGTTGAAACACCTAAAAATATACAATATAGTCACTTTTACAGGACCTTTTAAGCATGTTTTAATCCGCGAGAGCTTCTTGACTTCCGCGATGCGTAAACAATCCAAGCTCCAAAAAATTAAAATTAAGCATTTTTACCGATTTATATTCACTCTGTACCTCCTTAAAGTGGTTTGAGGTCGTTAAGCACAATCAGGATTAGAATCACACTGTTGACATTAAACATTTCAAATGAGCTTCATAGTTGTAGAATTACGGTAGCCAAATGAAACAGCGACACGTCACGTTACCAAGGCAACGAAGAGATGGGCGACGCGTCAAATGTAACCCGGGTCGTTTGAATCCGACGTCGGGGGGTGCTCTGTATAATACTGGGTGACCCGTGCGTGTCAATGCGTGCGCGCGTGTCAATGTGCGTCAATACGTGTGTGTCAATGTGCGTCAATGTGCGTCAATACGTGTGTGTGTGTCAATGTGCGTCAATGCGTGCGGGTGTGTCAATGCGTATAGACGTGTGTTTATATGTGTGTACATATATGTGTGTATGTGTATAGACGTGTGTGTGTATATATGTGTGTGTATGTGTATAGACGTGTGTGTGTATATATATGTGTGTATGTGTATAGACGTGTGTGTGTATATATGTGTGTGTATAGACGTGTGTGTATATATATGTGTGTATGTGTATAGACGTGTGTGTATATGTGTGTATGTGTATAGACGTGTGTGTGTGTGTGTGTGTGTGTATATATATATACGTGTGTGTGTTTATATATGTGTGTATGTGTATAGACGTGTGTGTGTATATATATGTGTGTATATGTGTGTATGTGTATAGACGTGTGTGTGTATATGTGTGTATGTGTATAGACGTGTGTGTATATATATGTGTGTATATGTGTGTATGTGTATAGACGTGTGTGTATATATATGTGTGTATGTGTATAGACGTGTGTGTGTATATATATGTGTGTATATGTGTGTATGTGTATAGACGTGTGTGTGTGTATATGTGTGTATGTGTATAGACGTGTGTGTATATATATGTGTGTATATGTGTGTATGTGTATAGACGTGTGTGTATATATATGTGTGTATGTGTATAGACGTGTGTGTGTGTATATGTATATGTGTGTATGTGTATAGACGTGTGTGTGTGTATATACTGTATATATATTGTAACGATCCTGTTTGTTCTGTTCATTAATGTTGCGGGCACTTTAAGAAGGTGAGTCTGTGCGCATGCGCAGTTGTTGTTAGAGAGATTTCGCGTTCAACTAGTGGTGTGAAGAACGAGCGGCGTTGGTTGTGGCCGAAACAATAACCTCTCTGTGAGTACAGCGAACAAAGAAACAATATCTGTGCAAGACAACCGTCTGGTCATGTGTGGAGGACCAAACGTTACATTGGTGTCAGAAGCGACTTTTTCGGACCTGCTCCTGAGGCGAAGCTAACGGTTATTAGCAACGAACTTTGCTAACGAACGTCCCCGGTATGTACGGGAAAGTGAAGAGCGAAAGTGAGGAGATGGACGTTGGTGCGAGACGACGGGACCATGCTCAACAGTTAAGAGACGCTGTGTTACAACTCTCAGAAGAAGAATGTGCGTCAATGCGTGCGCCAATGTGCAGCAACTGGGCTTCATCAAGTATCAAACAGATCACACATCACACCTACCATGATTTTGTTCAATGAGATGAAAACTTATTTGATGTTCAATCCAGTGTTCAGGTTGACTTCAGTGCTTATGTTTTAGTAGAAGTGAAGCTGTGGTGCTTTAGTTTAATACATGGACACAGCACTAAACTTTGTTGTTGGTTGTTAGTTGTTTTTTTAGATTTTGGGATCAACCGTCACTTTTTAGTAATGGGAGAATTATTTCTCTGTACTGTGCGAGTCGTCCCAGAGCCATTGTTCAGCCTGAAGCCAATACGTTTTTAGGTTGAAAAGTTTGCCCCCCTGAAAAAATGTAATGCCCCCCCTTAAATGTTTTTCTGCAGCCGGGTCTGTCAGTGTTATACTAGATCCACTCAGTATAAACTGTTGTCAACATTGAAGTCAAATCATCTCCAGAAATGATACTTTGTGATGAAGTCTTAATGTTAAAAGAGACAAATGTAATAATATCTTTAATGAATCAATTCATGTACATTTATATCAAACCTGCTATTCCCTGCATGATGGGATCAGAAACACTAGAATTCTACTTTCTCGGGACGTTTTAGATTTACAACGACGACATCATTAAAAGTGTGAACTGCAGTCACACTGCAAGTTTATGTCCATAATCCTTAGATATTCTCTCCAAATGAGAACAATTTAACAGAAGAGTTTAACATTACCTTGGCTGTAGTCATGCTCTGTAGACAGAAGCTTCACCTGCACAGGTGATCTCATTAGCTCGTCCTGTCTCTCCACCTGCACGCAAAGCAATTTGTACTCTCTGCTGCCCTCTAGTGTTGCTAAAACGATTAATTATGTCCAATAAACAAACCTACAGAAAGACTTAACAGTGTGGGTCTTTCTTTTTATTTCAAGGGTCCCCATTTTATCTCAAACATCAATATAGCTAATATTTAACACTAATTGGTAAATATCAAACATGTATGCTTCATTACAGTTGAAACAATTGTTCTCTGGTAACAAATATTTATCATTAAACATGTGTGTTCATGTATGATCCATGGCACTCATCATGATGGACAAATATGATGGAAAAACATTCTATTAGTGTCAGTACAGTACACGAGGTTGGAAATCAACCACGCATTTGCGCATGCGTTGTCCACCTACAAGGAGGTTTATAACGGTCAGACGCGGAAGAATCTACGAAACTATCACTGATAGATTCTCAAAAATCATCTGATATTAAATGATCTTTTCTCTCAAGGATAAGGATGTTGAAGGAGTGACGTCACAGTGTCCACTGTTGAAGGATAAGGATGTTGAGTGTCCAGCTGGAAGGAGCACAGGTACATGTTGTGGTTTATTAAAGTCTCTTTTCATTTTATTGACATCGGTAAATGTAACGCTAAGTTTAAGTGAAGGTATCAAGACCTGTCGCCCTTCCCAGCTATCTTCTAAATAATCCACGGAGGAAAAATTCAGAAAAAAAAGTCTTATATAGATCCAGAGCGGTCCGTAATAGGAACAAAAAAACAAAACAGGCACTCGGGGCGAAGGCAGGGCACTTCTGGAGATCGGGGTCCCAACAGCAACTAAAACAAAAAGACAAAAGGACTCACTTGAGTAAATAAAAGTGCTGACAACGTCAGGAGTATCCAAAGGATTATCCAGTTGTGATTCAAAGGCGAGGAGCGAGATCGAAAGGACAGCCAACCTGGTCTGGAAACGCAATACTCTGGCGAGTTCTTCCGGGTAGAGACGCTCCTTATCAATGGGAAGAACCCGCCACTCCATCATCCCCAGCCGCGCACCTGCCAGCGTCTGTCACTCAAAACACAGGACACATGAAAACGGAAAACCACCTTCAAAATAAAACAAAAGAACATAAGCATGACACTTGTATGTTGATTCTATCAAATGTATTCTGCCTATTTTAAATGTTGACCTTTTTTCTTATAAGAGTAACTGTCAGGAGTCTTGATGTAAAACGTCACTCAAATGTGTCATTTATTTATTTCTCTCACAGGATTCAGAGTCAATGTTCATTGCACAGAATTTCCATCTCCGTCCTGCACTGTCTGTGATGATGGAACTTACATGGACAAATTGAACCGAGAGAAACATGGTTTCAAGTGTCTCGTCTGTACTGAAGGTAAAGTTTGTTCTTCACTAGAATGATGAGTTGGTCAGTATGTAGATGTGATGTAGAATTTGTTATTGACTAACAGGACTGAGAGAGATCAGATCCTGTACCTTCACAGCAAACACCAAGTGTGAACCTCTGGAGGGTTTTTTCTGTGTGGACGGCTCAGTGGACACATGTGTGGCAGCACAGCAACACTCCACATGTGAACCAGGACAGTTCATCATCAGAGCAGGCGAGTTTCACATCCAACATGTGAAATGCAAGAGTGCAGAAACTATAAGACACACACAATGTTCTTCACAGGAACGTCCTCCACAGACACTGAGTGTGGAACCTGCAGTGAAGGAACATTTTCAAATGGAACGTTCACGTCATGTCAGGATCACAAACAGTGAGTGAAGCTTCACAAATGTTTGCTCCAGATGTTTTCTTCTAAACTGTCTCCACTTGTCTTTGTAGATGTTCAACATATCTACGAGAAGGAACTATTTCTTCTGACTCTGTATGTCGAGAAGGTTTGACACCAGGAGAAGTGGCTGGAATTATTGTTGCTGTGATCGTTCTACTGATCACATGTTCTGTAGTTTATTGGTATAAAAAAAGAAAAAGAGGTAAAAAACAAATGCATTCATAAAAATCACATTATTATATTGATTTGTGTTTATCTGGAGTCATTTCCTTGAATTATTTTTCTCCTTAACCAGATGGAAAAGAGTTCAAGAGAAGAAGGAAGGTATGTAAGAATGTTTTTTAGTCATTTATCAAAGTGATTTAATGTTTAAATGTAATGTTGATTAATTTTGCAAATGTCATCACTTGTACAATTAAAATGAATGTCAATTTTGGTTTAATATCTTCAGCACTGCAGTATTTGTGCATCAGAGAAACGATCATTATTTCTTATTAGGAGGTGGCAGTGGGAATGAATGAATGTATGGATTCAACGGAGCATCCGTGAGAATTTCAATTAGTTTGAGCTTTTTTTTTAATCTAAACTGACTTATTTTTTTCTTGTCTTAGATCAATTTATTCATCTGAGAATAAGTCCGATGAAGTGGAACATGTTCCACTGATGGTAGAACCCGGGGAAGACCCAGAACACACTGAAGAAGCATGTTCCTCCACTGGGCTGGAAACACAGGGGGGTCCTCCAGAAAGAGCTGGACGATGTAACTGGGGAGAAGAAAGTATGGACCTCTCTGCTGAAGCTGCTGCCCCCGTGACAAGAATCCAGATAAACAGACCAGAGATAGCAGACGTTGAATATGAACTAATTGGACACGAGGATATTAAAGTAGATTGTTCAGTCATTCAATAGAATGTTTGAGTTTTATACAACATGAAAAATGTGTTCATAAATGATGTGTTCAGTGAACATAACATATTTCTGGCTGTTTTCATTTGCCTGTGTGTGTAGCTTAGTCTGTGATATAGAAAACAGTTTCTGTCAAAGCTTTCATTAATCTCATAAATGGCTGATCAGTTAAACATCAGCCAGGTTTGAGGATGTACTTCACTCCACAGCCGTCAGTGTTGCTTGTTCTTTCACTGCCCTTTTTGTGAGGTCACCAAATTCAGACCAGCACAGATGGACAAAACCCAACAGCACATACAAAGCCACTTGAGAAAGGCAATCATCATGGAGGTGTGTACAGTATATGTTTAGTTAGTTCCTCGTATATTGCATCATAAAAGTCTAACCGTTTACATTTTTATGTTTGACAGACTATCCGATACACAGATGTGGGCTGCAGACCAGAACCTCACGTCCATTGTCATGTGCGTGTCAATGTGTGTCAATGCGCGCGTGTGTCAATGTGCGTCAATGCTTGCGCGCGTGTCAATGTGCGTCAATGCTTGCGTGCGTGTCAATGCGTGTGCGTGTGTCAATATGCTTGCGCGCGTGTCAATGTGCGTCAATGCTTGCGCGCGTGTCAATGTGCGTCAATGCGCCCGTGCGTGTCAATGCGTGTGCGTGCGTCAATATGCGCGCGAGTGTCAATGTGCGTCAATGCTTGCGCGCGTGTCAATGTGCGTCAATGCTTGCGCGTGTGTCAATGTGCGTCAATGCTTGCGCGTGTCAACACACAACACACGCACGCACACATTAAACAAATGCGCACACCCACATTAAACAAACGCGCACGCACACATAAAACACACGCATGCATACACAGACATGCACTGACAAACGCACACACACACGGTGACATGCAAACATAAAACACACGCACGCACGCACACATAAAACAAACGCGGATTTTATAGGTTTGTTTGTGATGTGTAGTTATGCGTTTGTGTGCATGTCATTGGTGTGTGTGCGCATGTGTCAGTGTGTGTCTGCGTGTGCGTGCGTGTGTGTGTTTTATGTGTGCATGTCACCGTGTGTGTGCGTGTGTCAGTGCATGTCTGTGTGTGCATGCGTGTGTGTGTTTTATGTGTGCATGTCACCGTGTGTGTGCGTGTGTCAGTGCATGTCTGTGTGTGCATGCGTGTGTTTTGTGTGCGTCCGCGTTTGTTTTATGTGTGCGTGCGTGCGTGTGTTTTATGTGTGCATGTCACATGAAACAAATGCGCGCACGCACACATAAAACAAATGCGCGCATGCACACATAAAACAAATGCGCGCATGCACACATAAAGCAAATGCGCGCATGTACACATAAAACAAATGCGCGCACGTCACATAAAACAAATGCGCGCACGCACACATAAAACAAATGCGCGCACGCACATATTAAAGAAATGCGCACGCGCACACAAAACAAATGCGCAAGAGCACACAAAACAAATGCGCGCGCACAGATAAAACAAATGCACACGCACACAACACACGCACGCACACATTAAACAAATGCGCACACCCACATAAAACAAACGCGCACGCACACATAAAACACACGCATGCATACACAGACATGCACTGACAAACGCACACACACACGGTGACATGCAAACATAAAACACACGCACGCACGCACACATAAAACAAACGCGGGTTTTATAGGTTTGTTTGTGATCTGTAGTTATGCGTTTGTGTGCATGTCATTGGTGTGTGTGCGCATGTGTCAGTGTGTGTCTGCGTGTGCGTGCGTGTGTGTGTTTTATGTGTGCATGTCACCGTGTGTGTGCGTGTGTCAGTGCATGTCTGTGTGTGCATGCGTGTGTTTTGTGTGCGTCCGCGTTTGTTTTATGTGTGCGTGCGTGCGTGTGTTTTATGTGTGCATGTCACATGAAACAAATGCGCGCACGCACACATAAAACAAATGCGCGCATGCACACATAAAACAAATGCGCGCATGCACACATAAAACAAATGCGCGCATGCACACATAAAACAAATGCGCGCATGCACACATAAAGCAAATGCGCGCATGCACACATAAAACAAATGCGCGCACGTCACATAAAACAAATGCGCGCACGTCACATAAAACAAATGCGCGCACGCACACATAAAACAAATGCGCGCACGCACATATTAAAGAAATGCGCACGCGCACACAAAACAAATGCGCAAGAGCACACAAAACAAATGCGCGCGCACAGATAAAACAAATGCACACGCACACAACACACGCACGCACACATTAAACAAATGCGCACACCCACATTAAACAAACGCGCACGCACACATAAAACACACGCATGCATACACAGACATGCACTGACAAACGCACACACACACGGTGACATGCAAACATAAAACACACGCACGCACGCACACATAAAACAAACGCGGATTTTATAGGTTTGTTTGTGATCTGTAGTTATGCGTTTGTGTGCATGTCATTGGTGTGTGTGCGCATGTGTCAGTGTGTGTCTGCGTGTGCGTGCGTGTGTGTGTTTTATGTGTGCATGTCACCGTGTGTGTGCGTGTGTCAGTGCATGTCTGTGTGTGCATGCGTGTGTGTGTTTTATGTGTGCATGTCACCGTGTGTGTGCGTGTGTCAGTGCATGTCTGTGTGTGCATGCGTGTGTTTTGTGTGCGTCCGCGTTTGTTTTATGTGTGCGTGCGTGCGTGTGTTTTATGTGTGCATGTCACATGAAACAAATGCGCGCACGCACACATAAAACAAATGCGCGCATGCACACATAAAACAAATGCGCGCATGCACACATAAAACAAATGCGCGCGAGCGCACACAAAACACACGGATGCACACACAGACATGCACTGACACACGCACACACACACGGTGACATGCACACATAAAACAAACGCGGACGCACACAAAACAATGTGCGTCAATGCTTGCGCGTGTCAACACACAACACACGCACGCACACATTAAACAAATGCGCACACCCACATTAAACAAACGCGCACGCACACATAAAACACACGCATGCATACACAGACATGCACTGACAAACGCACACACACACGGTGACATGCAAACATAAAACACACGCACGCACGCACACATAATGCGTGTGTTTTGTGTGCGTCCGCGTTTGTTTTATGTGTGCGTGTGTGCGTGTGTTTTATGTGTGCATGTCACATGAAACAAATGCGCGCACGCACACATAAAACAAATGCGCGCATGCACACATAAAACAAATGCGCGCATGCACACATAAAGCAAATGCGCGCATGCACACATAAAACAAATGCGCGCACGTCACATAAAACAAATGCGCGCACGCACACATAAAACAAATGCGCGCACGCACATATTAAAGAAATGCGCACGCGCACACAAAACAAATGCGCAAGAGCACACAAAACAAATGCGCGCGCACAGATAAAACAAATGCACACGCACACAACACACGCACGCACACATTAAACAAATGCGCACACCCACATTAAACAAACGCGCACGCACACATAAAACACACGCATGCATACACAGACATGCACTGACAAACGCACACACACACGGTGACATGCAAACATAAAACACACGCACGCACGCACACATAAAACAAACGCGGGTTTTATAGGTTTGTTTGTGATGTGTAGTTATGCGTTTGTGTGCATGTCATTGGTGTGTGTGCGCATGTGTCAGTGTGTGTCTGCGTGTGCGTGCGTGTGTGTGTTTTATGTGTGCATGTCACCGTGTGTGTGCGTGTGTCAGTGCATGTCTGTGTGTGCATGCGTGTGTTTTGTGTGCGTGCGTGCGTGTGTTTTATGTGTGCATGTCACATGAAACAAATGCGCGCACGCACACATAAAACAAATGCGCGCATGCACACATAAAACAAATGCGCGCATGCACACATAAAACAAATGCGCGCATGCACACATAAAGCAAATGCGCGCATGCACACATAAAACAAATGCGCGCACGTCACATAAAACAAATGCGCGCACGCACACATAAAACAAATGCGCGCACGCACATATTAAAGAAATGCGCACGCGCACACAAAACAAATGCGCAAGAGCACACAAAACAAATGCGCGCGCACAGATAAAACAAATGCACACGCACACAACACACGCACGCACACATTAAACAAATGCGCACACCCACATAAAACAAACGCGCACGCACACATAAAACACACGCATGCATACACAGACATGCACTGACAAACGCACACACACGGTGACATGCAAACATAAAACACACGCACGCACGCACACATAAAACAAACGCGGATTTTATAGGTTTGTTTGTGATGTGTAGTTATGCGTTTGTGTGCATGTCATTGGTGTGTGTGCGCATGTGTCAGTGTGTGTCTGCGTGTGCGTGCGTGTGTGTGTTTTATGTGTGCATGTCACCGTGTGTGTGCGTGTGTCAGTGCATGTCTGTGTGTGCATGCGTGTGTTTTGTGTGCGTCCGCGTTTGTTTTATGTGTGCGTGCGTGCGTGTGTTTTATGTGTGCATGTCACATGAAACAAATGCGCGCACGCACACATAAAACAAATGCGCGCATGCACACATAAAACAAATGCGCGCATGCACACATAAAGCAAATGCGCGCATGCACACATAAAACAAATGCGCGCACGTCACATAAAACAAATGCGCGCACGCACACATAAAACAAATGCGCGCACGCACATATTAAAGAAATGCGCACGCGCACACAAAACAAATGCGCAAGAGCACACAAAACAAATGCGCGCGCACAGATAAAACAAATGCACACGCACACAACACACGCACGCACACATTAAACAAATGCGCACACCCACATAAAACAAACGCGCACGCACACATAAAACACACGCATGCATACACAGACATGCACTGACAAACGCACACACACGGTGACATGCAAACATAAAACACACGCACGCACGCACACATAAAACAAACGCGGATTTTATAGGTTTGTTTGTGATCTGTAGTTATGCGTTTGTGTGCATGTCATTGGTGTGTGTGCGCATGTGTCAGTGTGTGTCTGCGTGTGCGTGCGTGTGTGTGTTTTATGTGTGCATGTCACCGTGTGTGTGCGTGTGTCAGTGCATGTCTGTGTGTGCATGCGTGTGTGTGCTTTATGTGTGCATGTCACCGTGTGTGTGCGTGTGTCAGTGCATGTCTGTGTGTGCATGCGTGTGTTTTGTGTGCGTCCGCGTTTGTTTTATGTGTGCGTGCGTGCGTGTGTTTTATGTGTGCATGTCACATGAAACAAATGCGCGCACGCACACATAAAACAAATGCGCGCATGCACACATAAAACAAATGCGCGCATGCACACATAAAACAAATGCGCGCGCGCGCACACAAAACACACGGATGCACACACAGACATGCACTGACACACGCACACACACACGGTGACATGCACACATAAAACAAACGCACACGCACACAAAACAAACGCGCACGCACACATAAAACACACGCATGCATACATAGACATGCACTGACAAACGCACACACACACGGTGACATGCAAACATAAAACACACGCACGCACGAACACATAAAACAAACGCGGATTTTTTTTAGAATAGAATAGAATAGAAAAGCTTTATTCATCCCCAGAGGGGAAACACACTTTCACAACAGCGCAGATTAAAAAAAATATATATAGGTTTGTTTGTGATGTGTAGTTATGCGTTTGTGTGCATGTCACTGGTGTGTGTGCGCATGTGTCAGTGTGTGTCTGCGTGTGCGTGCGTGTGTGTGTTTTATGTGTGCATGTCACTGTGTGTGTGTGCGTGTGTCAATGCATGTCTGTGTGTGCATGCGTGTGTTTAATGTGTGCGTGCGCGTTTGTTTTGTGTGCGTCCGCGTTTGTTTTATGTGTGCGTGCGTGCGTGTGTTTATGTGTGCATTTCACCGTGTGTGTGGGCGTGTGTCAGTGCATGTCTGTGTGTGCATGCGTGTGTTTTAGGTGTGCGTGCGCGTTTCTTTGATGTGTGCGTCCGCGTTTGTTTTATGTGTGCGTGCGTGCGTGTGTTTTATGTGTGCATGTCACCGTGTGTGTGTGCGTTTGTCAGTGCATGTCCGTGTACGCATGCGTGTGTTTTATGTGTGCGTGCGCGTTTGTTTTATGTGGGTGTGCGCATTTGTTTAATGTGTGCGTTCGTGCACAGTAAATTTCCAAGTGTCAAAAAGGAAGTGTTAATGTATTTTAACTATTTCATAGACTGGTTTAACTCTTCCAGATGTAACACAACAACAACAGGTGTAAAACGTGGCTCCTCCCCCTGCAGTGCTGTTGTCAATATCCAGAGTTAAAACCCAGGTGTTATTTATTCAGTGTAAAAAGTGAATGAACACTGTCAAGGGTCAATTTAACAATATTCAGTGTTAATATCTTAATATGCTCCGCCCATTTCAAATGATCCAGAAGTTTCTAGAGTAATTGGACCTCATGGACCACCGCCATGTTTCCATTGGTAAAGACTGTGGTAAGTCTCTCCATCTGCTGACTTATATTTAAATGAATTAAACGATTTATACAATTGTATTCACCGTGACTGTACTACCATTCGCTTTTTAGACTTCTAATGTAGATGAATTGCTATGTGGTTCACCAACATTAAGTTACATTCTATTACTTGTAATGCGGTACAGTTAACCTGCGCAGTGAACACCACGTGTAGACACTTGTAACCAATACCACTATGGATTATTGTGTATATTCGGTTTATGGTGCTCGCTCAAAACAACAGATGTATATGCTGTCTGTACATGCGCGCGCCAGTAAGTACGGTAGTTCATTCCCGCGCCACTCCCCCTCTGTCAGGCTTTAGTTTTTAGTAATGTAACCCAGCCGTTTATTTGTCGTTTTATGTTTCAATTATTTTCACTGGAAGTATATAATTAAACCCAGTTGTTATTTTCGTGTTTTATGTTTTATTACTTTTCAATGCATGTATCGCATCAAGACACTGTCGCTTTAAGACGGCCATTGTTTTTTACCTGCGTTCCACGGATGAGACGCGTGGTGTTCAGATGCTTCAGCGGCTCAGAGACTGAGACACGTGTAAGTAAGTAAGTAAGTAAGTAATATTTATTTATATAGCGCTTTTCGAGACCAGGGTCACAAAGCGCTTTAACAATCAAAAACAATACTCAAAACAGTACATACTTCAAAGATCAAGACAACACCGAGAACAACAAGTTCGAGAAATTCAAGGAAAAGCCTGAACAAATAGAAACGTCTTAAGATGTTTCTTAAAGGAGTCAGTAGACTCCATCAAGCGCAAAGAGAGAGGAAGATTGTTCCAAAGCTTAGGAGCAACAGCCTGAAAAGATTTCTCTCCTCTGGTCCTGAGCCGTGTGCGTGGAACCATCAGTAGATTCTGATCCACAGACCTCAGAGACCGAGCTGGGGTGTAAGGCTGGATCAGATCAGTGATGTAAGGAGGAGCCTGACCATGAATAGCTCTGAAAGTAAGAACCAGAATTTTAAAGTTGATCCTGAAAGAAACTGGAAGCCAGTGAAGAGTTTTAAGGATCGGAGAAATGTGAGTTCTCCTACTTGAGCGGGTCAGAATTCTCGCTGCAGAGTTCTGAATCAACTGCAGACGAGACAGCTCCTTCTTGTTAAGACATGAAAACAAACCGTTACAATAGTCCAGACGAGAAGAAACAAACGCATGGATTACAAGCTCCAGATCATGTTGTGACAACATTTTCCTAAGTTTAGAGATTTTTCTCAGTTGAAGGAAACAGTTTCTGGTCAGTTTTCTGCAGTGTTGAACAAGAGACATGTCTTTATCAAATACAACACCCAGGTTTCTCAGGCTCAGTTTGACAGACTGACCTAAGTCACCCAAGTACTGACTCAACCATGGAATCTTATCATCAGGAGCAATCACCAGAGTTTCAGTTTTGTCCACATTAAGCTGTAAAGTGTGCCAACGCTCCTGCAATTTTACTGAATACACTCGCTTATCACTCCTAGGTGAGCCTAAACAATACGTTTATATTATTGTTTATATTGCTGTGTGTAAATGAATGTTGTGTCGAAGCAGCTATTTAAGTTTTTGTGTGAAACTTGAAGCATTGTTTTATAACTTTATTCAAGTGTATATTTTCGATAGTATTTTATATTGTACTGTTTCACTTTGTTTTGAAAGTAAGTTGCACTTTATATTTTGTTATCGCGTGGTGTTCAGATGCTTCAGCGGCTCAGAGTTCACCGCATCTGTTATTTAACACGCCGATTAAACGTTCGTGCTGTTGTATGGTTAACAAGCGTTGAATGTGTTGAAGGTGCCGTAGCTAAGAATCTTGAATATTAATAAAATAAATCGCCTACCATGACCCACCAATATAGCAAACTTTTTATTGGAATATAAATATATTTTCGTCCTTCAAAATAACAAACAAAATACGTGTGTGAGTTACATTATAATTTAAAAAAGCTAAGTTTTAGCGAACTAGCTCTCGTGTTAACGCACCACAGAAAGTTACATTACACGCAATGAAACATTATTTCTGAGTCTTAAAGCAATAATGATATCTTACCTCAATAGACGAGTGACGCGCACCTGATTCCGTCAAGTTATGCACAAACGTGAGGATAAAATGCGATCGATCTTTGTCAACAAGTGTGACGTCATCATCCGGAAGTTGCGTATGCGGCAATTTGAAAACTTTTTAGCTGACGCTAAATTTAAACTAAACTTAACTCGGTCTTTATACAAGCACGCATCTACTATTGTATTCATGGCGCTTTTAAACAAACAAGCACAATATCTCATTGTATTCCTGTGGTGTGACGTCACCGCTGCAGGATCAGTTGATTAGCATGTGTGACGTCACCCCTGCAGACTCGCGATTAATGTTGACAAACGTCACGTAGACGCTCATAATCGCAGCTAAATAAAAAGAAAACATATGTCCATAAACGCAATCTCAATGAAAGCTTCTATTTTCATAGAAAAGCGCACCGGATTATAAAGAGGATCAAGCGAAATAGCACAGACTTTATTTTACTCATTCATAAAACAATGTCAACATTATGGAGTTGAAACACCTAAAAATATACAATATAGTCACTTTTACAGGACCTTTTAAGCATGTTTTAATCCGCGAGAGCTTCTTGACTTCCGCGATGCGTAAACAATCCAAGCTCCAAAAAATTAAAATTAAGCATTTTTACCGATTTATATTCACTCTGTACCTCCTTAAAGTGGTTTGAGGTCGTTAAGCACAATCAGGATTAGAATCACACTGTTGACATTAAACATTTCAAATGAGCTTCATAGTTGTAGAATTACGGTAGCCAAATGAAACAGCGACACGTCACGTTACCAAGGCAACGAAGAGATGGGCGACGCGTCAAATGTAACCCGGGTCGTTTGAATCCGACGTCGGGGGGTGCTCTGTATAATACTGGGTGACCCGTGCGTGTCAATGCGTGCGCGCGTGTCAATGTGCGTCAATACGTGTGTGTCAATGTGCGTCAATGTGCGTCAATACGTGTGTGTGTGTCAATGTGCGTCAATGCGTGCGGGTGTGTCAATGCGTATAGACGTGTGTTTATATGTGTGTACATATATGTGTGTATGTGTATAGACGTGTGTGTGTATATATGTGTGTGTATGTGTATAGACGTGTGTGTGTATATATATGTGTGTATGTGTATAGACGTGTGTGTGTGTATATATGTGTGTGTATAGACGTGTGTGTATATATATGTGTGTATGTGTATAGACGTGTGTGTATATGTGTGTATGTGTATAGACGTGTGTGTGTGTGTGTGTGTGTATATATATATACGTGTGTGTGTTTATATATGTGTGTATGTGTATAGACGTGTGTGTGTATATATATGTGTGTATATGTGTGTATGTGTATAGACGTGTGTGTGTGTATATGTGTGTATGTGTATAGACGTGTGTGTATATATATGTGTGTATATGTGTGTATGTGTATAGACGTGTGTGTATATATATGTGTGTATGTGTATAGACGTGTGTGTGTGTATATGTATATGTGTGTATGTGTATAGACGTGTGTGTGTGTGTGTGTGTGTGTATATACTGTATATATATTGTAACGATCCTGTTTGTTCTGTTCATTAATGTTGCGGGCACTTTAAGAAGGTGAGTCTGTGCGCATGCGCAGTTGTTGTTAGAGAGATTTCGCGTTCAACTAGTGGTGTGAAGAACGAGCGGCGTTGGTTGTGGCCGAAACAATAACCTCTCTGTGAGTACAGCGAACAAAGAAACAATATCTGTGCAAGACAACCGTCTGGTCATGTGTGGAGGACCAAACGTTACATTGGTGTCAGAAGCGACTTTTTCGGACCTGCTCCTGAGGCGAAGCTAACGGTTATTAGCAACGAACTTTGCTAACGAACGTCCCCGGTATGTACGGGAAAGTGAAGAGCGAAAGTGAGGAGATGGACGTTGGTGCGAGACGACGGGACCATGCTCAACAGTTAAGAGACGCTGTGTTACAACTCTCAGAAGAAGAATGTGCGTCAATGCGTGCGCCAATGTGCAGCAACTGGGCTTCATCAAGTATCAAACAGATCACACATCACACCTACCATGATTTTGTTCAATGAGATGAAAACTTATTTGATGTTCAATCCAGTGTTCAGGTTGACTTCAGTGCTTATGTTTTAGTAGAAGTGAAGCTGTGGTGCTTTAGTTTAATACATGGACACAGCACTAAACTTTGTTGTTGGTTGTTAGTTGTTTTTTTAGATTTTGGGATCAACCGTCACTTTTTAGTAATGGGAGAATTATTTCTCTGCACTGTGCGAGTCGTCCCAGAGCCATTGTTCAGCCTGAAGCCAATACGTTTTTAGGTTGAAAAGTTTGCCCCCCTGAAAAAATGTAATGCCCCCCCTTAAATGTTTTTCTGCAGCCGGGTCTGTCAGTGTTATACTAGATCCACTCAGTATAAACTGTTGTCAACATTGAAGTCAAATCATCTCCAGAAATGATACTTTGTGATGAAGTCTTAATGTTAAAAGAGACAAATGTAATAATATCTTTAATGAATCAATTCATGTACATTTATATCAAACCTGCTATTCCCTGCATGATGGGATCAGAAACACTAGAATTCTACTTTCTCGGGACGTTTTAGATTTACAACGACGACATCATTAAAAGTGTGAACTGCAGTCACACTGCAAGTTTATGTCCATAATCCTTAGATATTCTCTCCAAATGAGAACAATTTAACAGAAGAGTTTAACATTACCTTGGCTGTAGTCATGCTCTGTAGACAGAAGCTTCACCTGCACAGGTGATCTCATTAGCTCGTCCTGTCTCTCCACCTGCACGCAAAGCAACTTGTACTCTCTGCTGCCCTCTAGTGTTGCTAAAACGATTTATTATGTCCAATAAACAAACCTACAGAAAGACTTAACAGTGTGGGTCTTTCTTTTTATTTCAAGGGTCCCCATTTTATCTCAAACATCAATATAGCTAATATTTAACACTAATTGGTAAATATCAAACATGTATGCTTCATTACAGTTGAAACAATTGTTCTCTGGTAACAAATATTTATCATTAAACATGTGTGTTCATGTATGATCCATGGCACTCATCATGATGGACAAATATGATGGAAAAACATTCTATTAGTGTCAGTACAGTACACGAGGTTGGAAATCAACCACGCATTTGCGCATGCGTTGTCCACCTACAAGGAGGTTTATAACGGTCAGACGCGGAAGAATCTACGAAACTATCACTGATAGATTCTCAAAAATCATCTGATATTAAATGATCTTTTCTCTCAAGGATAAGGATGTTGAAGGAGTGACGTCACAGTGTCCACTGTTGAAGGATAAGGATGTTGAGTGTCCAGCTGGAAGGAGCACAGGTACATGTTGTGGTTTATTAAAGTCTCTTTTCATTTTATTGACATCGGTAAATGTAACGCTAAGTTTAAGTGAAGGTATCAAGACCTGTCGCCCTTCCCAGCTATCTTCTAAATAATCCACGGAGGAAAAATTCAGAAAAAAAAGTCTTATATAGATCCAGAGCGGTCCGTAATAGGAACAAAAAAACAAAACAGGCACTCGGGGCGAAGGCAGGGCACTTCTGGAGATCGGGGTCCCAACAGCAACTAAAACAAAAAGACAAAAGGACTCACTTGAGTAAATAAAAGTGCTGACAACGTCAGGAGTATCCAAAGGATTATCCAGTTGTGATTCAAAGGCGAGGAGCGAGATCGAAAGGACAGCCAACCTGGTCTGGAAACGCAATACTCTGGCGAGTTCTTCCGGGTAGAGACGCTCCTTATCAATGGGAAGAACCCGCCACTCCATCATCCCCAGCCGCGCACCTGCCAGCGTCTGTCACTCAAAACACAGGACACATGAAAACGGAAAACCACCTTCAAAATAAAACAAAAGAACATAAGCATGACACTTGTATGTTGATTCTATCAAATGTATTCTGCCTATTTTAAATGTTGACCTTTTTTCTTATAAGAGTAACTGTCAGGAGTCTTGATGTAAAACGTCACTCAAATGTGTCATTTATTTATTTCTCTCACAGGATTCAGAGTCAATGTTCATTGCACAGAATTTCCATCTCCGTCCTGCACTGTCTGTGATGATGGAACTTACATGGACAAATTGAACCGAGAGAAACATGGTTTCAAGTGTCTCGTCTGTACTGAAGGTAAAGTTTGTTCTTCACTAGAATGATGAGTTGGTCAGTATGTAGATGTGATGTAGAATTTGTTATTGACTAACAGGACTGAGAGAGATCAGATCCTGT
Source organism: Callionymus lyra (assembly GCF_982586985.1). NCBI lineage: Eukaryota > Metazoa > Chordata > Actinopteri > Syngnathiformes > Callionymidae > Callionymus > Callionymus lyra. The sequence goes on along the minus strand of NW_028258540.1, from coordinate 360,142 downwards.
ACCTTCACAGCAAACACCAAGTGTGAACCTCTGGAGGGTTTTTTCTGTGTGGACGGCTCAGTGGACACATGTGTGGCAGCACAGCAACACTCCACATGTGAACCAGGACAGTTCATCATCAGAGCAGGCGAGTTTCACATCCAACATGTGAAATGCAAGAGTGCAGAAACTATAAGACACACACAATGTTCTTCACAGGAACGTCCTCCACAGACACTGAGTGTGGAACCTGCAGTGAAGGAACATTTTCAAATGGAACGTTCACGTCATGTCAGGATCACAAACAGTGAGTGAAGCTTCACAAATGTTTGCTCCAGATGTTTTCTTCTAAACTGTCTCCACTTGTCTTTGTAGATGTTCAACATATCTACGAGAAGGAACTATTTCTTCTGACTCTGTATGTCGAGAAGGTTTGACACCAGGAGAAGTGGCTGGAATTATTGTTGCTGTGATCGTTCTACTGATCACATGTTCTGTAGTTTATTGGTATAAAAAAAGAAAAAGAGGTAAAAAACAAATGCATTCATAAAAATCACATTATTATATTGATTTGTGTTTATCTGGAGTCATTTCCTTGAATTATTTTTCTCCTTAACCAGATGGAAAAGAGTTCAAGAGAAGAAGGAAGGTATGTAAGAATGTTTTTTAGTCATTTATCAAAGTGATTTAATGTTTAAATGTAATGTTGATTAATTTTGCAAATGTCATCACTTGTACAATTAAAATGAATGTCAATTTTGGTTTAATATCTTCAGCACTGCAGTATTTGTGCATCAGAGAAACGATCATTATTTCTTATTAGGAGGTGGCAGTGGGAATGAATGAATGTATGGATTCAACGGAGCATCCGTGAGAATTTCAATTAGTTTGAGCTTTTTTTTTAATCTAAACTGACTTATTTTTTTCTTGTCTTAGATCAATTTATTCATCTGAGAATAAGTCCGATGAAGTGGAACATGTTCCACTGATGGTAGAACCCGGGGAAGACCCAGAACACACTGAAGAAGCATGTTCCTCCACTGGGCTGGAAACACAGGGGGGTCCTCCAGAAAGAGCTGGACGATGTAACTGGGGAGAAGAAAGTATGGACCTCTCTGCTGAAGCTGCTGCCCCCGTGACAAGAATCCAGATAAACAGACCAGAGATAGCAGACGTTGAATATGAACTAATTGGACACGAGGATATTAAAGTAGATTGTTCAGTCATTCAATAGAATGTTTGAGTTTTATACAACATGAAAAATGTGTTCATAAATGATGTGTTCAGTGAACATAACATATTTCTGGCTGTTTTCATTTGCCTGTGTGTGTAGCTTAGTCTGTGATATAGAAAACAGTTTCTGTCAAAGCTTTCATTAATCTCATAAATGGCTGATCAGTTAAACATCAGCCAGGTTTGAGGATGTACTTCACTCCACAGCCGTCAGTGTTGCTTGTTCTTTCACTGCCCTTTTTGTGAGGTCACCAAATTCAGACCAGCACAGATGGACAAAACCCAACAGCACATACAAAGCCACTTGAGAAAGGCAATCATCATGGAGGTGTGTACAGTATATGTTTAGTTAGTTCCTCGTATATTGCATCATAAAAGTCTAACCGTTTACATTTTTATGTTTGACAGACTATCCGATACACAGATGTGGGCTGCAGACCAGAACCTCACGTCCATTGTCATGTGCGTGTCAATGTGTGTCAATGCGCGCGTGTGTCAATGTGCGTCAATGCTTGCGCGCGTGTCAATGTGCGTCAATGCTTGCGTGCGTGTCAATGCGTGTGCGTGTGTCAATATGCTTGCGCGCGTGTCAATGTGCGTCAATGCTTGCGCGCGTGTCAATGTGCGTCAATGCGCCCGTGCGTGTCAATGCGTGTGCGTGCGTCAATATGCGCGCGAGTGTCAATGTGCGTCAATGCTTGCGCGTGTCAACACACAACACACGCACGCACACATTAAACAAATGCGCACACCCACATTAAACAAACGCGCACGCACACATAAAACACACGCATGCATACACAGACATGCACTGACAAACGCACACACACACGGTGACATGCAAACATAAAACACACGCACGCACGCACACATAAAACAAACGCGGATTTTATAGGTTTGTTTGTGATGTGTAGTTATGCGTTTGTGTGCATGTCATTGGTGTGTGTGCGCATGTGTCAGTGTGTGTCTGCGTGTGCGTGCGTGTGTGTGTTTTATGTGTGCATGTCACCGTGTGTGTGCGTGTGTCAGTGCATGTCTGTGTGTGCATGCACACATAAAACAAATGCGCGCATGCACACATAAAGCAAATGCGCGCATGTACACATAAAACAAATGCGCGCACGTCACATAAAACAAATGCGCGCACGCACACATAAAACAAATGCGCGCACGCACATATTAAAGAAATGCGCACGCGCACACAAAACAAATGCGCAAGAGCACACAAAACAAATGCGCGCGCACAGATAAAACAAATGCACACGCACACAACACACGCACGCACACATTAAACAAATGCGCACACCCACATAAAACAAACGCGCACGCACACATAAAACACACGCATGCATACACAGACATGCACTGACAAACGCACACACACACGGTGACATGCAAACATAAAACACACGCACGCACGCACACATAAAACAAACGCGGGTTTTATAGGTTTGTTTGTGATCTGTAGTTATGCGTTTGTGTGCATGTCATTGGTGTGTGTGCGCATGTGTCAGTGTGTGTCTGCGTGTGCGTGCGTGTGTGTGTTTTATGTGTGCATGTCACCGTGTGTGTGCGTGTGTCAGTGCATGTCTGTGTGTGCATGCGTGTGTTTTGTGTGCGTCCGCGTTTGTTTTATGTGTGCGTGCGTGCGTGTGTTTTATGTGTGCATGTCACATGAAACAAATGCGCGCACGCACACATAAAACAAATGCGCGCATGCACACATAAAACAAATGCGCGCATGCACACATAAAACAAATGCGCGCATGCACACATAAAACAAATGCGCGCATGCACACATAAAGCAAATGCGCGCATGCACACATAAAACAAATGCGCGCACGTCACATAAAACAAATGCGCGCACGTCACATAAAACAAATGCGCGCACGCACACATAAAACAAATGCGCGCACGCACATATTAAAGAAATGCGCACGCGCACACAAAACAAATGCGCAAGAGCACACAAAACAAATGCGCGCGCACAGATAAAACAAATGCACACGCACACAACACACGCACGCACACATTAAACAAATGCGCACACCCACATAAAACAAATGCGCGCATGCACACATAAAACAAATGCGCGCATGCACACATAAAACAAATGCGCGCGAGCGCACACAAAACACACGGATGCACACACAGACATGCACTGACACACGCACACACACACGGTGACATGCACACATAAAACAAACGCGGACGCACACAAAACAATGTGCGTCAATGCTTGCGCGTGTCAACACACAACACACGCACGCACACATTAAACAAATGCGCACACCCACATTAAACAAACGCGCACGCACACATAAAACACACGCATGCATACACAGACATGCACTGACAAACGCACACACACACGGTGACATGCAAACATAAAACACACGCACGCACGCACACATAATGCGTGTGTTTTGTGTGCGTCCGCGTTTGTTTTATGTGTGCGTGTGTGCGTGTGTTTTATGTGTGCATGTCACATGAAACAAATGCGCGCACGCACACATAAAACAAATGCGCGCATGCACACATAAAACAAATGCGCGCATGCACACATAAAGCAAATGCGCGCATGCACACATAAAACAAATGCGCGCACGTCACATAAAACAAATGCGCGCACGCACACATAAAACAAATGCGCGCACGCACATATTAAAGAAATGCGCACGCGCACACAAAACAAATGCGCAAGAGCACACAAAACAAATGCGCGCGCACAGATAAAACAAATGCACACGCACACAACACACGCACGCACACATTAAACAAATGCGCACACCCACATTAAACAAACGCGCACGCACACATAAAACACACGCATGCATACACAGACATGCACTGACAAACGCACACACACACGGTGACATGCAAACATAAAACACACGCACGCACGCACACATAAAACAAACGCGGGTTTTATAGGTTTGTTTGTGATGTGTAGTTATGCGTTTGTGTGCATGTCATTGGTGTGTGTGCGCATGTGTCAGTGTGTGTCTGCGTGTGCGTGCGTGTGTGTGTTTTATGTGTGCATGTCACCGTGTGTGTGCGTGTGTCAGTGCATGTCTGTGTGTGCATGCGTGTGTTTTGTGTGCGTCCGCGTTTGTTTTATGTGTGCGTGCGTGCGTGTGTTTTATGTGTGCATGTCACATGAAACAAATGCGCGCACGCACACATAAAACAAATGCGCGCATGCACACATAAAACAAATGCGCGCATGCACACATAAAGCAAATGCGCGCATGCACACATAAAACAAATGCGCGCACGTCACATAAAACAAATGCGCGCACGCACACATAAAACAAATGCGCGCACGCACATATTAAAGAAATGCGCACGCGCACACAAAACAAATGCGCAAGAGCACACAAAACAAATGCGCGCGCACAGATAAAACAAATGCACACGCACACAACACACGCACGCACACATTAAACAAATGCGCACACCCACATAAAACAAACGCGCACGCACACATAAAACACACGCATGCATACACAGACATGCACTGACAAACGCACACACACGGTGACATGCAAACATAAAACACACGCACGCACGCACACATAAAACAAACGCGGATTTTATAGGTTTGTTTGTGATCTGTAGTTATGCGTTTGTGTGCATGTCATTGGTGTGTGTGCGCATGTGTCAGTGTGTGTCTGCGTGTGCGTGCGTGTGTGTGTTTTATGTGTGCATGTCACCGTGTGTGTGCGTGTGTCAGTGCATGTCTGTGTGTGCATGCGTGTGTTTTGTGTGCGTCCGCGTTTGTTTTATGTGTGCGTGCGTGCGTGTGTTTTATGTGTGCATGTCACATGAAACAAATGCGCGCACGCACACATAAAACAAATGCGCGCATGCACACATAAAACAAATGCGCGCATGCACACATAAAGCAAATGCGCGCATGCACACATAAAACAAATGCGCGCACGTCACATAAAACAAATGCGCGCACGCACACATAAAACAAATGCGCGCACGCACATATTAAAGAAATGCGCACGCGCACACAAAACAAATGCGCAAGAGCACACAAAACAAATGCGCGCGCACAGATAAAACAAATGCACACGCACACAACACACGCACGCACACATTAAACAAATGCGCACACCCACATAAAACAAACGCGCACGCACACATAAAACACACGCATGCATACACAGACATGCACTGACAAACGCACACACACGGTGACATGCAAACATAAAACACACGCACGCACGCACACATAAAACAAACGCGGATTTTATAGGTTTGTTTGTGATCTGTAGTTATGCGTTTGTGTGCATGTCATTGGTGTGTGTGCGCATGTGTCAGTGTGTGTCTGCGTGTGCGTGCGTGTGTGTGTTTTATGTGTGCATGTCACCGTGTGTGTGCGTGTGTCAGTGCATGTCTGTGTGTGCATGCGTGTGTGTGCTTTATGTGTGCATGTCACCGTGTGTGTGCGTGTGTCAGTGCATGTCTGTGTGTGCATGCGTGTGTTTTGTGTGCGTCCGCGTTTGTTTTATGTGTGCGTGCGTGCGTGTGTTTTATGTGTGCATGTCACATGAAACAAATGCGCGCACGCACACATAAAACAAATGCGCGCATGCACACATAAAACAAATGCGCGCATGCACACATAAAACAAATGCGCGCGCGCGCACACAAAACACACGGATGCACACACAGACATGCACTGACACACGCACACACACACGGTGACATGCACACATAAAACAAACGCACACGCACACAAAACAAACGCGCACGCACACATAAAACACACGCATGCATACATAGACATGCACTGACAAACGCACACACACACGGTGACATGCAAACATAAAACACACGCACGCACGAACACATAAAACAAACGCGGATTTTTTTTAGAATAGAATAGAATAGAAAAGCTTTATTCATCCCCAGAGGGGAAACACACTTTCACAACAGCGCAGATTAAAAAAAATATATATAGGTTTGTTTGTGATGTGTAGTTATGCGTTTGTGTGCATGTCACTGGTGTGTGTGCGCATGTGTCAGTGTGTGTCTGCGTGTGCGTGCGTGTGTGTGTTTTATGTGTGCATGTCACTGTGTGTGTGTGCGTGTGTCAATGCATGTCTGTGTGTGCATGCGTGTGTTTAATGTGTGCGTGCGCGTTTGTTTTGTGTGCGTCCGCGTTTGTTTTATGTGTGCGTGCGTGCGTGTGTTTATGTGTGCATTTCACCGTGTGTGTGGGCGTGTGTCAGTGCATGTCTGTGTGTGCATGCGTGTGTTTTAGGTGTGCGTGCGCGTTTCTTTGATGTGTGCGTCCGCGTTTGTTTTATGTGTGCGTGCGTGCGTGTGTTTTATGTGTGCATGTCACCGTGTGTGTGTGCGTTTGTCAGTGCATGTCCGTGTACGCATGCGTGTGTTTTATGTGTGCGTGCGCGTTTGTTTTATGTGGGTGTGCGCATTTGTTTAATGTGTGCGTTCGTGCACAGTAAATTTCCAAGTGTCAAAAAGGAAGTGTTAATGTATTTTAACTATTTCATAGACTGGTTTAACTCTTCCAGATGTAACACAACAACAACAGGTGTAAAACGTGGCTCCTCCCCCTGCAGTGCTGTTGTCAATATCCAGAGTTAAAACCCAGGTGTTATTTATTCAGTGTAAAAAGTGAATGAACACTGTCAAGGGTCAATTTAACAATATTCAGTGTTAATATCTTAATATGCTCCGCCCATTTCAAATGATCCAGAAGTTTCTAGAGTAATTGGACCTCATGGACCACCGCCATGTTTCCATTGGTAAAGACTGTGGTAAGTCTCTCCATCTGCTGACTTATATTTAAATGAATTAAACGATTTATACAATTGTATTCACCGTGACTGTACTACCATTCGCTTTTTAGACTTCTAATGTAGATGAATTGCTATGTGGTTCACCAACATTAAGTTACATTCTATTACTTGTAATGCGGTACAGTTAACCTGCGCAGTGAACACCACGTGTAGACACTTGTAACCAATACCACTATGGATTATTGTGTATATTCGGTTTATGGTGCTCGCTCAAAACAACAGATGTATATGCTGTCTGTACATGCGCGCGCCAGTAAGTACGGTAGTTCATTCCCGCGCCACTCCCCCTCTGTCAGGCTTTAGTTTTTAGTAATGTAACCCAGCCGTTTATTTGTCGTTTTATGTTTCAATTATTTTCACTGGAAGTATATAATTAAACCCAGTTGTTATTTTCGTGTTTTATGTTTTATTACTTTTCAATGCATGTATCGCATCAAGACACTGTCGCTTTAAGACGGCCATTGTTTTTTACCTGCGTTCCACGGATGAGACGCGTGGTGTTCAGATGCTTCAGCGGCTCAGAGACTGAGACACGTGTAAGTAAGTAAGTAAGTAAGTAATATTTATTTATATAGCGCTTTTCGAGACCAGGGTCACAAAGCGCTTTAACAATCAAAAACAATACTCAAAACAGTACATACTTCAAAGATCAAGACAACACCGAGAACAACAAGTTCGAGAAATTCAAGGAAAAGCCTGAACAAATAGAAACGTCTTAAGATGTTTCTTAAAGGAGTCAGTAGACTCCATCAAGCGCAAAGAGAGAGGAAGATTGTTCCAAAGCTTAGGAGCAACAGCCTGAAAAGATTTCTCTCCTCTGGTCCTGAGCCGTGTGCGTGGAACCATCAGTAGATTCTGATCCACAGACCTCAGAGACCGAGCTGGGGTGTAAGGCTGGATCAGATCAGTGATGTAAGGAGGAGCCTGACCATGAATAGCTCTGAAAGTAAGAACCAGAATTTTAAAGTTGATCCTGAAAGAAACTGGAAGCCAGTGAAGAGTTTTAAGGATCGGAGAAATGTGAGTTCTCCTACTTGAGCGGGTCAGAATTCTCGCTGCAGAGTTCTGAATCAACTGCAGACGAGACAGCTCCTTCTTGTTAAGACATGAAAACAAACCGTTACAATAGTCCAGACGAGAAGAAACAAACGCATGGATTACAAGCTCCAGATCATGTTGTGACAACATTTTCCTAAGTTTAGAGATTTTTCTCAGTTGAAGGAAACAGTTTCTGGTCAGTTTTCTGCAGTGTTGAACAAGAGACATGTCTTTATCAAATACAACACCCAGGTTTCTCAGGCTCAGTTTGACAGACTGACCTAAGTCACCCAAGTACTGACTCAACCATGGAATCTTATCATCAGGAGCAATCACCAGAGTTTCAGTTTTGTCCACATTAAGCTGTAAAGTGTGCCAACGCTCCTGCAATTTTACTGAATACACTCGCTTATCACTCCTAGGTGAGCCTAAACAATACGTTTATATTATTGTTTATATTGCTGTGTGTAAATGAATGTTGTGTCGAAGCAGCTATTTAAGTTTTTGTGTGAAACTTGAAGCATTGTTTTATAACTTTATTCAAGTGTATATTTTCGATAGTATTTTATATTGTACTGTTTCACTTTGTTTTGAAAGTAAGTTGCACTTTATATTTTGTTATCGCGTGGTGTTCAGATGCTTCAGCGGCTCAGAGTTCACCGCATCTGTTATTTAACACGCCGATTAAACGTTCGTGCTGTTGTATGGTTAACAAGCGTTGAATGTGTTGAAGGTGCCGTAGCTAAGAATCTTGAATATTAATAAAATAAATCGCCTACCATGACCCACCAATATAGCAAACTTTTTATTGGAATATAAATATATTTTCGTCCTTCAAAATAACAAACAAAATACGTGTGTGAGTTACATTATAATTTAAAAAAGCTAAGTTTTAGCGAACTAGCTCTCGTGTTAACGCACCACAGAAAGTTACATTACACGCAATGAAACATTATTTCTGAGTCTTAAAGCAATAATGATATCTTACCTCAATAGACGAGTGACGCGCACCTGATTCCGTCAAGTTATGCACAAACGTGAGGATAAAATGCGATCGATCTTTGTCAACAAGTGTGACGTCATCATCCGGAAGTTGCGTATGCGGCAATTTGAAAACTTTTTAGCTGACGCTAAATTTAAACTAAACTTAACTCGGTCTTTATACAAGCACGCATCTACTATTGTATTCATGGCGCTTTTAAACAAACAAGCACAATATCTCATTGTATTCCTGTGGTGTGACGTCACCGCTGCAGGATCAGTTGATTAGCATGTGTGACGTCACCCCTGCAGACTCGCGATTAATGTTGACAAACGTCACGTAGACGCTCATAATCGCAGCTAAATAAAAAGAAAACATATGTCCATAAACGCAATCTCAATGAAAGCTTCTATTTTCATAGAAAAGCGCACCGGATTATAAAGAGGATCAAGCGAAATAGCACAGACTTTATTTTACTCATTCATAAAACAATGTCAACATTATGGAGTTGAAACACCTAAAAATATACAATATAGTCACTTTTACAGGACCTTTTAAGCATGTTTTAATCCGCGAGAGCTTCTTGACTTCCGCGATGCGTAAACAATCCAAGCTCCAAAAAATTAAAATTAAGCATTTTTACCGATTTATATTCACTCTGTACCTCCTTAAAGTGGTTTGAGGTCGTTAAGCACAATCAGGATTAGAATCACACTGTTGACATTAAACATTTCAAATGAGCTTCATAGTTGTAGAATTACGGTAGCCAAATGAAACAGCGACACGTCACGTTACCAAGGCAACGAAGAGATGGGCGACGCGTCAAATGTAACCCGGGTCGTTTGAATCCGACGTCGGGGGGTGCTCTGTATAATACTGGGTGACCCGTGCGTGTCAATGCGTGCGCGCGTGTCAATGTGCGTCAATACGTGTGTGTCAATGTGCGTCAATGTGCGTCAATACGTGTGTGTGTGTCAATGTGCGTCAATGCGTGCGGGTGTGTCAATGCGTATAGACGTGTGTTTATATGTGTGTACATATATGTGTGTATGTGTATAGACGTGTGTGTGTATATATGTGTGTGTATGTGTATAGACGTGTGTGTGTATATATATGTGTGTATGTGTATAGACGTGTGTGTGTGTATATATGTGTGTGTATAGACGTGTGTGTATATATATGTGTGTATGTGTATAGACGTGTGTGTATATGTGTGTATGTGTATAGACGTGTGTGTGTGTGTGTGTGTGTGTATATATATATACGTGTGTGTGTTTATATATGTGTGTATGTGTATAGACGTGTGTGTGTATATATATGTGTGTATATGTGTGTATGTGTATAGACGTGTGTGTGTGTATATGTGTGTATGTGTATAGACGTGTGTGTATATATATGTGTGTATATGTGTGTATGTGTATAGACGTGTGTGTATATATACGTGTGTATGTGTATAGACGTGTGTGTGTGTATATGTATATGTGTGTATGTGTATAGACGTGTGTGTGTGTGTGTGTGTATATACTGTATATATATTGTAACGATCCTGTTTGTTCTGTTCATTAATGTTGCGGGCACTTTAAGAAGGTGAGTCTGTGCGCATGCGCAGTTGTTGTTAGAGAGATTTCGTGTTCAACTAGTGGTGTGAAGAACGAGCGGCGTTGGTTGTGGCCGAAACAATAACCTCTCTGTGAGTACAGCGAACAAAGAAACAATATCTGTGCAAGACAACCGTCTGGTCATGTGTGGAGGACCAAACGTTACATTGGTGTCAGAAGCGACTTTTTCGGACCTGCTCCTGAGGCGAAGCTAACGGTTATTAGCAACGAACTTTGCTAACGAACGTCCCCGGTATGTACGGGAAAGTGAAGAGCGAAAGTGAGGAGATGGACGTTGGTGCGAGACGACGGGACCATGCTCAACAGTTAAGAGACGCTGTGTTACAACTCTCAGAAGAAGAATGTGCGTCAATGCGTGCGCCAATGTGCAGCAACTGGGCTTCATCAAGTATCAAACAGATCACACATCACACCTACCATGATTTTGTTCAATGAGATGAAAACTTATTTGATGTTCAATCCAGTGTTCAGGTTGACTTCAGTGCTTATGTTTTAGTAGAAGTGAAGCTGTGGTGCTTTAGTTTAATACATGGACACAGCACTAAACTTTGTTGTTGGTTGTTAGTTTTTTTTTTAGATTTTGGGATCAACCGTCACTTTTTAGTAATGGGAGAATTATTTCTCTGCACTGTGCGAGTCGTCCCAGAGCCATTGTTCAGCCTGAAGCCAATACGTTTTTAGGTTGAAAAGTTTGCCCCCCTGAAAAAATGTAATGCCCCCCCTTAAATGTTTTTCTGCAGCCGGGTCTGTCAGTGTTATACTAGATCCACTCAGTATAAACTGTTGTCAACATTGAAGTCAAATCATCTCCAGAAATGATACTTTGTGATGAAGTCTTAATGTTAAAAGAGACAAATGTAATAAGATCTTTAATGAATCAATTCATGTACATTTATATCAAACCTGCTATTCCCTGCATGATGGGATCAGAAACACTAGAATTCTACTTTCTCGGGACGTTTTAGATTTACAACGACGACATCATTAAAAGTGTGAACTGCAGTCACACTGCAAGTTTATGTCCATAATCCTTAGATATTCTCTCCAAATGAGAACAATTTAACAGAAGAGTTTAACATTACCTTGGCTGTAGTCATGCTCTGTAGACAGAAGCTTCACCTGCACAGGTGATCTCATTAGCTCGTCCTGTCTCTCCACCTGCACGCAAAGCAACTTGTACTCTCTGCTGCCCTCTAGTGTTGCTAAAACGATTTATTATGTCCAATAAACAAACCTACAGAAAGACTTAACAGTGTGGGTCTTTCTTTTTATTTCAAGGGTCCCCATTTTATCTCAAACATCAATATAGCTAATATTTAACACTAATTGGTAAATATCAAACATGTATGCTTCATTACAGTTGAAACAATTGTTCTCTGGTAACAAATATTTATCATTAAACATGTGTGTTCATGTATGATCCATGGCACTCATCATGATGGACAAATATGATGGAAAAACATTCTATTAGTGTCAGTACAGTACACGAGGTTGGAAATCAACCACGCATTTGCGCATGCGTTGTCCACCTACAAGGAGGTTTATAACGGTCAGACGCGGAAGAATCTACGAAACTATCACTGATAGATTCTCAAAAATCATCTGATATTAAATGATCTTTTCTCTCAAGGATAAGGATGTTGAAGGAGTGACGTCACAGTGTCCACTGTTGAAGGATAAGGATGTTGAGTGTCCAGCTGGAAGGAGCACAGGTACATGTTGTGGTTTATTAAAGTCTCTTTTCATTTTATTGACATCGGTAAATGTAACGCTAAGTTTAAGTGAAGGTATCAAGACCTGTCGCCCTTCCCAGCTATCTTCTAAATAATCCACGGAGGAAAAATTCAGAAAAAAAAGTCTTATATAGATCCAGAGCGGTCCGTAATAGGAACAAAAAAACAAAACAGGCACTCGGGGCGAAGGCAGGGCACTTCTGGAGATCGGGGTCCCAACAGCAACTAAAACAAAAAGACAAAAGGACTCACTTGAGTAAATAAAAGTGCTGACAACGTCAGGAGTATCCAAAGGATTATCCAGTTGTGATTCAAAGGCGAGGAGCGAGATCGAAAGGACAGCCAACCTGGTCTGGAAACGCAATACTCTGGCGAGTTCTTCCGGGTAGAGACGCTCCTTATCAATGGGAAGAACCCGCCACTCCATCATCCCCAGCCGCGCACCTGCCAGCGTCTGTCACTCAAAACACAGGACACATGAAAACGGAAAACCACCTTCAAAATAAAACAAAAGAACATAAGCATGACACTTGTATGTTGATTCTATCAAATGTATTCTGCCTATTTTAAATGTTGACCTTTTTTCTTATAAGAGTAACTGTCAGGAGTCTTGATGTAAAACGTCACTCAAATGTGTCATTTATTTATTTCTCTCACAGGATTCAGAGTCAATGTTCATTGCACAGAATTTCCATCTCCGTCCTGCACTGTCTGTGATGATGGAACTTACATGGACAAATTGAACCGAGAGAAACATGGTTTCAAGTGTCTCGTCTGTACTGAAGGTAAAGTTTGTTCTTCACTAGAATGATGAGTTGGTCAGTATGTAGATGTGATGTAGAATTTGTTATTGACTAACAGGACTGAGAGAGATCAGATCCTGTACCTTCACAGCAAACACCAAGTGTGAACCTCTGGAGGGTTTTTTCTGTGTGGACGGCTCAGTGGACACATGTGTGGCAGCACAGCAACACTCCACATGTGAACCAGGACAGTTCATCATCAGAGCAGGCGAGTTTCACATCCAACATGTGAAATGCAAGAGTGCAGAAACTATAAGACACACACAATGTTCTTCACAGGAACGTCCTCCACAGACACTGAGTGTGGAACCTGCAGTGAAGGAACATTTTCAAATGGAACGTTCACGTCATGTCAGGATCACAAACAGTGAGTGAAGCTTCACAAATGTTTGCTCCAGATGTTTTCTTCTAAACTGTCTCCACTTGTCTTTGTAGATGTTCAACATATCTACGAGAAGGAACTATTTCTTCTGACTCTGTATGTCGAGAAGGTTTGACACCAGGAGAAGTGGCTGGAATTATTGTTGCTGTGATCGTTCTACTGATCACATGTTCTGTAGTTTATTGGTATAAAAAAAGAAAAAGAGGTAAAAAACAAATGCATTCATAAAAATCACATTATTATATTGATTTGTGTTTATCTGGAGTCATTTCCTTGAATTATTTTTCTCCTTAACCAGATGGAAAAGAGTTCAAGAGAAGAAGGAAGGTATGTAAGAATGTTTTTTAGTCATTTATCAAAGTGATTTAATGTTTAAATGTAATGTTGATTAATTTTGCAAATGTCATCACTTGTACAATTAAAATGAATGTCAATTTTGGTTTAATATCTTCAGCACTGCAGTATTTGTGCATCAGAGAAACGATCATTATTTCTTATTAGGAGGTGGCAGTGGGAATGAATGAATGTATGGATTCAACGGAGCATCCGTGAGAATTTCAATTAGTTTGAGCTTTTTTTTTAATCTAAACTGACTTATTTTTTTCTTGTCTTAGATCAATTTATTCATCTGAGAATAAGTCCGATGAAGTGGAACATGTTCCACTGATGGTAGAACCCGGGGAAGACCCAGAACACACTGAAGAAGCATGTTCCTCCACTGGGCTGGAAACACAGGGGGGTCCTCCAGAAAGAGCTGGACGATGTAACTGGGGAGAAGAAAGTATGGACCTCTCTGCTGAAGCTGCTGCCCCCGTGACAAGAATCCAGATAAACAGACCAGAGATAGCAGACGTTGAATATGAACTAATTGGACACGAGGATATTAAAGTAGATTGTTCAGTCATTCAATAGAATGTTTGAGTTTTATACAACATGAAAAATGTGTTCATAAATGATGTGTTCAGTGAACATAACATATTTCTGGCTGTTTTCATTTGCCTGTGTGTGTAGCTTAGTCTGTGATATAGAAAACAGTTTCTGTCAAAGCTTTCATTAATCTCATAAATGGCTGATCAGTTAAACATCAGCCAGGTTTGAGGATGTACTTCACTCCACAGCCGTCAGTGTTGCTTGTTCTTTCACTGCCCTTTTTGTGAGGTCACCAAATTCAGACCAGCACAGATGGACAAAACCCAACAGCACATACAAAGCCACTTGAGAAAGGCAATCATCATGGAGGTGTGTACAGTATATGTTTAGTTAGTTCCTCGTATATTGCATCATAAAAGTCTAACCGTTTACATTTTTATGTTTGACAGACTATCCGATACACAGATGTGGGCTGCAGACCAGAACCTCACGTCCATTGTCATGTGCGTGTCAATGTGTGTCAATGCGCGCGTGTGTCAATGTGCGTCAATGCTTGCGCGCGTGTCAATGTGCGTCAATGCTTGCGTGCGTGTCAATGCGTGTGCGTGTGTCAATATGCTTGCGCGCGTGTCAATGTGCGTCAATGCTTGCGCGCGTGTCAATGTGCGTCAATGCGCCCGTGCGTGTCAATGCGTGTGCGTGCGTCAATATGCGCGCGAGTGTCAATGTGCGTCAATGCTTGCGCGCGTGTCAATGTGCGTCAATGCTTGCGCGTGTGTCAATGTGCGTCAATGCTTGCGCGTGTCAACACACAACACACGCACGCACACATTAAACAAATGCGCACACCCACATTAAACAAACGCGCACGCACACATAAAACACACGCATGCATACACAGACATGCACTGACAAACGCACACACACACGGTGACATGCAAACATAAAACACACGCACGCACGCACACATAAAACAAACGCGGATTTTATAGGTTTGTTTGTGATGTGTAGTTATGCGTTTGTGTGCATGTCATTGGTGTGTGTGCGCATGTGTCAGTGTGTGTCTGCGTGTGCGTGCGTGTGTGTGTTTTATGTGTGCATGTCACCGTGTGTGTGCGTGTGTCAGTGCATGTCTGTGTGTGCATGCGTGTGTGTGTTTTATGTGTGCATGTCACCGTGTGTGTGCGTGTGTCAGTGCATGTCTGTGTGTGCATGCGTGTGTTTTGTGTGCGTCCGCGTTTGTTTTATGTGTGCGTGCGTGCGTGTGTTTTATGTGTGCACGCACACATAAAACAAATGCGCGCATGCACACATAAAACAAATGCGCGCATGCACACATAAAGCAAATGCGCGCATGTACACATAAAACAAATGCGCGCACGTCACATAAAACAAATGCGCGCACGCACACATAAAACAAATGCGCGCACGCACATATTAAAGAAATGCGCACGCGCACACAAAACAAATGCGCAAGAGCACACAAAACAAATGCGCGCGCACAGATAAAACAAATGCACACGCACACAACACACGCACGCACACATTAAACAAATGCGCACACCCACATAAAACAAACGCGCACGCACACATAAAACACACGCATGCATACACAGACATGCACTGACAAACGCACACACACACGGTGACATGCAAACATAAAACACACGCACGCACGCACACATAAAACAAACGCGGGTTTTATAGGTTTGTTTGTGATCTGTAGTTATGCGTTTGTGTGCATGTCATTGGTGTGTGTGCGCATGTGTCAGTGTGTGTCTGCGTGTGCGTGCGTGTGTGTGTTTTATGTGTGCATGTCACCGTGTGTGTGCGTGTGTCAGTGCATGTCTGTGTGTGCATGCGTGTGTTTTGTGTGCGTCCGCGTTTGTTTTATGTGTGCGTGCGTGCGTGTGTTTTATGTGTGCATGTCACATGAAACAAATGCGCGCACGCACACATAAAACAAATGCGCGCATGCACACATAAAACAAATGCGCGCATGCACACATAAAACAAATGCGCGCATGCACACATAAAACAAATGCGCGCATGCACACATAAAACAAATGCGCGCATGCACACATAAAACAAATGCGCGCATGCACACATAAAACAAATGCGCGCATGCACACATAAAACAAATGCGCGCATGCACACATAAAGCAAATGCGCGCATGCACACATAAAACAAATGCGCGCACGTCACATAAAACAAATGCGCGCACGTCACATAAAACAAATGCGCGCACGCACACATAAAACAAATGCGCGCACGCACATATTAAAGAAATGCGCACGCGCACACAAAACAAATGCGCAAGAGCACACAAAACAAATGCGCGCGCACAGATAAAACAAATGCACACGCACACAACACACGCACGCACACATTAAACAAATGCGCACACCCACATAAAACAAACGCGCACGCACACATAAAACACACGCATGCATACACAGACATGCACTGACAAACGCACACACACACGGTGACATGCAAACATAAAACACACGCACGCACGCACACATAAAACAAACGCGGATTTTATAGGTTTGTTTGTGATCTGTAGTTATGCGTTTGTGTGCATGTCATTGGTGTGTGTGCGCATGTGTCAGTGTGTGTCTGCGTGTGCGTGCGTGTGTGTGTTTTATGTGTGCATGTCACCGTGTGTGTGCGTGTGTCAGTGCATGTCTGTGTGTGCATGCGTGTGTGTGTTTTATGTGTGCATGTCACCGTGTGTGTGCGTGTGTCAGTGCATGTCTGTGTGTGCATGCGTGTGTTTTGTGTGCGTCCGCGTTTGTTTTATGTGTGCGTGCGTGCGTGTGTTTTATGTG
Source organism: Callionymus lyra (assembly GCF_982586985.1). NCBI lineage: Eukaryota > Metazoa > Chordata > Actinopteri > Syngnathiformes > Callionymidae > Callionymus > Callionymus lyra. The sequence continues at coordinate 342,825 of NW_028258540.1, read as the reverse complement.
TGCATGTCACATGAAACAAATGCGCGCACGCACACATAAAACAAATGCGCGCATGCACACATAAAACAAATGCGCGCATGCACACATAAAACAAATGCGCGCGAGCGCACACAAAACACACGGATGCACACACAGACATGCACTGACACACGCACACACACACGGTGACATGCACACATAAAACAAACGCGGACGCACACAAAACAATGTGCGTCAATGCTTGCGCGTGTCAACACACAACACACGCACGCACACATTAAACAAATGCGCACACCCACATTAAACAAACGCGCACGCACACATAAAACACACGCATGCATACACAGACATGCACTGACAAACGCACACACACACGGTGACATGCAAACATAAAACACACGCACGCACGCACACATAATGCGTGTGTTTTGTGTGCGTCCGCGTTTGTTTTATGTGTGCGTGTGTGCGTGTGTTTTATGTGTGCATGTCACATGAAACAAATGCGCGCACGCACACATAAAACAAATGCGCGCATGCACACATAAAACAAATGCGCGCATGCACACATAAAGCAAATGCGCGCATGCACACATAAAACAAATGCGCGCACGTCACATAAAACAAATGCGCGCACGCACACATAAAACAAATGCGCGCACGCACATATTAAAGAAATGCGCACGCGCACACAAAACAAATGCGCAAGAGCACACAAAACAAATGCGCGCGCACAGATAAAACAAATGCACACGCACACAACACACGCACGCACACATTAAACAAATGCGCACACCCACATTAAACAAACGCGCACGCACACATAAAACACACGCATGCATACACAGACATGCACTGACAAACGCACACACACACGGTGACATGCAAACATAAAACACACGCACGCACGCACACATAAAACAAACGCGGGTTTTATAGGTTTGTTTGTGATGTGTAGTTATGCGTTTGTGTGCATGTCATTGGTGTGTGTGCGCATGTGTCAGTGTGTGTCTGCGTGTGCGTGCGTGTGTGTGTTTTATGTGTGCATGTCACCGTGTGTGTGCGTGTGTCAGTGCATGTCTGTGTGTGCATGCGTGTGTTTTGTGTGCGTCCGCGTTTGTTTTATGTGTGCGTGCGTGCGTGTGTTTTATGTGTGCATGTCACATGAAACAAATGCGCGCACGCACACATAAAACAAATGCGCGCATGCACACATAAAACAAATGCGCGCATGCACACATAAAGCAAATGCGCGCATGCACACATAAAACAAATGCGCGCACGTCACATAAAACAAATGCGCGCACGCACACATAAAACAAATGCGCGCACGCACATATTAAAGAAATGCGCACGCGCACACAAAACAAATGCGCAAGAGCACACAAAACAAATGCGCGCGCACAGATAAAACAAATGCACACGCACACAACACACGCACGCACACATTAAACAAATGCGCACACCCACATAAAACAAACGCGCACGCACACATAAAACACACGCATGCATACACAGACATGCACTGACAAACGCACACACACGGTGACATGCAAACATAAAACACACGCACGCACGCACACATAAAACAAACGCGGATTTTATAGGTTTGTTTGTGATCTGTAGTTATGCGTTTGTGTGCATGTCATTGGTGTGTGTGCGCATGTGTCAGTGTGTGTCTGCGTGTGCGTGCGTGTGTGTGTTTTATGTGTGCATGTCACCGTGTGTGTGCGTGTGTCAGTGCATGTCTGTGTGTGCATGCGTGTGTTTTGTGTGCGTCCGCGTTTGTTTTATGTGTGCGTGCGTGCGTGTGTTTTATGTGTGCATGTCACATGAAACAAATGCGCGCACGCACACATAAAACAAATGCGCGCATGCACACATAAAACAAATGCGCGCATGCACACATAAAGCAAATGCGCGCATGCACACATAAAACAAATGCGCGCACGTCACATAAAACAAATGCGCGCACGCACACATAAAACAAATGCGCGCACGCACATATTAAAGAAATGCGCACGCGCACACAAAACAAATGCGCAAGAGCACACAAAACAAATGCGCGCGCACAGATAAAACAAATGCACACGCACACAACACACGCACGCACACATTAAACAAATGCGCACACCCACATAAAACAAACGCGCACGCACACATAAAACACACGCATGCATACACAGACATGCACTGACAAACGCACACACACGGTGACATGCAAACATAAAACACACGCACGCACGCACACATAAAACAAACGCGGATTTTATAGGTTTGTTTGTGATCTGTAGTTATGCGTTTGTGTGCATGTCATTGGTGTGTGTGCGCATGTGTCAGTGTGTGTCTGCGTGTGCGTGCGTGTGTGTGTTTTATGTGTGCATGTCACCGTGTGTGTGCGTGTGTCAGTGCATGTCTGTGTGTGCATGCGTGTGTGTGCTTTATGTGTGCATGTCACCGTGTGTGTGCGTGTGTCAGTGCATGTCTGTGTGTGCATGCGTGTGTTTTGTGTGCGTCCGCGTTTGTTTTATGTGTGCGTGCGTGCGTGTGTTTTATGTGTGCATGTCACATGAAACAAATGCGCGCACGCACACATAAAACAAATGCGCGCATGCACACATAAAACAAATGCGCGCATGCACACATAAAACAAATGCGCGCGCGCGCACACAAAACACACGGATGCACACACAGACATGCACTGACACACGCACACACACACGGTGACATGCACACATAAAACAAACGCACACGCACACAAAACAAACGCGCACGCACACATAAAACACACGCATGCATACATAGACATGCACTGACAAACGCACACACACACGGTGACATGCAAACATAAAACACACGCACGCACGAACACATAAAACAAACGCGGATTTTTTTTAGAATAGAATAGAATAGAAAAGCTTTATTCATCCCCAGAGGGGAAACACACTTTCACAACAGCGCAGATTAAAAAAAATATATATAGGTTTGTTTGTGATGTGTAGTTATGCGTTTGTGTGCATGTCACTGGTGTGTGTGCGCATGTGTCAGTGTGTGTCTGCGTGTGCGTGCGTGTGTGTGTTTTATGTGTGCATGTCACTGTGTGTGTGTGCGTGTGTCAATGCATGTCTGTGTGTGCATGCGTGTGTTTAATGTGTGCGTGCGCGTTTGTTTTGTGTGCGTCCGCGTTTGTTTTATGTGTGCGTGCGTGCGTGTGTTTATGTGTGCATTTCACCGTGTGTGTGGGCGTGTGTCAGTGCATGTCTGTGTGTGCATGCGTGTGTTTTAGGTGTGCGTGCGCGTTTCTTTGATGTGTGCGTCCGCGTTTGTTTTATGTGTGCGTGCGTGCGTGTGTTTTATGTGTGCATGTCACCGTGTGTGTGTGCGTTTGTCAGTGCATGTCCGTGTACGCATGCGTGTGTTTTATGTGTGCGTGCGCGTTTGTTTTATGTGGGTGTGCGCATTTGTTTAATGTGTGCGTTCGTGCACAGTAAATTTCCAAGTGTCAAAAAGGAAGTGTTAATGTATTTTAACTATTTCATAGACTGGTTTAACTCTTCCAGATGTAACACAACAACAACAGGTGTAAAACGTGGCTCCTCCCCCTGCAGTGCTGTTGTCAATATCCAGAGTTAAAACCCAGGTGTTATTTATTCAGTGTAAAAAGTGAATGAACACTGTCAAGGGTCAATTTAACAATATTCAGTGTTAATATCTTAATATGCTCCGCCCATTTCAAATGATCCAGAAGTTTCTAGAGTAATTGGACCTCATGGACCACCGCCATGTTTCCATTGGTAAAGACTGTGGTAAGTCTCTCCATCTGCTGACTTATATTTAAATGAATTAAACGATTTATACAATTGTATTCACCGTGACTGTACTACCATTCGCTTTTTAGACTTCTAATGTAGATGAATTGCTATGTGGTTCACCAACATTAAGTTACATTCTATTACTTGTAATGCGGTACAGTTAACCTGCGCAGTGAACACCACGTGTAGACACTTGTAACCAATACCACTATGGATTATTGTGTATATTCGGTTTATGGTGCTCGCTCAAAACAACAGATGTATATGCTGTCTGTACATGCGCGCGCCAGTAAGTACGGTAGTTCATTCCCGCGCCACTCCCCCTCTGTCAGGCTTTAGTTTTTAGTAATGTAACCCAGCCGTTTATTTGTCGTTTTATGTTTCAATTATTTTCACTGGAAGTATATAATTAAACCCAGTTGTTATTTTCGTGTTTTATGTTTTATTACTTTTCAATGCATGTATCGCATCAAGACACTGTCGCTTTAAGACGGCCATTGTTTTTTACCTGCGTTCCACGGATGAGACGCGTGGTGTTCAGATGCTTCAGCGGCTCAGAGACTGAGACACGTGTAAGTAAGTAAGTAAGTAAGTAATATTTATTTATATAGCGCTTTTCGAGACCAGGGTCACAAAGCGCTTTAACAATCAAAAACAATACTCAAAACAGTACATACTTCAAAGATCAAGACAACACCGAGAACAACAAGTTCGAGAAATTCAAGGAAAAGCCTGAACAAATAGAAACGTCTTAAGATGTTTCTTAAAGGAGTCAGTAGACTCCATCAAGCGCAAAGAGAGAGGAAGATTGTTCCAAAGCTTAGGAGCAACAGCCTGAAAAGATTTCTCTCCTCTGGTCCTGAGCCGTGTGCGTGGAACCATCAGTAGATTCTGATCCACAGACCTCAGAGACCGAGCTGGGGTGTAAGGCTGGATCAGATCAGTGATGTAAGGAGGAGCCTGACCATGAATAGCTCTGAAAGTAAGAACCAGAATTTTAAAGTTGATCCTGAAAGAAACTGGAAGCCAGTGAAGAGTTTTAAGGATCGGAGAAATGTGAGTTCTCCTACTTGAGCGGGTCAGAATTCTCGCTGCAGAGTTCTGAATCAACTGCAGACGAGACAGCTCCTTCTTGTTAAGACATGAAAACAAACCGTTACAATAGTCCAGACGAGAAGAAACAAACGCATGGATTACAAGCTCCAGATCATGTTGTGACAACATTTTCCTAAGTTTAGAGATTTTTCTCAGTTGAAGGAAACAGTTTCTGGTCAGTTTTCTGCAGTGTTGAACAAGAGACATGTCTTTATCAAATACAACACCCAGGTTTCTCAGGCTCAGTTTGACAGACTGACCTAAGTCACCCAAGTACTGACTCAACCATGGAATCTTATCATCAGGAGCAATCACCAGAGTTTCAGTTTTGTCCACATTAAGCTGTAAAGTGTGCCAACGCTCCTGCAATTTTACTGAATACACTCGCTTATCACTCCTAGGTGAGCCTAAACAATACGTTTATATTATTGTTTATATTGCTGTGTGTAAATGAATGTTGTGTCGAAGCAGCTATTTAAGTTTTTGTGTGAAACTTGAAGCATTGTTTTATAACTTTATTCAAGTGTATATTTTCGATAGTATTTTATATTGTACTGTTTCACTTTGTTTTGAAAGTAAGTTGCACTTTATATTTTGTTATCGCGTGGTGTTCAGATGCTTCAGCGGCTCAGAGTTCACCGCATCTGTTATTTAACACGCCGATTAAACGTTCGTGCTGTTGTATGGTTAACAAGCGTTGAATGTGTTGAAGGTGCCGTAGCTAAGAATCTTGAATATTAATAAAATAAATCGCCTACCATGACCCACCAATATAGCAAACTTTTTATTGGAATATAAATATATTTTCGTCCTTCAAAATAACAAACAAAATACGTGTGTGAGTTACATTATAATTTAAAAAAGCTAAGTTTTAGCGAACTAGCTCTCGTGTTAACGCACCACAGAAAGTTACATTACACGCAATGAAACATTATTTCTGAGTCTTAAAGCAATAATGATATCTTACCTCAATAGACGAGTGACGCGCACCTGATTCCGTCAAGTTATGCACAAACGTGAGGATAAAATGCGATCGATCTTTGTCAACAAGTGTGACGTCATCATCCGGAAGTTGCGTATGCGGCAATTTGAAAACTTTTTAGCTGACGCTAAATTTAAACTAAACTTAACTCGGTCTTTATACAAGCACGCATCTACTATTGTATTCATGGCGCTTTTAAACAAACAAGCACAATATCTCATTGTATTCCTGTGGTGTGACGTCACCGCTGCAGGATCAGTTGATTAGCATGTGTGACGTCACCCCTGCAGACTCGCGATTAATGTTGACAAACGTCACGTAGACGCTCATAATCGCAGCTAAATAAAAAGAAAACATATGTCCATAAACGCAATCTCAATGAAAGCTTCTATTTTCATAGAAAAGCGCACCGGATTATAAAGAGGATCAAGCGAAATAGCACAGACTTTATTTTACTCATTCATAAAACAATGTCAACATTATGGAGTTGAAACACCTAAAAATATACAATATAGTCACTTTTACAGGACCTTTTAAGCATGTTTTAATCCGCGAGAGCTTCTTGACTTCCGCGATGCGTAAACAATCCAAGCTCCAAAAAATTAAAATTAAGCATTTTTACCGATTTATATTCACTCTGTACCTCCTTAAAGTGGTTTGAGGTCGTTAAGCACAATCAGGATTAGAATCACACTGTTGACATTAAACATTTCAAATGAGCTTCATAGTTGTAGAATTACGGTAGCCAAATGAAACAGCGACACGTCACGTTACCAAGGCAACGAAGAGATGGGCGACGCGTCAAATGTAACCCGGGTCGTTTGAATCCGACGTCGGGGGGTGCTCTGTATAATACTGGGTGACCCGTGCGTGTCAATGCGTGCGCGCGTGTCAATGTGCGTCAATACGTGTGTGTCAATGTGCGTCAATGTGCGTCAATACGTGTGTGTGTGTCAATGTGCGTCAATGCGTGCGGGTGTGTCAATGCGTATAGACGTGTGTTTATATGTGTGTACATATATGTGTGTATGTGTATAGACGTGTGTGTGTATATATGTGTGTGTATGTGTATAGACGTGTGTGTGTATATATATGTGTGTATGTGTATAGACGTGTGTGTGTGTATATATGTGTGTGTATAGACGTGTGTGTATATATATGTGTGTATGTGTATAGACGTGTGTGTATATGTGTGTATGTGTATAGACGTGTGTGTGTGTGTGTGTGTGTGTATATATATATACGTGTGTGTGTTTATATATGTGTGTATGTGTATAGACGTGTGTGTGTATATATATGTGTGTATATGTGTGTATGTGTATAGACGTGTGTGTGTGTATATGTGTGTATGTGTATAGACGTGTGTGTATATATATGTGTGTATATGTGTGTATGTGTATAGACGTGTGTGTATATATATGTGTGTATGTGTATAGACGTGTGTGTGTGTATATGTATATGTGTGTATGTGTATAGACGTGTGTGTGTGTGTGTGTGTGTGTGTATATACTGTATATATATTGTAACGATCCTGTTTGTTCTGTTCATTAATGTTGCGGGCACTTTAAGAAGGTGAGTCTGTGCGCATGCGCAGTTGTTGTTAGAGAGATTTCGTGTTCAACTAGTGGTGTGAAGAACGAGCGGCGTTGGTTGTGGCCGAAACAATAACCTCTCTGTGAGTACAGCGAACAAAGAAACAATATCTGTGCAAGACAACCGTCTGGTCATGTGTGGAGGACCAAACGTTACATTGGTGTCAGAAGCGACTTTTTCGGACCTGCTCCTGAGGCGAAGCTAACGGTTATTAGCAACGAACTTTGCTAACGAACGTCCCCGGTATGTACGGGAAAGTGAAGAGCGAAAGTGAGGAGATGGACGTTGGTGCGAGACGACGGGACCATGCTCAACAGTTAAGAGACGCTGTGTTACAACTCTCAGAAGAAGAATGTGCGTCAATGCGTGCGCCAATGTGCAGCAACTGGGCTTCATCAAGTATCAAACAGATCACACATCACACCTACCATGATTTTGTTCAATGAGATGAAAACTTATTTGATGTTCAATCCAGTGTTCAGGTTGACTTCAGTGCTTATGTTTTAGTAGAAGTGAAGCTGTGGTGCTTTAGTTTAATACATGGACACAGCACTAAACTTTGTTGTTGGTTGTTAGTTGTTTTTTTAGATTTTGGGATCAACCGTCACTTTTTAGTAATGGGAGAATTATTTCTCTGCACTGTGCGAGTCGTCCCAGAGCCATTGTTCAGCCTGAAGCCAATACGTTTTTAGGTTGAAAAGTTTGCCCCCCTGAAAAAATGTAATGCCCCCCCTTAAATGTTTTTCTGCAGCCGGGTCTGTCAGTGTTATACTAGATCCACTCAGTATAAACTGTTGTCAACATTGAAGTCAAATCATCTCCAGAAATGATACTTTGTGATGAAGTCTTAATGTTAAAAGAGACAAATGTAATAAGATCTTTAATGAATCAATTCATGTACATTTATATCAAACCTGCTATTCCCTGCATGATGGGATCAGAAACACTAGAATTCTACTTTCTCGGGACGTTTTAGATTTACAACGACGACATCATTAAAAGTGTGAACTGCAGTCACACTGCAAGTTTATGTCCATAATCCTTAGATATTCTCTCCAAATGAGAACAATTTAACAGAAGAGTTTAACATTACCTTGGCTGTAGTCATGCTCTGTAGACAGAAGCTTCACCTGCACAGGTGATCTCATTAGCTCGTCCTGTCTCTCCACCTGCACGCAAAGCAACTTGTACTCTCTGCTGCCCTCTAGTGTTGCTAAAACGATTTATTATGTCCAATAAACAAACCTACAGAAAGACTTAACAGTGTGGGTCTTTCTTTTTATTTCAAGGGTCCCCATTTTATCTCAAACATCAATATAGCTAATATTTAACACTAATTGGTAAATATCAAACATGTATGCTTCATTACAGTTGAAACAATTGTTCTCTGGTAACAAATATTTATCATTAAACATGTGTGTTCATGTATGATCCATGGCACTCATCATGATGGACAAATATGATGGAAAAACATTCTATTAGTGTCAGTACAGTACACGAGGTTGGAAATCAACCACGCATTTGCGCATGCGTTGTCCACCTACAAGGAGGTTTATAACGGTCAGACGCGGAAGAATCTACGAAACTATCACTGATAGATTCTCAAAAATCATCTGATATTAAATGATCTTTTCTCTCAAGGATAAGGATGTTGAAGGAGTGACGTCACAGTGTCCACTGTTGAAGGATAAGGATGTTGAGTGTCCAGCTGGAAGGAGCACAGGTACATGTTGTGGTTTATTAAAGTCTCTTTTCATTTTATTGACATCGGTAAATGTAACGCTAAGTTTAAGTGAAGGTATCAAGACCTGTCGCCCTTCCCAGCTATCTTCTAAATAATCCACGGAGGAAAAATTCAGAAAAAAAAGTCTTATATAGATCCAGAGCGGTCCGTAATAGGAACAAAAAAACAAAACAGGCACTCGGGGCGAAGGCAGGGCACTTCTGGAGATCGGGGTCCCAACAGCAACTAAAACAAAAAGACAAAAGGACTCACTTGAGTAAATAAAAGTGCTGACAACGTCAGGAGTATCCAAAGGATTATCCAGTTGTGATTCAAAGGCGAGGAGCGAGATCGAAAGGACAGCCAACCTGGTCTGGAAACGCAATACTCTGGCGAGTTCTTCCGGGTAGAGACGCTCCTTATCAATGGGAAGAACCCGCCACTCCATCATCCCCAGCCGCGCACCTGCCAGCGTCTGTCACTCAAAACACAGGACACATGAAAACGGAAAACCACCTTCAAAATAAAACAAAAGAACATAAGCATGACACTTGTATGTTGATTCTATCAAATGTATTCTGCCTATTTTAAATGTTGACCTTTTTTCTTATAAGAGTAACTGTCAGGAGTCTTGATGTAAAACGTCACTCAAATGTGTCATTTATTTATTTCTCTCACAGGATTCAGAGTCAATGTTCATTGCACAGAATTTCCATCTCCGTCCTGCACTGTCTGTGATGATGGAACTTACATGGACAAATTGAACCGAGAGAAACATGGTTTCAAGTGTCTCGTCTGTACTGAAGGTAAAGTTTGTTCTTCACTAGAATGATGAGTTGGTCAGTATGTAGATGTGATGTAGAATTTGTTATTGACTAACAGGACTGAGAGAGATCAGATCCTGTACCTTCACAGCAAACACCAAGTGTGAACCTCTGGAGGGTTTTTTCTGTGTGGACGGCTCAGTGGACACATGTGTGGCAGCACAGCAACACTCCACATGTGAACCAGGACAGTTCATCATCAGAGCAGGCGAGTTTCACATCCAACATGTGAAATGCAAGAGTGCAGAAACTATAAGACACACACAATGTTCTTCACAGGAACGTCCTCCACAGACACTGAGTGTGGAACCTGCAGTGAAGGAACATTTTCAAATGGAACGTTCACGTCATGTCAGGATCACAAACAGTGAGTGAAGCTTCACAAATGTTTGCTCCAGATGTTTTCTTCTAAACTGTCTCCACTTGTCTTTGTAGATGTTCAACATATCTACGAGAAGGAACTATTTCTTCTGACTCTGTATGTCGAGAAGGTTTGACACCAGGAGAAGTGGCTGGAATTATTGTTGCTGTGATCGTTCTACTGATCACATGTTCTGTAGTTTATTGGTATAAAAAAAGAAAAAGAGGTAAAAAACAAATGCATTCATAAAAATCACATTATTATATTGATTTGTGTTTATCTGGAGTCATTTCCTTGAATTATTTTTCTCCTTAACCAGATGGAAAAGAGTTCAAGAGAAGAAGGAAGGTATGTAAGAATGTTTTTTAGTCATTTATCAAAGTGATTTAATGTTTAAATGTAATGTTGATTAATTTTGCAAATGTCATCACTTGTACAATTAAAATGAATGTCAATTTTGGTTTAATATCTTCAGCACTGCAGTATTTGTGCATCAGAGAAACGATCATTATTTCTTATTAGGAGGTGGCAGTGGGAATGAATGAATGTATGGATTCAACGGAGCATCCGTGAGAATTTCAATTAGTTTGAGCTTTTTTTTTAATCTAAACTGACTTATTTTTTTCTTGTCTTAGATCAATTTATTCATCTGAGAATAAGTCCGATGAAGTGGAACATGTTCCACTGATGGTAGAACCCGGGGAAGACCCAGAACACACTGAAGAAGCATGTTCCTCCACTGGGCTGGAAACACAGGGGGGTCCTCCAGAAAGAGCTGGACGATGTAACTGGGGAGAAGAAAGTATGGACCTCTCTGCTGAAGCTGCTGCCCCCGTGACAAGAATCCAGATAAACAGACCAGAGATAGCAGACGTTGAATATGAACTAATTGGACACGAGGATATTAAAGTAGATTGTTCAGTCATTCAATAGAATGTTTGAGTTTTATACAACATGAAAAATGTGTTCATAAATGATGTGTTCAGTGAACATAACATATTTCTGGCTGTTTTCATTTGCCTGTGTGTGTAGCTTAGTCTGTGATATAGAAAACAGTTTCTGTCAAAGCTTTCATTAATCTCATAAATGGCTGATCAGTTAAACATCAGCCAGGTTTGAGGATGTACTTCACTCCACAGCCGTCAGTGTTGCTTGTTCTTTCACTGCCCTTTTTGTGAGGTCACCAAATTCAGACCAGCACAGATGGACAAAACCCAACAGCACATACAAAGCCACTTGAGAAAGGCAATCATCATGGAGGTGTGTACAGTATATGTTTAGTTAGTTCCTCGTATATTGCATCATAAAAGTCTAACCGTTTACATTTTTATGTTTGACAGACTATCCGATACACAGATGTGGGCTGCAGACCAGAACCTCACGTCCATTGTCATGTGCGTGTCAATGTGTGTCAATGCGCGCGTGTGTCAATGTGCGTCAATGCTTGCGCGCGTGTCAATGTGCGTCAATGCTTGCGTGCGTGTCAATGCGTGTGCGTGTGTCAATATGCTTGCGCGCGTGTCAATGTGCGTCAATGCTTGCGCGCGTGTCAATGTGCGTCAATGCGCCCGTGCGTGTCAATGCGTGTGCGTGCGTCAATATGCGCGCGAGTGTCAATGTGCGTCAATGCTTGCGCGCGTGTCAATGTGCGTCAATGCTTGCGCGTGTGTCAATGTGCGTCAATGCTTGCGCGTGTCAACACACAACACACGCACGCACACATTAAACAAATGCGCACACCCACATTAAACAAACGCGCACGCACACATAAAACACACGCATGCATACACAGACATGCACTGACAAACGCACACACACACGGTGACATGCAAACATAAAACACACGCACGCACGCACACATAAAACAAACGCGGATTTTATAGGTTTGTTTGTGATCTGTAGTTATGCGTTTGTGTGCATGTCATTGGTGTGTGTGCGCATGTGTCAGTGTGTGTCTGCGTGTGCGTGCGTGTGTGTGTTTTATGTGTGCATGTCACCGTGTGTGTGCGTGTGTCAGTGCATGTCTGTGTGTGCATGCGTGTGTGTGTTTTATGTGTGCATGTCACCGTGTGTGTGCGTGTGTCAGTGCATGTCTGTGTGTGCATGCGTGTGTTTTGTGTGCGTCCGCGTTTGTTTTATGTGTGCGTGCGTGCGTGTGTTTTATGTGTGCACGCACACATAAAACAAATGCGCGCATGCACACATAAAACAAATGCGCGCATGCACACATAAAGCAAATGCGCGCATGTACACATAAAACAAATGCGCGCACGTCACATAAAACAAATGCGCGCACGCACACATAAAACAAATGCGCGCACGCACATATTAAAGAAATGCGCACGCGCACACAAAACAAATGCGCAAGAGCACACAAAACAAATGCGCGCGCACAGATAAAACAAATGCACACGCACACAACACACGCACGCACACATTAAACAAATGCGCACACCCACATAAAACAAACGCGCACGCACACATAAAACACACGCATGCATACACAGACATGCACTGACAAACGCACACACACACGGTGACATGCAAACATAAAACACACGCACGCACGCACACATAAAACAAACGCGGGTTTTATAGGTTTGTTTGTGATCTGTAGTTATGCGTTTGTGTGCATGTCATTGGTGTGTGTGCGCATGTGTCAGTGTGTGTCTGCGTGTGCGTGCGTGTGTGTGTTTTATGTGTGCATGTCACCGTGTGTGTGCGTGTGTCAGTGCATGTCTGTGTGTGCATGCGTGTGTTTTGTGTGCGTCCGCGTTTGTTTTATGTGTGCGTGCGTGCGTGTGTTTTATGTGTGCATGTCACATGAAACAAATGCGCGCACGCACACATAAAACAAATGCGCGCATGCACACATAAAACAAATGCGCGCATGCACACATAAAACAAATGCGCGCATGCACACATAAAACAAATGCGCGCATGCACACATAAAGCAAATGCGCGCATGCACACATAAAACAAATGCGCGCACGTCACATAAAACAAATGCGCGCACGTCACATAAAACAAATGCGCGCACGCACACATAAAACAAATGCGCGCACGCACATATTAAAGAAATGCGCACGCGCACACAAAACAAATGCGCAAGAGCACACAAAACAAATGCGCGCGCACAGATAAAACAAATGCACACGCACACAACACACGCACGCACACATTAAACAAATGCGCACACCCACATAAAACAAACGCGCACGCACACATAAAACACACGCATGCATACACAGACATGCACTGACAAACGCACACACACACGGTGACATGCAAACATAAAACACACGCACGCACGCACACATAAAACAAACGCGGATTTTATAGGTTTGTTTGTGATCTGTAGTTATGCGTTTGTGTGCATGTCATTGGTGTGTGTGCGCATGTGTCAGTGTGTGTCTGCGTGTGCGTGCGTGTGTGTGTTTTATGTGTGCATGTCACCGTGTGTGTGCGTGTGTCAGTGCATGTCTGTGTGTGCATGCGTGTGTGTGTTTTATGTGTGCATGTCACCGTGTGTGTGCGTGTGTCAGTGCATGTCTGTGTGTGCATGCGTGTGTTTTGTGTGCGTCCGCGTTTGTTTTATGTGTGCGTGCGTGCGTGTGTTTTATGTGTGCATGTCACATGAAACAAATGCGCGCACGCACACATAAAACAAATGCGCGCATGCACACATAAAACAAATGCGCGCATGCACACATAAAACAAATGCGCGCGAGCGCACACAAAACACACGGATGCACACACAGACATGCACTGACACACGCACACACACACGGTGACATGCACACATAAAACAAACGCGGACGCACACAAAACAATGTGCGTCAATGCTTGCGCGTGTCAACACACAACACACGCACGCACACATTAAACAAATGCGCACACCCACATTAAACAAACGCGCACGCACACATAAAACACACGCATGCATACACAGACATGCACTGACAAACGCACACACACACGGTGACATGCAAACATAAAACACACGCACGCACGCACACATAATGCGTGTGTTTTGTGTGCGTCCGCGTTTGTTTTATGTGTGCGTGTGTGCGTGTGTTTTATGTGTGCATGTCACATGAAACAAATGCGCGCACGCACACATAAAACAAATGCGCGCATGCACACATAAAACAAATGCGCGCATGCACACATAAAGCAAATGCGCGCATGCACACATAAAACAAATGCGCGCACGTCACATAAAACAAATGCGCGCACGCACACATAAAACAAATGCGCGCACGCACATATTAAAGAAATGCGCACGCGCACACAAAACAAATGCGCAAGAGCACACAAAACAAATGCGCGCGCACAGATAAAACAAATGCACACGCACACAACACACGCACGCACACATTAAACAAATGCGCACACCCACATTAAACAAACGCGCACGCACACATAAAACACACGCATGCATACACAGACATGCACTGACAAACGCACACACACACGGTGACATGCAAACATAAAACACACGCACGCACGCACACATAAAACAAACGCGGATTTTATAGGTTTGTTTGTGATCTGTAGTTATGCGTTTGTGTGCATGTCATTGGTGTGTGTGCGCATGTGTCAGTGTGTGTCTGCGTGTGCGTGCGTGTGTGTGTTTTATGTGTGCATGTCACCGTGTGTGTGCGTGTGTCAGTGCATGTCTGTGTGTGCATGCGTGTGTTTTGTGTGCGTCCGCGTTTGTTTTATGTGTGCGTGCGTGCGTGTGTTTTATGTGTGCATGTCACATGAAACAAATGCGCGCACGCACACATAAAACAAATGCGCGCATGCACACATAAAACAAATGCGCGCATGCACACATAAAGCAAATGCGCGCATGCACACATAAAACAAATGCGCGCACGTCACATAAAACAAATGCGCGCACGCACACATAAAACAAATGCGCGCACGCACATATTAAAGAAATGCGCACGCGCACACAAAACAAATGCGCAAGAGCACACAAAACAAATGCGCGCGCACAGATAAAACAAATGCACACGCACACAACACACGCACGCACACATTAAACAAATGCGCACACCCACATAAAACAAACGCGCACGCACACATAAAACACACGCATGCATACACAGACATGCACTGACAAACGCACACACACGGTGACATGCAAACATAAAACACACGCACGCACGCACACATAAAACAAACGCGGATTTTATAGGTTTGTTTGTGATCTGTAGTTATGCGTTTGTGTGCATGTCATTGGTGTGTGTGCGCATGTGTCAGTGTGTGTCTGCGTGTGCGTGCGTGTGTGTGTTTTATGTGTGCATGTCACCGTGTGTGTGCGTGTGTCAGTGCATGTCTGTGTGTGCATGCGTGTGTTTTGTGTGCGTCCGCGTTTGTTTTATGTGTGCGTGCGTGCGTGTGTTTTATGTGTGCATGTCACATGAAACAAATGCGCGCACGCACACATAAAACAAATGCGCGCATGCACACATAAAACAAATGCGCGCATGCACACATAAAGCAAATGCGCGCATGCACACATAAAACAAATGCGCGCACGTCACATAAAACAAATGCGCGCACGCACACATAAAACAAATGCGCGCACGCACATATTAAAGAAATGCGCACGCGCACACAAAACAAATGCGCAAGAGCACACAAAACAAATGCGCGCGCACAGATAAAACAAATGCACACGCACACAACACACGCACGCACACATTAAACAAATGCGCACACCCACAAAAAACAAACGCGCACGCACACATAAAACACACGCATGCATACACAGACATGCACTGACAAACGCACACACACGGTGACATGCAAACATAAAACACACGCACGCACGCACACATAAAACAAACGCGGATTTTATAGGTTTGTTTGTGATGTGTAGTTATGCGTTTGTGTGCATGTCATTGGTGTGTGTGCGCATGTGTCAGTGTGTGTCTGCGTGTGCGTGCGTGTGTGTGTTTTATGTGTGCATGTCACCGTGTGTGTGCGTGTGTCAGTGCATGTCTGTGTGTGCATGCGTGTGTTTTGTGTGCGTCCGCGTTTGTTTTATGTGTGCGTGCGTGCGTGTGTTTTATGTGTGCATGTCACATGAAACAAATGCGCGCACGCACACATAAAACAAATGCGCGCATGCACACATAAAACAAATGCGCGCATGCACACATAAAGCAAATGCGCGCATGCACACATAAAGCAAATGCGCGCATGCACACATAAAACAAATGCGCGCACGTCACATAAAACAAATGCGCGCGCGCACACATAAAACAAATGCGCGCACGCACATATTAAAGAAATGCGCACGCGCACACAAAACAAATGCGCAAGAGCACACAAAACAAATGCGCGCGCACAGATAAAACAAATGCACACGCACACAACACACGCACGCACACATTAAACAAATGCGCACACCCACATAAAACAAACGCGCGCGCACGCACACATAAAACACACGCATGCATACACAGACATGCACTGACAAACGCACACACACACGGTGACATGCAAACATAAAACACACGCACGCACGCACACATAAAACAAACGCGGGTTTTATAGGTTTGTTTGTGATGTGTAGTTATGCGTTTGTGTGCATGTCACCGTGTGTGTGCGTGTGTCAGTGCATGTCTGTGTGTGCATGCGTGTGTTTTGTGTGCGTCCGCGTTTGTTTTATGTGTGCGTGCGTGCGTGTGTTTTATGTGTGCATGTCACATGAAACAAATGCGCGCACGCACACATAAAACAAATGCGCGCATGCACACATAAAACAAATGCGCGCATGCACACATAAAACAAATGCGCGCATGCACACATAAAGCAAATGCGCGCATGCACACATAAAACAAATGCGCGCACGTCACATAAAACAAATGCGCGCACGCACACATAAAACAAATGCGCGCACGCACATATTAAAGAAATGCGCACGCGCACACAAAACAAATGCGCAAGAGCACACAAAACAAATGCGCGCGCACAGATAAAACAAATGCACACGCACACAACACACGCACGCACACATTAAACAAATGCGCACACCCACATAAAACAAACGCGCACGCACACATAAAACACACGCATGCATACACAGACATGCACTGACAAACGCACACACACACGGTGACATGCAAACATAAAACACACGCACGCACGCACACATAAAACAAACGCGGATTTTATAGGTTTGTTTGTGATCTGTAGTTATGCGTTTGTGTGCATGTCATTGGTGTGTGTGCGCATGTGTCA
Organism: Callionymus lyra; assembly: GCF_982586985.1. Classification (NCBI taxonomy): domain Eukaryota; kingdom Metazoa; phylum Chordata; class Actinopteri; order Syngnathiformes; family Callionymidae; genus Callionymus; species Callionymus lyra. The sequence goes on along the minus strand of NW_028258540.1, from coordinate 325,196 downwards.
GTGTGTGTCTGCGTGTGCGTGCGTGTGTGTGTTTTATGTGTGCATGTCACCGTGTGTGTGCGTGTGTCAGTGCATGTCTGTGTGTGCATGCGTGTGTGTGTTTTATGTGTGCATGTCACCGTGTGTGTGCGTGTGTCAGTGCATGTCTGTGTGTGCATGCGTGTGTTTTGTGTGCGTCCGCGTTTGTTTTATGTGTGCGTGCGTGCGTGTGTTTTATGTGTGCATGTCACATGAAACAAATGCGCGCACGCACACATAAAACAAATGCGCGCATGCACACATAAAACAAAAGCGCGCATGCACACATAAAACAAATGCGCGCATGCACACATAAAACAAATGCGCGCGCGCGCACATAACACAAATGCGCGCACGTCACATAAAACAAATGCGCGCACGCACACATAAAACAAATGCGCGCACGCACATATTAAAGAAATGCGCACGCGCACACAAAACAAATGCGCAAGAGCACACAAAACAAATGCGCGCGCACAGATAAAACAAATGCACACGCACACAACACACGCACGCACACATTAAACAAATGCGCACACCCACATAAAACAAACGCGCACGCACACATAAAACACACGCATGCATACACAGACATGCACTGACAAACGCACACACACACGGTGAGATGCAAACATAAAACACACGCACGCACGCACACATAAAACAAACGCGGGTTTTATAGGTTTGTTTGTGATGTGTAGTTATGCGTTTGTGTGCATGTCATTGGTGTGTGTGCGCATGTGTCAGTGTGTGTCTGCGTGTGCGTGCGTGTGTGTGTGTGTTTTATGTGTGCATGTCACCGTGTGTGTGCGTGTGTCAGTGCATGTCTGTGTGTGCATGCGTGTGTTTTGTGTGCGTCCGCGTTTGTTTTATGTGTGCGTGCGTGCGTGTGTTTTATGTGTGCATGTCACATGAAACAAATGCGCGCACGCACACATAAAACAAATGCGCGCATGCACACATAAAACAAATGCGCGCATGCACACATAAAACAAATGCGCGCATGCACACATAAAGCAAATGCGCGCATGCACACATAAAACAAATGCGCGCACGTCACATAAAACAAATGCGCGCACGCACACATAAAACAAATGCGCGCACGCACATATTAAAGAAATGCGCACGCGCACACAAAACAAATGCGCAAGAGCACACAAAACAAATGCGCGCGCACAGATAAAACAAATGCACACGCACACAACACACGCACGCACACATTAAACAAATGCGCACACCCACATAAAACAAACGCGCACGCACACATAAAACACACGCATGCATACACAGACATGCACTGACAAACGCACACACACACGGTGACATGCAAACATAAAACACACGCACGCACGCACACATAAAACAAACGCGGATTTTATAGGTTTGTTTGTGATCTGTAGTTATGCGTTTGTGTGCATGTCATTGGTGTGTGTGCGCATGTGTCAGTGTGTGTCTGCGTGTGCGTGTGTGTGTTTTATGTGTGCATGTCACCGTGTGTGTGCGTGTGTCAGTGCATGTCTGTGTGTGCATGCGTGTGTGTGTTTTATGTGTGCATGTCACCGTGTGTGTGCGTGTGTCAGTGCATGTCTGTGCGTGCGTGCGTGTGTTTTATGTGTGCATGTCACATGAAACAAATGCGCGCACGCACACATAAAACAAATGCGCGCATGCACACATAAAACAAATGCGCGCATGCACACATAAAACAAATGCGCGCGCGCGCACACAAAACACACGGATGCACACACAGACATGCACTGACACACGCACACACACACGGTGACATGCACACATAAAACAAACGCGGACGCACACAAAACAAACGCGCACGCACACATAAAACACACGCATGCATACATAGACATGCACTGACAAACGCACACACACACGGTGACATGCAAACATAAAACACACGCACGCACGAACACATAAAACAAACGCGGATTTTTTTTAGAATAGAATAGAATAGAAAAGCTTTATTCATCCCCAGAGGGGAAACACACTTTCACAACAGCGCAGATTAAAAAAAATATATATAGGTTTGTTTGTGATGTGTAGTTATGCGTTTGTGTGCATGTCACTGGTGTGTGTGCGCATGTGTCAGTGTGCGTCTGCGTGTGCGTGCGTGTGTGTGTTTTATGTGTGCATGTCACCGTGTGTGTGTGCGTGTGTCAGTGCATGTCTGTGTGTGCATGCGTGTGTTTAATGTGTGCGTGCGCGTTTGTTTTGTGTGCGTCCGCGTTTGTTTTATGTGTGCGTGCGTGCGTGTGTTTATGTGTGCATGTCACCGTGTGTGTGGGCGTGTGTCAGTGCATGTCTGTGTGTGCATGCGTGTGTTTTAGGTGTGCGTGCGCGTTTCTTTGATGTGTGCGTCCGCGTTTGTTTTATGTGTGCGTGCGTGCGTGTGTTTTATGTGTGCATGTCACCGTGTGTGTGTGCGTTTGTCAGTGCATGTCCGTGTACGCATGCGTGTGTTTTATGTGTGCGTGCGCGTTTGTTTTATGTGGGTGTGCGCATTTGTTTAATGTGTGCGTTCGTGCACAGTAAATTTCCAAGTGTCAAAAAGGAAGTGTTAATGTATTTTAACTATTTCATAGACTGGTTTAACTCTTCCAGATGTAACACAACAACAACAGGTGTAAAACGTGGCTCCTCCCCCTGCAGTGCTGTTGTCAATATCCAGAGTTAAAACCCAGGTGTTATTTATTCAGTGTAAAAAGTGAATGAACACTGTCAAGGGTCAATTTAACAATATTCAGTGTTAATATCTTAATATGCTCCGCCCATTTCAAATGATCCAGAAGTTTCTAGAGTAATTGGACCTCATGGACCACCGCCATGTTTCCATTGGTAAAGACTGTGGTAAGTCTCTCCATCTGCTGACTTATATTTAAATGAATTAAACGATTTATACAATTGTATTCACCGTGACTGTACTACCATTCGCTTTTTAGACTTCTAATGTAGATGAATTGCTATGTGGTTCACCAACATTAAGTTACATTCTATTACTTGTAATGCGGTACAGTTAACCTGCGCAGTGAACACCACGTGTAGACACTTGTAACCAATACCACTATGGATTATTGTGTATATTCGGTTTATGGTGTTCGCTCAAAACAACAGATGTATATGCTGTCTGTACATGCGCGCGCCAGTAAGTACGGTAGTTCATTCCCGCGCCACTCCCCCTCTGTCAGGCTTTAGTTTTTAGTAATGTAACCCAGCCGTTTATTTGTCGTTTTATGTTTCAATTATTTTCACTGGAAGTATATAATTAAACCCAGTTGTTATTTTCGTGTTTTATGTTTTATTACTTTTCAATGCATGTATCGCATCAAGACACTGTCGCTTTAAGACGGCCATTGTTTTTTACCTGCGTTCCACGGATGAGACGCGTGGTGTTCAGATGCTTCAGCGGCTCAGAGACTGAGACACGTGTAAGTAAGTAAGTAAGTAATATTTATTTATATAGCGCTTTTCGAGACCAGGGTCACAAAGCGCTTTAACAATCAAAAACAATACTCAAAACAGTACATACTTCAAAGATCAAGACAACACCGAGAACAACAAGTTCGAGAAATTCAAGGAAAAGCCTGAACAAATAGAAACGTCTTAAGATGTTTCTTAAAGGAGTCAGTAGACTCCATCAAGCGCAAAGAGAGAGGAAGATTGTTCCAAAGCTTAGGAGCAACAGCCTGAAAAGATTTCTCTCCTCTGGTCCTGAGCCGTGTGCGTGGAACCATCAGTAGATTCTGATCCACAGACCTCAGAGACCGAGCTGGGGTGTAAGGCTGGATCAGATCAGTGATGTAAGGAGGAGCCTGACCATGAATAGCTCTGAAAGTAAGAACCAGAATTTTAAAGTTGATCCTGAAAGAAACTGGAAGCCAGTGAAGAGTTTTAAGGATCGGAGAAATGTGAGTTCTCCTACTTGAGCGGGTCAGAATTCTCGCTGCAGAGTTCTGAATCAACTGCAGACGAGACAGCTCCTTCTTGTTAAGACATGAAAACAAACCGTTACAATAGTCCAGACGAGAAGAAACAAACGCATGGATTACAAGCTCCAGATCATGTTGTGACAACATTTTCCTAAGTTTAGAGATTTTTCTCAGTTGAAGGAAACAGTTTCTGGTCAGTTTTCTGCAGTGTTGAACAAGAGACATGTCTTTATCAAATACAACACCCAGGTTTCTCAGGCTCAGTTTGACAGACTGACCTAAGTCCCCCAAGTACTGACTCAACCATGGAATCTTATCATCAGGAGCAATCACCAGAGTTTCAGTTTTGTCCACATTAAGCTGTAAAGTGTGCCAACGCTCCTGCAATTTTACTGAATACACTCGCTTATCACTCCTAGGTGAGCCTAAACAATACGTTTATATTATTGTTTATATTGCTGTGTGTAAATGAATGTTGTGTCGAAGCAGCTATTTAAGTTTTTGTGTGAAACTTGAAGCATTGTTTTATAACTTTATTCAAGTGTATATTTTCGATAGTATTTTATATTGTACTGTTTCACTTTGTTTTGAAAGTAAGTTGCACTTTATATTTTGTTATCGCGTGGTGTTCAGATGCTTCAGCGGCTCAGAGTTCACCGCATCTGTTATTTAACACGCCGATTAAACGTTCGTGCTGTTGTATGGTTAACAAGCGTTGAATGTGTTGAAGGTGCCGTAGCTAAGAATCTTGAATATTAATAAAATATATCGCCTACCATGACCCACCAATATAGCAAACTTTTTATTGGAATATAAATATATTTTCGTCCTTCAAAATAACAAACAAAATACGTGTGTGAGTTACATTATAATTAAAAAAGCTAAGTTTTAGCGAACTAGCTCTCGTGTTAACGCACCACAGAAAGTTACATTACACGCAATGAAACATTATTTCTGAGTCTTAAAGCAATAATGATATCTTACCTCAATAGACGAGTGACGCGCACCTGATTCCGTCAAGTTATGCACAAACGTGAGGATAAAATGCGATCGATCTTTGTCAACAAGTGTGACGTCATCATCCGGAAGTTGCGTATGCGGCAATTTGAAAACTTTTTAGCTGACGCTAAATTTAAACTAAACTTAACTCGGTCTTTATACAAGCACGCATCTACTATTGTATTCATGGCGCTTTTAAACAAACAAGCACAATATCTCATTGTATTCCTGTGGTGTGACGTCACCGCTGCAGGATCAGTTGATTAGCATGTGTGACGTCACCCCTGCAGACTCGCGATTAATGTTGACAAACGTCACGTAGACGCTCATAATCGCAGCTAAATAAAAAGAAAACATATGTCCATAAACGCAATCTCAATGAAAGCTTCTATTTTCATAGAAAAGCGCACCGGATTATAAAGAGGATCAAGCGAAATAGCACAGACTTTATTTTACTCATTCATAAAACAATGTCAACATTATGGAGTTGAAACACCTAAAAATATACAATATAGTCACTTTTACAGGACCTTTTAAGCATGTTTTAATCCGCGAGAGCTTCTTGACTTCCGCGATGCGTAAACAATCCAAGCTCCAAAAAATTAAAATTAAGCATTTTTACCGATTTATATTCACTCTGTACCTCCTTAAAGTGGTTTGAGGTCGTTAAGCACAATCAGGATTAGAATCACACTGTTGACATTAAACATTTCAAATGAGCTTCATAGTTGTAGAATTACGGTAGCCAAATGAAACAGCGACACGTCACGTTACCAAGGCAACGAAGAGATGGGCGACGCGTCAAATGTAACCCGGGTCGTTTGAATCCGACGTCGGGGGGTGCTCTGTATAATACTGGGTGACCCGTGCGTGTCAATGCGTGCGCGCGTGTCAATGTGCGTCAATACGTGTGTGTCAATGTGCGTCAATGTGCGTCAATACGTGTGTGTGTGTCAATGTGCGTCAATGCGTGCGGGTGTGTCAATGCGTATAGACGTGTGTTTATATGTGTGTACATATATGTGTGTATGTGTATAGACGTGTGTGTGTATATATGTGTGTGTATGTGTATAGACGTGTGTGTGTATATATATGTGTGTATGTGTATAGACGTGTGTGTGTGTATATATGTGTGTGTATAGACGTGTGTGTATATATATGTGTGTATGTGTATAGACGTGTGTGTATATGTGTGTATGTGTATAGACGTGTGTGTGTGTGTGTGTGTATATATATATACGTGTGTGTGTTTATATATGTGTGTATGTGTATAGACGTGTGTGTGTATATATATGTGTGTATATGTGTGTATGTGTATAGACGTGTGTGTGTGTATATGTGTGTATGTGTATAGACGTGTGTGTATATATATGTGTGTATATGTGTGTATGTGTATAGACGTGGGTGTATATATACGTGTGTATGTGTATAGACGTGTGTGTGTATATGTATATGTGTGTATGTGTATAGACGTGTGTGTGTGTGTGTGTGTGTGTATATACTGTATATATATTGTAACGATCCTGTGTGTTCTGTTCATTAATGTTGCGGGCACTTTAAGAAGGTGAGTCTGTGCGCATGCGCAGTTGTTGTTAGAGAGATTTCGCGTTCAACTAGTGGTGTGAAGAACGAGCGGCGTTGGTTGTGGCCGAAACAATAACCTCTCTGTGAGTACAGCGAACAAAGAAACAATATCTGTGCAAGACAACCGTCTGGTCATGTGTGGAGGACCAAACGTTACATTGGTGTCAGAAGCGACTTTTTCGGACCTGCTCCTGAGGCGAAGCTAACGGTTATTAGCAACGAACTTTGCTAACGAACGTCCCCGGTATGTACGGGAAAGTGAAGAGCGAAAGTGAGGAGATGGACGTTGGTGCGAGACGACGGGACCATGCTCAACAGTTAAGAGACGCTGTGTTACAACTCTCAGAAGAAGAATGTGCGTCAATGCGTGCGCCAATGTGCAGCAACTGGGCTTCATCAAGTATCAAACAGATCACACATCACACCTACCATGATTTTGTTCAATGAGATGAAAACTTATTTGATGTTCAATCCAGTGTTCAGGTTGACTTCAGTGCTTATGTTTTAGTAGAAGTGAAGCTGTGGTGCTTTAGTTTAATACATGGACACAGCACTAAACTTTGTTGTTGGTTGTTAGTTGTTTTTTTAGATTTTGGGATCAACCGTCACTTTTTAGTAATGGGAGAATTATTTCTCTGCACTGTGCGAGTCGTCCCAGAGCCATTGTTCAGCCTGAAGCCAATACGTTTTTAGGTTGAAAAGTTTGCCCCCCTGAAAAAATGTAATGCCCCCCCTTAAATGTTTTTCTGCAGCCGGGTCTGTCAGTGTTATACTAGATCCACTCAGTATAAACTGTTGTCAACATTGAAGTCAAATCATCTCCAGAAATGATACTTTGTGATGAAGTCTTAATGTTAAAAGAGACAAATGTAATAATATCTTTAATGAATCAATTCATGTACATTTATATCAAACCTGCTATTCCCTGCATGATGGGATCAGAAACACTAGAATTCTACTTTCTCGGGACGTTTTAGATTTACAACGACGACATCATTAAAAGTGTGAACTGCAGTCACACTGCAAGTTTATGTCCATAATCCTTAGATATTCTCTCCAAATGAGAACAATTTAACAGAAGAGTTTAACATTACCTTGGCTGTAGTCATGCTCTGTAGACAGAAGCTTCACCTGCACAGGTGATCTCATTAGCTCGTCCTGTCTCTCCACCTGCACGCAAAGCAACTTGTACTCTCTGCTGCCCTCTAGTGTTGCTAAAACGATTTATTATGTCCAATAAACAAACCTACAGAAAGACTTAACAGTGTGGGTCTTTCTTTTTATTTCAAGGGTCCCCATTTTATCTCAAACATCAATATAGCTAATATTTAACACTAATTGGTAAATATCAAACATGTATGCTTCATTACAGTTGAAACAATTGTTCTCTGGTAACAAATATTTATCATTAAACATGTGTGTTCATGTATGATCCATGGCACTCATCATGATGGACAAATATGATGGAAAAACATTCTATTAGTGTCAGTACAGTACACGAGGTTGGAAATCAACCACGCATTTGCGCATGCGTTGTCCACCTACAAGGAGGTTTATAACGGTCAGACGCGGAAGAATCTACGAAACTATCACTGATAGATTCTCAAAAATCATCTGATATTAAATGATCTTTTCTCTCAAGGATAAGGATGTTGAAGGAGTGACGTCACAGTGTCCACTGTTGAAGGATAAGGATGTTGAGTGTCCAGCTGGAAGGAGCACAGGTACATGTTGTGGTTTATTAAAGTCTCTTTTCATTTTATTGACATCGGTAAATGTAACGCTAAGTTTAAGTGAAGGTATCAAGACCTGTCGCCCTTCCCAGCTATCTTCTAAATAATCCACGGAGGAAAAATTCAGAAAAAAAAGTCTTATATAGATCCAGAGCGGTCCGTAATAGGAACAAAAAAACAAAACAGGCACTCGGGGCGAAGGCAGGGCACTTCTGGAGATCGGGGTCCCAACAGCAACTAAAACAAAAAGACAAAAGGACTCACTTGAGTAAATAAAAGTGCTGACAACGTCAGGAGTATCCAAAGGATTATCCAGTTGTGATTCAAAGGCGAGGAGCGAGATCGAAAGGACAGCCAACCTGGTCTGGAAACGCAATACTCTGGCGAGTTCTTCCGGGTAGAGACGCTCCTTATCAATGGGAAGAACCCGCCACTCCATCATCCCCAGCCGCGCACCTGCCAGCGTCTGTCACTCAAAACACAGGACACATGAAAACGGAAAACCACCTTCAAAATAAAACAAAAGAACATAAGCATGACACTTGTATGTTGATTCTATCAAATGTATTCTGCCTATTTTAAATGTTGACCTTTTTTCTTATAAGAGTAACTGTCAGGAGTCTTGATGTAAAACGTCACTCAAATGTGTCATTTATTTATTTCTCTCACAGGATTCAGAGTCAATGTTCATTGCACAGAATTTCCATCTCCGTCCTGCACTGTCTGTGATGATGGAACTTACATGGACAAATTGAACCGAGAGAAACATGGTTTCAAGTGTCTCGTCTGTACTGAAGGTAAAGTTTGTTCTTCACTAGAATGATGAGTTGGTCAGTATGTAGATGTGATGTAGAATTTGTTATTGACTAACAGGACTGAGAGAGATCAGATCCTGTACCTTCACAGCAAACACCAAGTGTGAACCTCTGGAGGGTTTTTTCTGTGTGGACGGCTCAGTGGACACATGTGTGGCAGCACAGCAACACTCCACATGTGAACCAGGACAGTTCATCATCAGAGCAGGCGAGTTTCACATCCAACATGTGAAATGCAAGAGTGCAGAAACTATAAGACACACACAATGTTCTTCACAGGAACGTCCTCCACAGACACTGAGTGTGGAACCTGCAGTGAAGGAACATTTTCAAATGGAACGTTCACGTCATGTCAGGATCACAAACAGTGAGTGAAGCTTCACAAATGTTTGCTCCAGATGTTTTCTTCTAAACTGTCTCCACTTGTCTTTGTAGATGTTCAACATATCTACGAGAAGGAACTATTTCTTCTGACTCTGTATGTCGAGAAGGTTTGACACCAGGAGAAGTGGCTGGAATTATTGTTGCTGTGATCGTTCTACTGATCACATGTTCTGTAGTTTATTGGTATAAAAAAAGAAAAAGAGGTAAAAAACAAATGCATTCATAAAAATCACATTATTATATTGATTTGTGTTTATCTGGAGTCATTTCCTTGAATTATTTTTCTCCTTAACCAGATGGAAAAGAGTTCAAGAGAAGAAGGAAGGTATGTAAGAATGTTTTTTAGTCATTTATCAAAGTGATTTAATGTTTAAATGTAATGTTGATTAATTTTGCAAATGTCATCACTTGTACAATTAAAATGAATGTCAATTTTGGTTTAATATCTTCAGCACTGCAGTATTTGTGCATCAGAGAAACGATCATTATTTCTTATTAGGAGGTGGCAGTGGGAATGAATGAATGTATGGATTCAACGGAGCATCCGTGAGAATTTCAATTAGTTTGAGCTTTTTTTTTAATCTAAACTGACTTATTTTTTTCTTGTCTTAGATCAATTTATTCATCTGAGAATAAGTCCGATGAAGTGGAACATGTTCCACTGATGGTAGAACCCGGGGAAGACCCAGAACACACTGAAGAAGCATGTTCCTCCACTGGGCTGGAAACACAGGGGGGTCCTCCAGAAAGAGCTGGACGATGTAACTGGGGAGAAGAAAGTATGGACCTCTCTGCTGAAGCTGCTGCCCCCGTGACAAGAATCCAGATAAACAGACCAGAGATAGCAGACGTTGAATATGAACTAATTGGACACGAGGATATTAAAGTAGATTGTTCAGTCATTCAATAGAATGTTTGAGTTTTATACAACATGAAAAATGTGTTCATAAATGATGTGTTCAGTGAACATAACATATTTCTGGCTGTTTTCATTTGCCTGTGTGTGTAGCTTAGTCTGTGATATAGAAAACAGTTTCTGTCAAAGCTTTCATTAATCTCATAAATGGCTGATCAGTTAAACATCAGCCAGGTTTGAGGATGTACTTCACTCCACAGCCGTCAGTGTTGCTTGTTCTTTCACTGCCCTTTTTGTGAGGTCACCAAATTCAGACCAGCACAGATGGACAAAACCCAACAGCACATACAAAGCCACTTGAGAAAGGCAATCATCATGGAGGTGTGTACAGTATATGTTTAGTTAGTTCCTCGTATATTGCATCATAAAAGTCTAACCGTTTACATTTTTATGTTTGACAGACTATCCGATACACAGATGTGGGCTGCAGACCAGAACCTCACGTCCATTGTCATGTGCGTGTCAATGTGTGTCAATGCGCGCGTGTGTCAATGTGCGTCAATGCTTGCGCGAGTGTCAATGTGCGTCAATGCTTGCGTGCGTGTCAATGCGTGTGCGTGTGTCAATATGCTTGCGCGCGTGTCAATGTGCGTCAATGCTTGCGCGCGTGTCAATGTGCGTCAATGCGCGCGTGCGTGTCAATGTGCGTCAATGCGCCCGTGCGTGTCAATGCGTGTGCGTGCGTCAATATGCGCGCGAGTGTCAATGTGCGTCAATGCTTGCGCGCGTGTCAATGTGCGTCAATGCTTGCGCGTGTGTCAATGTGCGTCAATGCTTGCGCGTGTCAACACACAACACACGCACGCACACATTAAACAAATGCGCACACCCACATTAAACAAACGCGCACGCACACATAAAACACACGCATGCATACACAGACATGCACTGACAAACGCACACACACACGGTGACATGCAAACATAAAACACACGCACGCACGCACACATAAAACAAACGCGGATTTTATAGGTTTGTTTGTGATGTGTAGTTATGCGTTTGTGTGCATGTCATTGGTGTGTGTGCGCATGTGTCAGTGTGTGTCTGCGTGTGCGTGCGTGTGTGTGTTTTATGTGTGCATGTCACCGTGTGTGTGCGTGTGTCAGTGCATGTCTGTGTGTGCATGCGTGTGTTTTGTGTGCGTCCGCGTTTGTTTTATGTGTGCGTGCGTGCGTGTGTTTTATGTGTGCATGTCACATGAAACAAATGCGCGCACGCACACATAAAACAAATGCGCGCATGCACACATAAAACAAATGCGCGCATGCACACATAAAGCAAATGCGCGCATGCACACATAAAGCAAATGCGCGCATGCACACATAAAACAAATGCGCGCACGTCACATAAAACAAATGCGCGCACGCACACATAAAACAAATGCGCGCACGCACATATTAAAGAAATGCGCACGCGCACACAAAACAAATGCGCAAGAGCACACAAAACAAATGCGCGCGCACAGATAAAACAAATGCACACGCACACAACACACGCACGCACACATTAAACAAATGCGCACACCCACATAAAACAAACGCGCACGCACACATAAAACACACGCATGCATACACAGACATGCACTGACAAACGCACACACACACGGTGACATGCAAACATAAAACACACGCACGCACGCACACATAAAACAAACGCGGGTTTTATAGGTTTGTTTGTGATGTGTAGTTATGCGTTTGTGTGCATGTCATTGGTGTGTGTGCGCATGTGTCAGTGTGTGTCTGCGTGTGCGTGCGTGTGTGTGTTTTATGTGTGCATGTCACCGTGTGTGTGCGTGTGTCAGTGCATGTCTGTGTGTGCATGCGTGTGTTTTGTGTGCGTCCGCGTTTGTTTTATGTGTGCGTGCGTGTGTTTTATGTGTGCATGTCACATGAAACAAATGCGCGCACGCACATATAAACCAAATGCGCGCATGCACACATAAAACAAATGCGCGCATGCACACATAAAACAAATGCGCGCATGCACACATAAAGCAAATGCGCGCATGCACACATAAAACAAATGCGCGCACGTCACATAAAACAAATGCGCGCACGCACACATAAAACAAATGCGCGCACGCACATATTAAAGAAATGCGCACGCGCACACAAAACAAATGCGCAAGAGCACACAAAACAAATGCGCGCGCACAGATAAAACAAATGCACACGCACACAACACACGCACGCACACATTAAACAAATGCGCACACCCACATAAAACAAACGCGCACGCACACATAAAACACACGCATGCATACACAGACATGCACTGACAAACGCACACACACACGGTGACATGCAAACATAAAACACACGCACGCACGCACACATAAAACAAACGCGGATTTTATAGGTTTGTTTGTGATGTGTAGTTATGCGTTTGTGTGCATGTCATTGGTGTGTGTGCGCATGTGTCAGTGTGTGTCTGCGTGTGCGTGCGTGTGTGTGTTTTATGTGTGCATGTCACCGTGTGTGTGCGTGTGTCAGTGCATGTCTGTGTGTGCATGCGTGTGTGTGTTTTATGTGTGCATGTCACCGTGTGTGTGCGTGTGTCAGTGCATGTCTGTGTGTGCATGCGTGTGTTTTGTGTGCGTCCGCGTTTGTTTTATGTGTGCGTGCGTGCGTGCGTGCGTGTGTTTTATGTGTGCATGTCACATGAAACAAATGCGCGCACGCACACATAAAACAAATGCGCGCATGCACACATAAAACAAATGCGCGCATGCACACATAAAACAAATGCGCGCGCGCGCACACAAAACACACGGATGCACACACAGACATGCACTGACACACGCACACACACACGGTGACATGCACACATAAAACAAACGCGGACGCACACAAAACAATGTGCGTCAGTGCTTGCGCGTGTCAACACACAACACACGCACGCACACATTAAACAAATGCGCACACCCACATTAAACAAACGCGCACGCACACATAAAACACACGCATGCATACACAGACATGCACTGACAAACGCACACACACACGGTGACATGCAAACATAAAACACACGCACGCACGCACACATAATGCGTGTGTTTTGTGTGCGTCCGCGTTTGTTTTATGTGTGCGTGCGTGCGTGTGTTTTATGTGTGCATGTCACATGAAACAAATGCGCGCACGCACACATAAAACAAATGCGCGCATGCACACATAAAACAAATGCGCGCATGCACACATAAAGCAAATGCGCGCATGCACACATAAAACAAATGCGCGCACGTCACATAAAACAAATGCGCGCACGCACACATAAAACAAATGCGCGCACGCACATATTAAAGAAATGCGCACGCGCACACAAAAACAAATGCGCAAGAGCACACAAAACAAATGCGCGCGCACAGATAAAACAAATGCACACGCACACAACACACGCACGCACACATTAAACAAATGCGCACACCCACATAAAACAAACGCGCACGCACACATAAAACACACGCATGCATACACAGACATGCACTGACAAACGCACACACACACGGTGACATGCAAACATAAAACACACGCACGCACGCACACATAAAACAAACGCGGGTTTTATAGGTTTGTTTGTGATGTGTAGTTATGCGTTTGTGTGCATGTCATTGGTGTGTGTGCGCATGTGTCAGTGTGTGTCTGCGTGTGCGTGCGTGTGTGTGTGTGTTTTATGTGTGCATGTCACCGTGTGTGTGCGTGTGTCAGTGCATGTCTGTGTGTGCATGCGTGTGTTTTGTGTGCGTCCGCGTTTGTTTTATGTGTGCGTGCGTGCGTGTGTTTTATGTGTGCATGTCACATGAAACAAATGCGCGCACGCACACATAAAACAAATGCGCGCATGCACACATAAAACAAATGCGCGCATGCACACATAAAACAAATGCGCGCATGCACACATAAAGCAAATGCGCGCATGCACACATAAAACAAATGCGCGCACGTCACATAAAACAAATGCGCGCACGCACACATAAAACAAATGCGCGCACGCACATATTAAAGAAATGCGCACGCGCACACAAAACAAATGCGCAAGAGCACACAAAACAAATGCGCGCGCACAGATAAAACAAATGCACACGCACACAACACACGCACGCACACATTAAACAAATGCGCACACCCACATAAAACAAACGCGCACGCACACATAAAACACACGCATGCATACACAGACATGCACTGACAAACGCACACACACACGGTGACATGCAAACATAAAACACACGCGGATTTTATAGGTTTGTTTGTGATGTGTAGTTATGCGTTTGTGTGCATGTCATTGGTGTGTGTGCGCATGTGTCAGTGTGTGTCTGCGTGTGCGTGCGTGTGTGCGTTTTATGTGTGCATGTCACCGTGTGTGTGCGTGTGTCAGTGCATGTCTGTGTGTGCATGCGTGTGTGTGTTTTATGTGTGCATGTCACCGTGTGTGTGCGTGTGTCAGTGCATGTCTGTGTGTGCATGCGTGTGTTTTGTGTGCGTCCGCGTTTGTTTTATGTGTGCGTGCGTGCGTGTGTTTTATGTGTGCATGTCACATGAAACAAATGCGCGGACGCACACATGAAACAAATGCGCGCATGCACACATAAAACAAATGCGCGCATGCACACATAAAACAAATGCGCGCGCGCGCACACAAAACACACGGATGCACACACAGACATGCACTGACACACGCACACACACACGGTGACATGCACACATAAAACAAACGCGGACGCACACAAAACAAACGCGCACGCACACATAAAACACACGCATGCATACATAGACATGCACTGACAAACGCACACACACACGGTGACATGCAAACATAAAACACACGCACGCACGAACACATAAAACAAACGCGGATTTTTTTTAGAATAGAATAGAATAGAAAAGCTTTATTCATCCCCAGAGGGGAAACACACTTTCACAACAGCGCAGATTAAAAAAAATATATATAGGTTTGTTTGTGATGTGTAGTTATGCGTTTGTGTGCATGTCACTGGTGTGTGTGCGCATGTGTCAGTGTGTGTCTGCGTGTGCATGCGTGTGTTTTAGGTGTGCGTGCGCGTTTCTTTGATGTGTGCGTCCGCGTTTGTTTTATGTGTGCGTGCGTGCGTGTGTTTTATGTGTGCATGTCACCGTGTGTGTGTGCGTTTGTCAGTGCATGTCCGTGTACGCATGCGTGTGTTTTATGTGTGCGTGCGCGTTTGTTTTATGTGGGTGTGCGCATTTGTTTAATGTGTGCGTTCGTGCACAGTAAATTTCCAAGTGTCAAAAAGGAAGTGTTAATGTATTTTAACTATTTCATAGACTGGTTTAACTCTTCCAGATGTAACACAACAACAACAGGTGTAAAACGTGGCTCCTCCCCCTGCAGTGCTGTTGTCAATATCCAGAGTTAAAACCCAGGTGTTATTTATTCAGTGTAAAAAGTGAATGAACACTGTCAAGGGTCAATTTAACAATATTCAGTGTTAATATCTTAATATGCTCCGCCCATTTCAAATGATCCAGAAGTTTCTAGAGTAATTGGACCTCATGGACCACCGCCATGTTTCCATTGGTAAAGACTGTGGTAAGTCTCTCCATCTGCTGACTTATATTTAAATTAATTAAACGATTTATACAATTGTATTCACCGTGACTGTACTACCATTCGCTTTTTAGACTTCTAATGTAGATGAATTGCTATGTGGTTCACCAACATTAAGTTACATTCTATTACTTGTAATGCGGTACAGTTAACCTGCGCAGTGAACACCACGTGTAGACACTTGTAACCAATACCACTATGGATTATTGTGTATATTCGGTTTATGGTGCTCGCTCAAAACAACAGATGTATATGCTGTCTGTACATGCGCGCGCCAGTAAGTACGGTAGTTCATTCCCGCGCCACTCCCCCTCTGTCAGGCTTTAGTTTTTAGTAATGTAACCCAGCCGTTTATTTGTCGTTTTATGTTTCAATTATTTTCACTGGAAGTATATAATTAAACCCAGTTGTTATTTTCGTGTTTTATGTTTTATTACTTTTCAATGCATGTATCGCATCAAGACACTGTCGCTTTAAGACGGCCATTGTTTTTTACCTGCGTTCCACGGATGAGACGCGTGGTGTTCAGATGCTTCAGCGGCTCAGAGACTGAGACACGTGTAAGTAAGTAAGTAAGTAAGTAATATTTATTTATATAGCGCTTTTCGAGACCAGGGTCACAAAGCGCTTTAACAATCAAAAACAATACTCAAAACAGTACATACTTCAAAGATCAAGACAACACCGAGAACAACAAGTTCGAGAAATTCAAGGAAAAGCCTGAACAAATAGAAACGTCTTAAGATGTTTCTTAAAGGAGTCAGTAGACTCCATCAAGCGCAAAGAGAGAGGAAGATTGTTCCAAAGCTTAGGAGCAACAGCCTGAAAAGATTTCTCTCCTCTGGTCCTGAGCCGTGTGCGTGGAACCATCAGTAGATTCTGATCCACAGACCTCAGAGACCGAGCTGGGGTGTAAGGCTGGATCAGATCAGTGATGTAAGGAGGAGCCTGACCATGAATAGCTCTGAAAGTAAGAACCAGAATTTTAAAGTTGATCCTGAAAGAAACTGGAAGCCAGTGAAGAGTTTTAAGGATCGGAGAAATGTGAGTTCTCCTACTTGAGCGGGTCAGAATTCTCGCTGCAGAGTTCTGAATCAACTGCAGACGAGACAGCTCCTTCTTGTTAAGACATGAAAACAAACCGTTACAATAGTCCAGACGAGAAGAAACAAACGCATGGATTACAAGCTCCAGATCATGTTGTGACAACATTTTCCTAAGTTTAGAGATTTTTCTCAGTTGAAGGAAACAGTTTCTGGTCAGTTTTCTGCAGTGTTGAACAAGAGACATGTCTTTATCAAATACAACACCCAGGTTTCTCAGGCTCAGTTTGACAGACTGACCTAAGTCACCCAAGTACTGACTCAACCATGGAATCTTATCATCAGGAGCAATCACCAGAGTTTCAGTTTTGTCCACATTAAGCTGTAAAGTGTGCCAACGCTCCTGCAATTTTACTGAATACACTCTCTTATCACTCCTAGGTGAGCCTAAACAATACGTTTATATTATTGTTTATATTGCTGTGTGTAAATGAATGTTGTGTCGAAGCAGCTATTTAAGTTTTTGTGTGAAACTTGAAGCATTGTTTTATAACTTTATTCAAGTGTATATTTTCGATAGTATTTTATATTGTACTGTTTCACTTTGTTTTGAAAGTAAGTTGCACTTTATATTTTGTTATCGCGTGGTGTTCAGATGCTTCAGCGGCTCAGAGTTCACCGCATCTGTTATTTAACACGCCGATTAAACGTTCGTGCTGTTGTATGGTTAACAAGCGTTGAATGTGTTGAAGGTGCCGTAGCTAAGAATCTTGAATATTAATAAAATAAATCGCCTACCATGACCCACCAATATAGCAAACTTTTTATTGGAATATAAATATATTTTCGTCCTTCAAAATAACAAACAAAATACGTGTGTGAGTTACATTATAATTAAAAAAGCTAAGTTTTAGCGAACTAGCTCTCGTGTTAACGCACCACAGAAAGTTACATTACACGCAATGAAACATTATTTCTGAGTCTTAAAGCAATAATGATATCTTACCTCAATAGACGAGTGACGCGCACCTGATTCCGTCAAGTTATGCACAAACGTGAGGATAAAATGCGATCGATCTTTGTCAACAAGTGTGACGTCATCATCCGGAAGTTGCGTATGCGGCAATTTGAAAACTTTTTAGCTGACGCTAAATTTAAACTAAACTTAACTCGGTCTTTATACAAGCACGCATCTACTATTGTATTCATGGCGCTTTTAAACAAACAAGCACAATATCTCATTGTATTCCTGTGGTGTGACGTCACCGCTGCAGGATCAGTTGATTAGCATGTGTGACGTCACCCCTGCAGACTCGCGATTAATGTTGACAAACGTCACGTAGACGCTCATAATCGCAGCTAAATAAAAAGAAAACATATGTCCATAAACGCAATCTCAATGAAAGCTTCTATTTTCATAGAAAAGCGCACCGGATTATAAAGAGGATCAAGCGAAATAGCACAGACTTTATTTTACTCATTCATAAAACAATGTCAACATTATGGAGTTGAAACACCTAAAAATATACAATATAGTCACTTTTACAGGACCTTTTAAGCATGTTTTAATCCGCGAGAGCTTCTTGACTTCCGCGATGCGTAAACAATCCAAGCTCCAAAAAATTAAAATTAAGCATTTTTACCGATTTATATTCACTCTGTACCTCCTTAAAGTGGTTTGAGGTCGTTAAGCACAATCAGGATTAGAATCACACTGTTGACATTAAACATTTCAAATGAGCTTCATAGTTGTAGAATTACGGTAGCCAAATGAAACAGCGACACGTCACGTTACCAAGGCAACGAAGAGATGGGCGACGCGTCAAATGTAACCCGGGTCGTCAATGCGTGCGGGTGTGTCAATGCGTATAGACGTGTGTTTATATGTGTGTACATATATGTGTGTATGTGTATAGACGTGTGTGTGTATATGTGTGTGTGTATGTGTATAGACGTGTGTGTGTATATATATGTGTGTATGTGTATAGACGTGTGTGTGTGTATATATGTGTGTGTATAGACGTGTGTGTATATATATGTGTGTATGTGTATAGACGTGTGTGTATATGTGTGTATGTGTATAGACGTGTGTGTGTGTGTGTGTGTGTATATATATATACGTGTGTGTGTTTATATATGTGTGTATGTGTATAGACGTGTGTGTGTATATATATGTGTGTATATGTGTGTATGTGTATAGACGTGTGTGTGTGTATATGTGTGTATGTGTATAGACGTGTGTGTATATATATGTGTGTATATGTGTGTATGTGTATAGACGTGTGTGTATATATACGTGTGTATGTGTATAGACGTGTGTGTGTATATGTATATGTGTGTATGTGTATAGACGTGTGTGTGTGTGTGTGTGTATATACTGTATATATATTGTAACGATCCTGTTTGTTCTGTTCATTAATGTTGCGGGCACTTTAAGAAGGTGAGTCTGTGCGCATGCGCAGTTGTTGTTAGAGAGATTTCGCGTTCAACTAGTGGTGTGAAGAACGAGCGGCGTTGGTTGTGGCCGAAACAATAACCTCTCTGTGAGTACAGCGAACAAAGAAACAATATCTGTGCAAGACAACCGTCTGGTCATGTGTGGAGGACCAAACGTTACATTGGTGTCAGAAGCGACTTTTTCGGACCTGCTCCTGAGGCGAAGCTAACGGTTATTAGCAACGAACTTTGCTAACGAACGTCCCCGGTATGTACGGGAAAGTGAAGAGCGAAAGTGAGGAGATGGACGTTGGTGCGAGACGACGGGACCATGCTCAACAGTTAAGAGACGCTGTGTTACAACTCTCAGAAGAAGAATGTGCGTCAATGCGTGCGCCAATGTGCAGCAACTGGGCTTCATCAAGTATCAAACAGATCACACATCACACCTACCATGATTTTGTTCAATGAGATGAAAACTTATTTGATGTTCAATCCAGTGTTCAGGTTGACTTCAGTGCTTATGTTTTAGTAGAAGTGAAGCTGTGGTGCTTTAGTTTAATACATGGACACAGCACTAAACTTTGTTGTTGGTTGTTAGTTGTTTTTTTAGATTTTGGGATCAACCGTCACTTTTTAGTAATGGGAGAATTATTTCTCTGCACTGTGCGAGTCGTCCCAGAGCCATTGTTCAGCCTGAAGCCAATACGTTTTTAGGTTGAAAAGTTTGCCCCCCTGAAAAAATGTAATGCCCCCCCTTAAATGTTTTTCTGCAGCCGGGTCTGTCAGTGTTATACTAGATCCACTCAGTATAAACTGTTGTCAACATTGAAGTCAAATCATCTCCAGAAATGATACTTTGTGATGAAGTCTTAATGTTAAAAGAGACAAATGTAATAATATCTTTAATGAATCAATTCATGTACATTTATATCAAACCTGCTATTCCCTGCATGATGGGATCAGAAACACTAGAATTCTACTTTCTCGGGACGTTTTAGATTTACAACGACGACATCATTAAAAGTGTGAACTGCAGTCACACTGCAAGTTTATGTCCATAATCCTTAGATATTCTCTCCAAATGAGAACAATTTAACAGAAGAGTTTAACATTACCTTGGCTGTAGTCATGCTCTGTAGACAGAAGCTTCACCTGCACAGGTGATCTCATTAGCTCGTCCTGTCTCTCCACCTGCACGCAAAGCAACTTGTACTCTCTGCTGCCCTCTAGTGTTGCTAAAACGATTTATTATGTCCAATAAACAAACCTACAGAAAGACTTAACAGTGTGGGTCTTTCTTTTTATTTCAAGGGTCCCCATTTTATCTCAAACATCAATATAGCTAATATTTAACACTAATTGGTAAATATCAAACATGTATGCTTCATTACAGTTGAAACAATTGTTCTCTGGTAACAAATATTTATCATTAAACATGTGTGTTCATGTATGATCCATGGCACTCATCATGATGGACAAATATGATGGAAAAACATTCTATTAGTGTCAGTACAGTACACGAGGTTGGAAATCAACCACGCATTTGCGCATGCGTTGTCCACCTACAAGGAGGTTTATAACGGTCAGACGCGGAAGAATCTACGAAACTATCACTGATAGATTCTCAAAAATCATCTGATATTAAATGATCTTTTCTCTCAAGGATAAGGATGTTGAAGGAGTGACGTCACAGTGTCCACTGTTGAAGGATAAGGATGTTGAGTGTCCAGCTGGAAGGAGCACAGGTACATGTTGTGGTTTATTAAAGTCTCTTTTCATTTTATTGACATCGGTAAATGTAACGCTAAGTTTAAGTGAAGGTATCAAGACCTGTCGCCCTTCCCAGCTATCTTCTAAATAATCCACGGAGGAAAAATTCAGAAAAAAAAGTCTTATATAGATCCAGAGCGGTCCGTAATAGGAACAAAAAAACAAAACAGGCACTCGGGGCGAAGGCAGGGCACTTCTGGAGATCGGGGTCCCAACAGCAACTAAAACAAAAAGACAAAAGGACTCACTTGAGTAAATAAAAGTGCTGACAACGTCAGGAGTATCCAAAGGATTATCCAGTTGTGATTCAAAGGCGAGGAGCGAGATCGAAAGGACAGCCAACCTGGTCTGGAAACGCAATACTCTGGCGAGTTCTTCCGGGTAGAGACGCTCCTTATCAATGGGAAGAACCCGCCACTCCATCATCCCCAGCCGCGCACCTGCCAGCGTCTGTCACTCAAAACACAGGACACATGAAAACGGAAAACCACCTTCAAAATAAAACAAAAGAACATAAGCATGACACTTGTATGTTGATTCTATCAAATGTATTCTGCCTATTTTAAATGTTGACCTTTTTTCTTATAAGAGTAACTGTCAGGAGTCTTGATGTAAAACGTCACTCAAATGTGTCATTTATTTATTTCTCTCACAGGATTCAGAGTCAATGTTCATTGCACAGAATTTCCATCTCCGTCCTGCACTGTCTGTGATGATGGAACTTACATGGACAAATTGAACCGAGAGAAACATGGTTTCAAGTGTCTCGTCTGTACTGAAGGTAAAGTTTGTTCTTCACTAGAATGATGAGTTGGTCAGTATGTAGATGTGATGTAGAATTTGTTATTGACTAACAGGACTGAGAGAGATCAGATCCTGTACCTTCACAGCAAACACCAAGTGTGAACCTCTGGAGGGTTTTTTCTGTGTGGACGGCTCAGTGGACACATGTGTGGCAGCACAGCAACACTCCACATGTGAACCAGGACAGTTCATCATCAGAGCAGGCGAGTTTCACATCCAACATGTGAAATGCAAGAGTGCAGAAACTATAAGACACACACAATGTTCTTCACAGGAACGTCCTCCACAGACACTGAGTGTGGAACCTGCAGTGAAGGAACATTTTCAAATGGAACGTTCACGTCATGTCAGGATCACAAACAGTGAGTGAAGCTTCACAAATGTTTGCTCCAGATGTTTTCTTCTAAACTGTCTCCACTTGTCTTTGTAGATGTTCAACATATCTACGAGAAGGAAGTATTTCTTCTGACTCTGTATGTCGAGAAGGTTTGACACCAGGAGAAGTGGCTGGAATTATTGTTGCTGTGATCGTTCTACTGATCACATGTTCTGTAGTTTATTGGTATAAAAAAAGAAAAAGAGGTAAAAAACAAATGCATTCATAAAAATCACATTATTATATTGATTTGTGTTTATCTGGAGTCATTTCCTTGAATTATTTTTCTCCTTAACCAGATGGAAAAGAGTTCAAGAGAAGAAGGAAGGTATGTAAGAATGTTTTTTAGTCATTTATCAAAGTGATTTAATGTTTAAATGTAATGTTGATTAATTTTGCAAATGTCATCACTTGTACAATTAAAATGAATGTCAATTTTGGTTTAATATCTTCAGCACTGCAGTATTTGTGCATCAGAGAAACGATCATTATTTCTTATTAGGAGGTGGCAGTGGGAATGAATGAATGTATGGATTCAACGGAGCATCCGTGAGAATTTCAATTAGTTTGAGCTTTTTTTTAAATCTAAACTGACTTATTTTTTTCTTGTCTTAGATCAATTTATTCATCTGAGAATAAGTCAGATGAAGTGGAACATGTTCCACTGATGGTAGAACCCGGGGAAGACCCAGAACACACTGAAGAAGCATGTTCCTCCACTGGGCTGGAAACACAGGGGGGTCCTCCAGAAAGAGCTGGACGATGTAACTGGGGAGAAGAAAGTATGGACCTCTCTGCTGAAGCTGCTGCCCCCGTGACAAGAATCCAGATAAACAGACCAGAGATAGCAGACGTTGAATATGAACTAATTGGACACGAGGATATTAAAGTAGATTGTTCAGTCATTCAATAGAATGTTTGAGTTTTATACAACATGAAAAATGTGTTCATAAATGATGTGTTCAGTGAACATAACATATTTCTGGCTGTTTTCATTTGCCTGTGTGTGTAGCTTAGTCTGTGATATAGAAAACAGTTTCTGTCAAAGCTTTCATTAATCTCATAAATGGCTGATCAGTTAAACATCAGCCAGGTTTGAGGATGTACTTCACTCCACAGCCGTCAGTGTTGCTTGTTCTTTCACTGCCCTTTTTGTGAGGTCACCAAATTCAGACCAGCACAGATGGACAAAACCCAACAGCACATACAAAGCCACTTGAGAAAGGCAATCATCATGGAGGTGTGTACAGTATATGTTTAGTTAGTTCCTCGTATATTGCATCATAAAAGTCTAACCGTTTACATTTTTATGTTTGACAGACTATCCGATACACAGATGTGGGCTGCAGACCAGAACCTCACGTCCATTGTCATGTGCGTGTCAATGTGTGTCAATGCGCGCGCGTGTGTCAATGTGCGTCAATGCTTGCGCGCGTGTCAATGTGCGTCAATGCTTGCGTGCGTGTCAATGCGTGTGCGTGTGTCAATATGCTTGCGCGCGTGTCAATGTGCGTCAATGCTTGCGCGCGTGTCAATGTGCGTCAATGCGCGCGTGCGTGTCAATGTGCGTCAATGCGCCCGTGCGTGTCAATGCGTGTGCGTGCGTCAATATGCGCGCGAGTGTCAATGTGCGTCAATGCTTGCGCGCGTGTCAATGTGCGTCAATGCTTGCGCGTGTGTCAATGTGCGTCAATGCTTGCGCGTGTCAACACACAACACACGCACGCACACATTAAACAAATGCGCACACCCACATTAAACAAACGCGCACGCACACATAAAACACACGCATGCATACACAGACATGCACTGACAAACGCACACACACACGGTGACATGCAAACATAAAACACACGCACGCACGCACACATAAAACAAACGCGGATTTTATAGGTTTGTTTGTGATGTGTAGTTATGCGTTTGTGTGCATGTCATTGGTGTGTGTGCGCATGTGTCAGTGTGTCTGCGTGTGCGTGCGTGTGTGTGTTTTATGTGTGCATGTCACCGTGTGTGTGCGTGTGTCAGTGCATGTCTGTGTGTGCATGCGTGTGTTTTGTGTGCGTCCGCGTTTGTTTTATGTGTGCGTGCGTGCGTGTGTTTTATGTGTGCATGTCACATGAAACAAATGCGCGCACGCACACATAAAACAAATGCGCGCATGCACACATAAAACAAATGCGCGCATGCACACATAAAGCAAATGCGCGCATGCACACATAAAACAAATGCGCGCATGCACACATAAAACAAATGCGCGCACGTCACATAAAACAAATGCGCGCACGCACACATAAAACAAATGCGCGCACGCACATATTAAAGAAATGCGCACGCGCACACAAAACAAAGGCGCAAGAGCACACAAAACAAATGCGCGGGCACAGATAAAACAAATGCACACGCACACAACACACGCACGCACACATTAAACAAATGCGCACACCCACAAAAAACAAACGCGCACGCACACATAAAACACACGCATGCATACACAGACATGCACTGACAAACGCACACACACACGGTGACATGCAAACATAAAACACACGCACGCACGCACACATAAAACAAACGCGGGTTTTATAGGTTTGTTTGTGATGTGTAGTTATGCGTTTGTGTGCATGTCATTGGTGTGTGTGCGCATGTGTCAGTGTGTGTCTGCGTGTGCGTGCGTGTGTGTGTTTTATGTGTGCATGTCACCGTGTGTGTGCGTGTGTCAGTGCATGTCTGTGTGTGCATGCGTGTGTTTTGTGTGCGTCCGCGTTTGTTTTATGTGTGCGTGCGTGCGTGTGTTTTATGTGTGCATGTCACATGAAACAAATGCGCGCACGCACACATAAAACAAATGCGCGCATGCACACATAAAACAAATGCGCGCATGCACACATAAAACAAATGCGCGCATGCACACATAAAGCAAATGCGCGCATGCACACATAAAACAAATGCGCGCACGTCACATAAAACAAATGCGCGCACGCACACATAAAACAAATGCGCGCACGCACATATTAAAGAAATGCGCACGCGCACACAAAACAAATGCGCAAGAGCACACAAAACAAATGCGCGCGCACAGATAAAACAAATGCACACGCACACAACACACGCACGCACACATTAAACAAATGCGCACACCCACATAAAACAAACGCGCACGCACACATAAAACACACGCATGCACTGACAAACGCACACACACACGGTGACATGCAAACATAAAACACACGCACGCACGCACACATAAAACAAACGCGGATTTTATAGGTTTGTTTGTGATCTGTAGTTATGCGTTTGTGTGCATGTCATTGGTGTGTGTGCGCATGTGTCAGTGTGTGTCTGCGTGTGCGTGCGTGTGTGTGTTTTATGTGTGCATGTCACCGTGTGTGTGCGTGTGTCAGTGCATGTCTGTGTGTGCATGCGTGTGTGTGTTTTATGTGTGCATGTCACCGTGTGTGTGCGTGTGTCAGTGCATGTCTGTGTGTGCATGCGTGTGTTTTGTGTGCGTCCGCGTTTGTTTTATGTGTGCGTGCGTGCGTGTGTTTTATGTGTGCATGTCACATGAAACAAATGCGCGCACGCACACATAAAACAAATGCGCGCATGCACACATAAAACAAATGCGCGCATGCACACATAAAACAAATGCGCGCGCGCGCACACAAAACACACGGATGCACACACAGACATGCACTGACACACGCACACACACACGGTGACATGCACACATAAAACAAACGCGGACGCACACAAAACAATGTGCGTCAATGCTTGCGCGTGTCAACACACAACACACGCACGCACACATTAAACAAATGCGCACACCCACATTAAACAAACGCGCACGCACACATAAAACACACGCATGCATACACAGACATGCACTGACAAACGCACACACACACGGTGACATGCAAACATAAAACACACGCACGCACGCACACATAATGCGTGTGTTTTGTGTGCGTCCGCGTTTGTTTTATGTGTGCGTGCGTGCGTGTGTTTTATGTGTGCATGTCACATGAAACAAATGCGCGCACGCACACATAAAACAAATGCGCGCATGCACACATAAAACAAATGCGCGCATGCACACATAAAACAAATGCGCGCATGCACACATAAAACAAATGCGCGCACGTCACATAAAACAAATGCGCGCACGCACACATAAAACAAATGCGCGCACGCACATATTAAAGAAATGCGCACGCGCACACAAAACAAATGCGCAAGAGCACACAAAACAAATGCGCGCGCACAGATAAAACAAATGCACACGCACACAACACACGCACGCACACATTAAACAAATGCGCACACCCACATAAAACAAACGCGCACGCACACATAAAACACACGTATGCATACACAGACATGCACTGACAAAAACACACACACACGGTGACATGCAAACATAAAACACACGCACGCACGCACACATAAAACAAACGCGGGTTTTATAGGTTTGTTTGTGATGTGTAGTTATGCGTTTGTGTGCATGTCATTGGTGTGTGTGCGCATGTGTCAGTGTGTGTCTGCGTGTGCGTGCGTGTGTGTGTGTGTTTTATGTGTGCATGTCACCGTGTGTGTGCGTGTGTCAGTGCATGTCTGTGTGTGCATTCGTGTGTTTTGTGTGCGTCCGCGTTTGTTTTATGTGTGCGTGCGTGCGTGTGTTTTATGTGTGCATGTCACATGAAACAAATGCGCGCACGCACACATAAAACAAATGCGCGCATGCACACATAAAACAAATGCGCGCATGCACACATAAAACAAATGCGCGCATGCACACATAAAGCAAATGCGCGCATGCACACATAAAACAAATGCGCGCCCGTCACATAAAACAAATGCGCGCACGCACACATAAAACAAATGCGCGCACGCACATATTAAAGAAATGCGCACGCGCACACAAAACAAATGCGCAAGAGCACACAAAACAAATGCGCGCGCACAGATAAAACAAATGCACACGCACACAACACACGCACGCACACATTAAACAAATGCGCACACCCACATAAAACAAACGCGCACGCACACATAAAACACACGCATGCATACACAGACATGCACTGACAAACGCACACACACACGGTGACATGCAAACATAAAACACACGCACGCACGCACACATAAAACAAACGCGGATTTTATAGGTTTGTTTGTGATCTGTAGTTATGCGTTTGTGTGCATGTCATTGGTGTGTGTGCGCATGTGTCAGTGTGTGTCTGCGTGTGCGTGCGTGTGTGTGTTTTATGTGTGCATGTCACCGTGTGTGTGCGTGTGTCAGTGCATGTCTGTGTGTGCATGCGTGTGTGTGTTTTATGTGTGCATGTCACCGTGTGTGTGTGCGTGTGTCAGTGCATGTCTGTGTGTGCATGCGTGTGTTTAATGTGTGCGTGCGCGTTTGTTTTGTGTGCGTCCGCGTTTGTTTTATGTGTGCGTGCGTGCGTGTGTTTATGTGTGCATGTCACCGTGTGTGTGGGCGTGTGTCAGTGCATGTCTGTGTGTGCATGCGTGTGTTTTATGTGTGCGTGCGCGTTTGTTTTATGTGGGTGTGCGCATTTGTTTAATGTGTGCGTTCGTGCACAGTAAATTTCCAAGTGTCAAAAAGGAAGTGTTAATGTATTTTAACTATTTCATAGACTGGTTTAACTCTTCCAGATGTAACACAACAACAACAGGTGTAAAACGTGGCTCCTCCCCCTGCAGTGCTGTTGTCAATATCCAGAGTTAAAACCCAGGTGTTATTTATTCAGTGTAAAAAGTGAATGAACACTGTCAAGGGTCAATTTAACAATATTCAGTGTTAATATCTTAATATGCTCCGCCCATTTCAAATGATCCAGAAGTTTCTAGAGTAATTGGACCTCATGGACCACCGCCATGTTTCCATTGGTAAAGACTGTGGTAAGTCTCTCCATCTGCTGACTTATATTTAAATGAATTAAACGATTTATACAATTGTATTCACCGTGACTGTACTACCATTCGCTTTTTAGACTTCTAATGTAGATGAATTGCTATGTGGTTCACCAACATTAAGTTACATTCTATTACTTGTAATGCGGTACAGTTAACCTGCGCAGTGAACACCACGTGTAGACACTTGTAACCAATACCACTATGGATTATTGTGTATATTCGGTTTATGGTGCTCGCTCAAAACAACAGATGTATATGCTGTCTGTACATGCGCGCGCCAGTAAGTACGGTAGTTCATTCCCGCGCCACTCCCCCTCTGTCAGGCTTTAGTTTTTAGTAATGTAACCCAGCCGTTTATTTGTCGTTTTATGTTTCAATTATTTTCACTGGAAGTATATAATTAAACCCAGTTGTTATTTTCGTGTTTTATGTTTTATTACTTTTCAATGCATGTATCGCATCAAGACACTGTCGCTTTAAGACGGCCATTGTTTTTTACCTGCGTTCCACGGATGAGACGCGTGGTGTTCAGATGCTTCAGCGGCTCAGAGACTGAGACACGTGTAAGTAAGTAAGTAAGTAAGTAATATTTATTTATATAGCGCTTTTCGAGACCAGGGTCACAAAGCGCTTTAACAATCAAAAACAATACTCAAAACAGTACATACTTCAAAGATCAAGACAACACCGAGAACAACAAGTTCGAGAAATTCAAGGAAAAGCCTGAACAAATAGAAACGTCTTAAGATGTTTCTTAAAGGAGTCAGTAGACTCCATCAAGCGCAAAGAGAGAGGAAGATTGTTCCAAAGCTTAGGAGCAACAGCCTGAAAAGATTTCTCTCCTCTGGTCCTGAGCCGTGTGCGTGGAACCATCAGTAGATTCTGATCCACAGACCTCAGAGACCGAGCTGGGGTGTAAGGCTGGATCAGATCAGTGATGTAAGGAGGAGCCTGACCATGAATAGCTCTGAAAGTAAGAACCAGAATTTTAAAGTTGATCCTGAAAGAAACTGGAAGCCAGTGAAGAGTTTTAAGGATCGGAGAAATGTGAGTTCTCCTACTTGAGCGGGTCAGAATTCTCGCTGCAGAGTTCTGAATCAACTGCAGACTAGACAGCTCCTTCTTGTTAAGACATGAAAACAAACCGTTACAATAGTCCAGACGAGAAGAAACAAACGCATGGATTACAAGCTCCAGATCATGTTGTGACAACATTTTCCTAAGTTTAGAGATTTTTCTCAGTTGAAGGAAACAGTTTCTGGTCAGTTTTCTGCAGTGTTGAACAAGAGACATGTCTTTATCAAATACAACACCCAGGTTTCTCAGGCTCAGTTTGACAGACTGACCTAAGTCACCCAAGTACTGACTCAACCATGGAATCTTATCATCAGGAGCAATCACCAGAGTTTCAGTTTTGTCCACATTAAGCTGTAAAGTGTGCCAACGCTCCTGCAATTTTACTGAATACACTCGCTTATCACTCCTAGGTGAGCCTAAACAATACGTTTATATTATTGTTTATATTGCTGTGTGTAAATGAATGTTGTGTCGAAGCAGCTATTTAAGTTTTTGTGTGAAACTTGAAGCATTGTTTTATAACTTTATTCAAGTGTATATTTTCGATAGTATTTTATATTGTACTGTTTCACTTTGTTTTGAAAGTAAGTTGCACTTTATATTTTGTTATCGCGTGGTG
Source organism: Callionymus lyra (assembly GCF_982586985.1). Classification (NCBI taxonomy): domain Eukaryota; kingdom Metazoa; phylum Chordata; class Actinopteri; order Syngnathiformes; family Callionymidae; genus Callionymus; species Callionymus lyra. The sequence goes on along the minus strand of NW_028258540.1, from coordinate 295,161 downwards.
TTCAGATGCTTCAGCGGCTCAGAGTTCACCGCATCTGTTATTTAACACGCCGATTAAACGTTCGTGCTGTTGTATGGTTAACAAGCGTTGAATGTGTTGAAGGTGCCGTAGCTAAGAATCTTGAATATTAATAAAATAAATCGCCTACCATGACCCACCAATATAGCAAAAACTTTTTATTGGAATATAAATATATTTTCGTCCTTCAAAATAACAAACAAAATACGTGTGTGAGTTACATTATAATTAAAAAAGCTAAGTTTTAGCGAACTAGCTCTCGTGTTAACGCACCACAGAAAGTTACATTACACGCAATGAAACATTATTTCTGAGTCTTAAAGCAATAATGATATCTTACCTCAATAGACGAGTGACGCGCACCTGATTCCGTCAAGTTATGCACAAACGTGAGGATAAAATGCGATCGATCTTTGTCAACAAGTGTGACGTCATCATCCGGAAGTTGCGTATGCGGCAATTTGAAAACTTTTTAGCTGACGCTAAATTTAAACTAAACTTAACTCGGTCTTTATACAAGCACGCATCTACTATTGTATTCATGGCGCTTTTAAACAAACAAGCACAATATCTCATTGTATTCCTGTGGTGTGACGTCACCGCTGCAGGATCAGTTGATTAGCATGTGTGACGTCACCCCTGCAGACTCGCGATTAATGTTGACAAACGTCACGTAGACGCTCATAATCGCAGCTAAATAAAAAGAAAACATATGTCCATAAACGCAATCTCAATGAAAGCTTCTATTTTCATAGAAAAGCGCACCGGATTATAAAGAGGATCAAGCGAAATAGCACAGACTTTATTTTACTCATTCATAAAACAATGTCAACATTATGGAGTTGAAACACCTAAAAATATACAATATAGTCACTTTTACAGGACCTTTTAAGCATGTTTTAATCCGCGAGAGCTTCTTGACTTCCGCGATGCGTAAACAATCCAAGCTCCAAAAAATTAAAATTAAGCATTTTTACCGATTTCTATTCACTCTGTACCTCCTTAAAGTGGTTTGAGGTCGTTAAGCACAATCAGGATTAGAATCACACTGTTGACATTAAACATTTCAAATGAGCTTCATAGTTGTAGAATTACGGTAGCCAAATGAAACAGCGACACGTCACGTTACCAAGGCAACGAAGAGATGGGCGACGCGTCAAATGTAACCCGGGTCGTCAATGCGTGCGGGTGTGTCAATGCGTATAGACGTGTGTTTATATGTGTGTACATATATGTGTGTATGTGTATAGACGTGTGTGTGTATATGTGTGTGTGTATGTGTATAGACGTGTGTGTGTATATATATGTGTGTATGTGTATAGACGTGTGTGTGTGTATATATGTGTGTGTATAGACGTGTGTGTATATATATGTGTGTATGTGTATAGACGTGTGTGTATATGTGTGTATGTGTATAGACGTGTGTGTGTGTGTGTGTGTGTATATATATATACGTGTGTGTGTTTATATATGTGTGTATGTGTATAGACGTGTGTGTGTATATATATGTGTGTATATGTGTGTATGTGTATAGACGTGTGTGTGTGTATATGTGTGTATGTGTATAGACGTGTGTGTATATATATGTGTGTATATGTGTGTATGTGTATAGACGTGTGTGTATATATACGTGTGTATGTGTATAGACGTGTGTGTGTATATGTATATGTGTGTATGTGTATAGACGTGTGTGTGTGTGTGTGTGTATATACTGTATATATATTGTAACGATCCTGTTTGTTCTGTTCATTAATGTTGCGGGCACTTTAAGAAGGTGAGTCTGTGCGCATGCGCAGTTGTTGTTAGAGAGATTTCGCGTTCAACTAGTGGTGTGAAGAACGAGCGGCGTTGGTTGTGGCCGAAACAATAACCTCTCTGTGAGTACAGCGAACAAAGAAACAATATCTGTGCAAGACAACCGTCTGGTCATGTGTGGAGGACCAAACGTTACATTGGTGTCAGAAGCGACTTTTTCGGACCTGCTCCTGAGGCGAAGCTAACGGTTATTAGCAACGAACTTTGCTAACGAACGTCCCCGGTATGTACGGGAAAGTGAAGAGCGAAAGTGAGGAGATGGACGTTGGTGCGAGACGACGGGACCATGCTCAACAGTTAAGAGACGCTGTGTTACAACTCTCAGAAGAAGAATGTGCGTCAATGCGTGCGCCAATGTGCAGCAACTGGGCTTCATCAAGTATCAAACAGATCACACATCACACCTACCATGATTTTGTTCAATGAGATGAAAACTTATTTGATGTTCAATCCAGTGTTCAGGTTGACTTCAGTGCTTATGTTTTAGTAGAAGTGAAGCTGTGGTGCTTTAGTTTAATACATGGACACAGCACTAAACTTTGTTGTTGGTTGTTAGTTGTTTTTTTAGATTTTGGGATCAACCGTCACTTTTTAGTAATGGGAGAATTATTTCTCTGCACTGTGCGAGTCGTCCCAGAGCCATTGTTCAGCCTGAAGCCAATACGTTTTTAGGTTGAAAAGTTTGCCCCCCTGAAAAAATGTAATGCCCCCCCTTAAATGTTTTTCTGCAGCCGGGTCTGTCAGTGTTATACTAGATCCACTCAGTATAAACTGTTGTCAACATTGAAGTCAAATCATCTCCAGAAATGATACTTTGTGATGAAGTCTTAATGTTAAAAGAGACAAATGTAATAATATCTTTAATGAATCAATTCATGTACATTTATATCAAACCTGCTATTCCCTGCATGATGGGATCAGAAACACTAGAATTCTACTTTCTCGGGACGTTTTAGATTTACAACGACGACATCATTAAAAGTGTGAACTGCAGTCACACTGCAAGTTTATGTCCATAATCCTTAGATATTCTCTCCAAATGAGAACAATTTAACAGAAGAGTTTAACATTACCTTGGCTGTAGTCATGCTCTGTAGACAGAAGCTTCACCTGCACAGGTGATCTCATTAGCTCGTCCTGTCTCTCCACCTGCACGCAAAGCAACTTGTACTCTCTGCTGCCCTCTAGTGTTGCTAAAACGATTTATTATGTCCAATAAACAAACCTACAGAAAGACTTAACAGTGTGGGTCTTTCTTTTTATTTCAAGGGTCCCCATTTTATCTCAAACATCAATATAGCTAATATTTAACACTAATTGGTAAATATCAAACATGTATGCTTCATTACAGTTGAAACAATTGTTCTCTGGTAACAAATATTTATCATTAAACATGTGTGTTCATGTATGATCCATGGCACTCATCATGATGGACAAATATGATGGAAAAACATTCTATTAGTGTCAGTACAGTACACGAGGTTGGAAATCAACCACGCATTTGCGCATGCGTTGTCCACCTACAAGGAGGTTTATAACGGTCAGACGCGGAAGAATCTACGAAACTATCACTGATAGATTCTCAAAAATCATCTGATATTAAATGATCTTTTCTCTCAAGGATAAGGATGTTGAAGGAGTGACGTCACAGTGTCCACTGTTGAAGGATAAGGATGTTGAGTGTCCAGCTGGAAGGAGCACAGGTACATGTTGTGGTTTATTAAAGTCTCTTTTCATTTTATTGACATCGGTAAATGTAACGCTAAGTTTAAGTGAAGGTATCAAGACCTGTCGCCCTTCCCAGCTATCTTCTAAATAATCCACGGAGGAAAAATTCAGAAAAAAAAGTCTTATATAGATCCAGAGCGGTCCGTAATAGGAACAAAAAAACAAAACAGGCACTCGGGGCGAAGGCAGGGCACTTCTGGAGATCGGGGTCCCAACAGCAACTAAAACAAAAAGACAAAAGGACTCACTTGAGTAAATAAAAGTGCTGACAACGTCAGGAGTATCCAAAGGATTATCCAGTTGTGATTCAAAGGCGAGGAGCGAGATCGAAAGGACAGCCAACCTGGTCTGGAAACGCAATACTCTGGCGAGTTCTTCCGGGTAGAGACGCTCCTTATCAATGGGAAGAACCCGCCACTCCATCATCCCCAGCCGCGCACCTGCCAGCGTCTGTCACTCAAAACACAGGACACATGAAAACGGAAAACCACCTTCAAAATAAAACAAAAGAACATAAGCATGACACTTGTATGTTGATTCTATCAAATGTATTCTGCCTATTTTAAATGTTGACCTTTTTTCTTATAAGAGTAACTGTCAGGAGTCTTGATGTAAAACGTCACTCAAATGTGTCATTTATTTATTTCTCTCACAGGATTCAGAGTCAATGTTCATTGCACAGAATTTCCATCTCCGTCCTGCACTGTCTGTGATGATGGAACTTACATGGACAAATTGAACCGAGAGAAACATGGTTTCAAGTGTCTCGTCTGTACTGAAGGTAAAGTTTGTTCTTCACTAGAATGATGAGTTGGTCAGTATGTAGATGTGATGTAGAATTTGTTATTGACTAACAGGACTGAGAGAGATCAGATCCTGTACCTTCACAGCAAACACCAAGTGTGAACCTCTGGAGGGTTTTTTCTGTGTGGACGGCTCAGTGGACACATGTGTGGCAGCACAGCAACACTCCACATGTGAACCAGGACAGTTCATCATCAGAGCAGGCGAGTTTCACATCCAACATGTGAAATGCAAGAGTGCAGAAACTATAAGACACACACAATGTTCTTCACAGGAACGTCCTCCACAGACACTGAGTGTGGAACCTGCAGTGAAGGAACATTTTCAAATGGAACGTTCACGTCATGTCAGGATCACAAACAGTGAGTGAAGCTTCACAAATGTTTGCTCCAGATGTTTTCTTCTAAACTGTCTCCACTTGTCTTTGTAGATGTTCAACATATCTACGAGAAGGAACTATTTCTTCTGACTCTGTATGTCGAGAAGGTTTGACACCAGGAGAAGTGGCTGGAATTATTGTTGCTGTGATCGTTCTACTGATCACATGTTCTGTAGTTTATTGGTATAAAAAAAGAAAAAGAGGTAAAAAACAAATGCATTCATAAAAATCACATTATTATATTGATTTGTGTTTATCTGGAGTCATTTCCTTGAATTATTTTTCTCCTTAACCAGATGGAAAAGAGTTCAAGAGAAGAAGGAAGGTATGTAAGAATGTTTTTTAGTCATTTATCAAAGTGATTTAATGTTTAAATGTAATGTTGATTAATTTTGCAAATGTCATCACTTGTACAATTAAAATGAATGTCAATTTTGGTTTAATATCTTCAGCACTGCAGTATTTGTGCATCAGAGAAACGATCATTATTTCTTATTAGGAGGTGGCAGTGGGAATGAATGAATGTATGGATTCAACGGAGCATCCGTGAGAATTTCAATTAGTTTGAGCTTTTTTTTAAATCTAAACTGACTTATTTTTTTCTTGTCTTAGATCAATTTATTCATCTGAGAATAAGTCCGATGAAGTGGAACATGTTCCACTGATGGTAGAACCCGGGGAAGACCCAGAACACACTGAAGAAGCATGTTCCTCCACTGGGCTGGAAACACAGGGGGGTCCTCCAGAAAGAGCTGGACGATGTAACTGGGGAGAAGAAAGTATGGACCTCTCTGCTGAAGCTGCTGCCCCCGTGACAAGAATCCAGATAAACAGACCAGAGATAGCAGACGTTGAATATGAACTAATTGGACACGAGGATATTAAAGTAGATTGTTCAGTCATTCAATAGAATGTTTGAGTTTTATACAACATGAAAAATGTGTTCATAAATGATGTGTTCAGTGAACATAACATATTTCTGGCTGTTTTCATTTGCCTGTGTGTGTAGCTTAGTCTGTGATATAGAAAACAGTTTCTGTCAAAGCTTTCATTAATCTCATAAATGGCTGATCAGTTAAACATCAGCCAGGTTTGAGGATGTACTTCACTCCACAGCCGTCAGTGTTGCTTGTTCTTTCACTGCCCTTTTTGTGAGGTCACCAAATTCAGACCAGCACAGATGGACAAAACCCAACAGCACATACAAAGCCACTTGAGAAAGGCAATCATCATGGAGGTGTGTACAGTATATGTTTAGTTAGTTCCTCGTATATTGCATCATAAAAGTCTAACCGTTTACATTTTTATGTTTGACAGACTATCCGATACACAGATGTGGGCTGCAGACCAGAACCTCACGTCCATTGTCATGTGCGTGTCAATGTGTGTCAATGCGCGCGTGTGTCAATGTGCGTCAATGCTTGCGCGAGTGTCAATGTGCGTCAATGCTTGCGTGCGTGTCAATGCGTGTGCGTGTGTCAATATGCTTGCGCGCGTGTCAATGTGCGTCAATGCTTGCGCGCGTGTCAATGTGCGTCAATGCGCGCGTGCGTGTCAATGTGCGTCAATGCGCCCGTGCGTGTCAATGCGTGTGCGTGCGTCAATATGCGCGCGAGTGTCAATGTGCGTCAATGCTTGCGCGCGTGTCAATGTGCGTCAATGCTTGCGCGTGTGTCAATGTGCGTCAATGCTTGCGCGTGTCAACACACAACACACGCACGCACACATTAAACAAATGCGCACACCCACATTAAACAAACGCGCACGCACACATAAAACACACGCATGCATACACAGACATGCACTGACAAACGCACACACACACGGTGACATGCAAACATAAAACACACGCACGCACGCACACATAAAACAAACGCGGATTTTATAGGTTTGTTTGTGATGTGTAGTTATGCGTTTGTGTGCATGTCATTGGTGTGTGTGCGCATGTGTCAGTGTGTCTGCGTGTGCGTGCGTGTGTGTGTTTTATGTGTGCATGTCACCGTGTGTGTGCGTGTGTCAGTGCATGTCTGTGTGTGCATGCGTGTGTTTTGTGTGCGTCCGCGTTTGTTTTATGTGTGCGTGCGTGCGTGTGTTTTATGTGTGCATGTCACATGAAACAAATGCGCGCACGCACACATAAAACAAATGCGCGCATGCACACATAAAACAAATGCGCGCATGCACACATAAAGCAAATGCGCGCATGCACACATAAAACAAATGCGCGCATGCACACATAAAACAAATGCGCGCACGTCACATAAAACAAATGCGCGCACGCACACATAAAACAAATGCGCGCACGCACATATTAAAGAAATGCGCACGCGCACACAAAACAAAGGCGCAAGAGCACACAAAACAAATGCGCGGGCACAGATAAAACAAATGCACACGCACACAACACACGCACGCACACATTAAACAAATGCGCACACCCACAAAAAACAAACGCGCACGCACACATAAAACACACGCATGCATACACAGACATGCACTGACAAACGCACACACACACGGTGACATGCAAACATAAAACACACGCACGCACGCACACATAAAACAAACGCGGGTTTTATAGGTTTGTTTGTGATGTGTAGTTATGCGTTTGTGTGCATGTCATTGGTGTGTGTGCGCATGTGTCAGTGTGTGTCTGCGTGTGCGTGCGTGTGTGTGTTTTATGTGTGCATGTCACCGTGTGTGTGCGTGTGTCAGTGCATGTCTGTGTGTGCATGCGTGTGTTTTGTGTGCGTCCGCGTTTGTTTTATGTGTGCGTGCGTGCGTGTGTTTTATGTGTGCATGTCACATGAAACAAATGCGCGCACGCACACATAAAACAAATGCGCGCATGCACACATAAAACAAATGCGCGCATGCACACATAAAACAAATGCGCGCATGCACACATAAAGCAAATGCGCGCATGCACACATAAAACAAATGCGCGCACGTCACATAAAACAAATGCGCGCACGCACACATAAAACAAATGCGCGCACGCACATATTAAAGAAATGCGCACGCGCACACAAAACAAATGCGCAAGAGCACACAAAACAAATGCGCGCGCACAGATAAAACAAATGCACACGCACACAACACACGCACGCACACATTAAACAAATGCGCACACCCACATAAAACAAACGCGCACGCACACATAAAACACACGCATGCACTGACAAACGCACACACACACGGTGACATGCAAACATAAAACACACGCACGCACGCACACATAAAACAAACGCGGATTTTATAGGTTTGTTTGTGATCTGTAGTTATGCGTTTGTGTGCATGTCATTGGTGTGTGTGCGCATGTGTCAGTGTGTGTCTGCGTGTGCGTGCGTGTGTGTGTTTTATGTGTGCATGTCACCGTGTGTGTGCGTGTGTCAGTGCATGTCTGTGTGTGCATGCGTGTGTGTGTTTTATGTGTGCATGTCACCGTGTGTGTGCGTGTGTCAGTGCATGTCTGTGTGTGCATGCGTGTGTTTTGTGTGCGTCCGCGTTTGTTTTATGTGTGCGTGCGTGCGTGTGTTTTATGTGTGCATGTCACATGAAACAAATGCGCGCACGCACACATAAAACAAATGCGCGCATGCACACATAAAACAAATGCGCGCATGCACACATAAAACAAATGCGCGCGCGCGCACACAAAACACACGGATGCACACACAGACATGCACTGACACACGCACACACACACGGTGACATGCACACATAAAACAAACGCGGACGCACACAAAACAATGTGCGTCAATGCTTGCGCGTGTCAACACACAACACACGCACGCACACATTAAACAAATGCGCACACCCACATTAAACAAACGCGCACGCACACATAAAACACACGCATGCATACACAGACATGCACTGACAAACGCACACACACACGGTGACATGCAAACATAAAACACACGCACGCACGCACACATAATGCGTGTGTTTTGTGTGCGTCCGCGTTTGTTTTATGTGTGCGTGCGTGCGTGTGTTTTATGTGTGCATGTCACATGAAACAAATGCGCGCACGCACACATAAAACAAATGCGCGCATGCACACATAAAACAAATGCGCGCATGCACACATAAAGCAAATGCGCGCATGCACACATAAAACAAATGCGCGCACGTCACATAAAACAAATGCGCGCACGCACACATAAAACAAATGCGCGCACGCACATATTAAAGAAATGCGCACGCGCACACAAAACAAATGCGCAAGAGCACACAAAACAAATGCGCGCGCACAGATAAAACAAATGCACACGCACACAACACACGCACGCACACATTAAACAAATGCGCACACCCACATAAAACAAACGCGCACGCACACATAAAACACACGTATGCATACACAGACATGCACTGACAAAAACACACACACACGGTGACATGCAAACATAAAACACACGCACGCACGCACACATAAAACAAACGCGGGTTTTATAGGTTTGTTTGTGATGTGTAGTTATGCGTTTGTGTGCATGTCATTGGTGTGTGTGCGCATGTGTCAGTGTGTGTCTGCGTGTGCGTGCGTGTGTGTGTGTGTTTTATGTGTGCATGTCACCGTGTGTGTGCGTGTGTCAGTGCATGTCTGTGTGTGCATTCGTGTGTTTTGTGTGCGTCCGCGTTTGTTTTATGTGTGCGTGCGTGCGTGTGTTTTATGTGTGCATGTCACATGAAACAAATGCGCGCACGCACACATAAAACAAATGCGCGCATGCACACATAAAACAAATGCGCGCATGCACACATAAAACAAATGCGCGCATGCACACATAAAGCAAATGCGCGCATGCACACATAAAACAAATGCGCGCCCGTCACATAAAACAAATGCGCGCACGCACACATAAAACAAATGCGCGCACGCACATATTAAAGAAATGCGCACGCGCACACAAAACAAATGCGCAAGAGCACACAAAACAAATGCGCGCGCACAGATAAAACAAATGCACACGCACACAACACACGCACGCACACATTAAACAAATGCGCACACCCACATAAAACAAACGCGCACGCACACATAAAACACACGCATGCATACACAGACATGCACTGACAAACGCACACACACACGGTGACATGCAAACATAAAACACACGCACGCACGCACACATAAAACAAACGCGGATTTTATAGGTTTGTTTGTGATCTGTAGTTATGCGTTTGTGTGCATGTCATTGGTGTGTGTGCGCATGTGTCAGTGTGTGTCTGCGTGTGCGTGCGTGTGTGTGTTTTATGTGTGCATGTCACCGTGTGTGTGCGTGTGTCAGTGCATGTCTGTGTGTGCATGCGTGTGTGTGTTTTATGTGTGCATGTCACCGTGTGTGTGCGTGTGTCAGTGCATGTCTGTGTGTGCATGCGTGTGTTTTGTGTGCGTCCGCGTTTGTTTTATGTGTGCGTGCGTGCGTGTGTTTTATGTGTGCATGTCACATGAAACAAATGCGCGCACGCACACATAAAACAAATGCGCGCATGCACACATAAAACAAATGCGCGCATGCACACATAAAACAAATGCGCGCGCGCGCACACAAAACACACGGATGCACACACAGACATGCACTGACACACGCACACACACACGGTGACATGCACACATAAAACAAACGCGGACGCACACAAAACAAACGCGCACGCACACATAAAACACACGCATGCATACATAGACATGCACTGACAAACGCACACACACACGGTGACATGCAAACATAAAACACACGCACGCACGAACACATAAAACAAACGCGGATTTTTTTTAGAATAGAATAGAATAGAAAAGCTTTATTCATCCCCAGAGGGGAAACACACTTTCACAACAGCGCAGATTAAAAAAAATATATATAGGTTTGTTTGTGATGTGTAGTTATGCGTTTGTGTGCATGTCACTGGTGTGTGTGCGCATGTGTCAGTGTGTGTCTGCGTGTGCGTGCGTGTGTGTGTTTTATGTTTGCATGTCACCGTGTGTGTGTGCGTGTGTCAGTGCATGTCTGTGTGTGCATGCGTGTGTTTAATGTGTGCGTGCGCGTTTGTTTTGTGTGCGTCCGCGTTTGTTTTATGTGTGCGTGCGTGCGTGTGTTTATGTGTGCATGTCACCGTGTGTGTGGGCGTGTGTCAGTGCATGTCTGTGTGTGCATGCGTGTGTTTTATGTGTGCGTGCGCGTTTGTTTTATGTGGGTGTGCGCATTTGTTTAATGTGTGCGTTCGTGCACAGTAAATTTCCAAGTGTCAAAAAGGAAGTGTTAATGTATTTTAACTATTTCATAGACTGGTTTAACTCTTCCAGATGTAACACAACAACAACAGGTGTAAAACGTGGCTCCTCCCCCTGCAGTGCTGTTGTCAATATCCAGAGTTAAAACCCAGGTGTTATTTATTCAGTGTAAAAAGTGAATGAACACTGTCAAGGGTCAATTTAACAATATTCAGTGTTAATATCTTAATATGCTCCGCCCATTTCAAATGATCCAGAAGTTTCTAGAGTAATTGGACCTCATGGACCACCGCCATGTTTCCATTGGTAAAGACTGTGGTAAGTCTCTCCATCTGCTGACTTATATTTAAATGAATTAAACGATTTATACAATTGTATTCACCGTGACTGTACTACCATTCGCTTTTTAGACTTCTAATGTAGATGAATTGCTATGTGGTTCACCAACATTAAGTTACATTCTATTACTTGTAATGCGGTACAGTTAACCTGCGCAGTGAACACCACGTGTAGACACTTGTAACCAATACCACTATGGATTATTGTGTATATTCGGTTTATGGTGCTCGCTCAAAACAACAGATGTATATGCTGTCTGTACATGCGCGCGCCAGTAAGTACGGTAGTTCATTCCCGCGCCACTCCCCCTCTGTCAGGCTTTAGTTTTTAGTAATGTAACCCAGCCGTTTATTTGTCGTTTTATGTTTCAATTATTTTCACTGGAAGTATATAATTAAACCCAGTTGTTATTTTCGTGTTTTATGTTTTATTACTTTTCAATGCATGTATCGCATCAAGACACTGTCGCTTTAAGACGGCCATTGTTTTTTACCTGCGTTCCACGGATGAGACGCGTGGTGTTCAGATGCTTCAGCGGCTCAGAGACTGAGACACGTGTAAGTAAGTAAGTAAGTAAGTAATATTTATTTATATAGCGCTTTTCGAGACCAGGGTCACAAAGCGCTTTAACAATCAAAAACAATACTCAAAACAGTACATACTTCAAAGATCAAGACAACACCGAGAACAACAAGTTCGAGAAATTCAAGGAAAAGCCTGAACAAATAGAAACGTCTTAAGATGTTTCTTAAAGGAGTCAGTAGACTCCATCAAGCGCAAAGAGAGAGGAAGATTGTTCCAAAGCTTAGGAGCAACAGCCTGAAAAGATTTCTCTCCTCTGGTCCTGAGCCGTGTGCGTGGAACCATCAGTAGATTCTGATCCACAGACCTCAGAGACCGAGCTGGGGTGTAAGGCTGGATCAGATCAGTGATGTAAGGAGGAGCCTGACCATGAATAGCTCTGAAAGTAAGAACCAGAATTTTAAAGTTGATCCTGAAAGAAACTGGAAGCCAGTGAAGAGTTTTAAGGATCGGAGAAATGTGAGTTCTCCTACTTGAGCGGGTCAGAATTCTCGCTGCAGAGTTCTGAATCAACTGCAGACTAGACAGCTCCTTCTTGTTAAGACATGAAAACAAACCGTTACAATAGTCCAGACGAGAAGAAACAAACGCATGGATTACAAGCTCCAGATCATGTTGTGACAACATTTTCCTAAGTTTAGAGATTTTTCTCAGTTGAAGGAAACAGTTTCTGGTCAGTTTTCTGCAGTGTTGAACAAGAGACATGTCTTTATCAAATACAACACCCAGGTTTCTCAGGCTCAGTTTGACAGACTGACCTAAGTCACCCAAGTACTGACTCAACCATGGAATCTTATCATCAGGAGCAATCACCAGAGTTTCAGTTTTGTCCACATTAAGCTGTAAAGTGTGCCAACGCTCCTGCAATTTTACTGAATACACTCGCTTATCACTCCTAGGTGAGCCTAAACAATACGTTTATATTATTGTTTATATTGCTGTGTGTAAATGAATGTTGTGTCGAAGCAGCTATTTAAGTTTTTGTGTGAAACTTGAAGCATTGTTTTATAACTTTATTCAAGTGTATATTTTCGATAGTATTTTATATTGTACTGTTTCACTTTGTTTTGAAAGTAAGTTGCACTTTATATTTTGTTATCGCGTGGTGTTCAGATGCTTCAGCGGCTCAGAGTTCACCGCATCTGTTATTTAACACGCCGATTAAACGTTCGTGCTGTTGTATGGTTAACAAGCGTTGAATGTGTTGAAGGTGCCGTAGCTAAGAATCTTGAATATTAATAAAATAAATCGCCTACCATGACCCACCAATATAGCAAAAACTTTTTATTGGAATATAAATATATTTTCGTCCTTCAAAATAACAAACAAAATACGTGTGTGAGTTACATTATAATTAAAAAAGCTAAGTTTTAGCGAACTAGCTCTCGTGTTAACGCACCACAGAAAGTTACATTACACGCAATGAAACATTATTTCTGAGTCTTAAAGCAATAATGATATCTTACCTCAATAGACGAGTGACGCGCACCTGATTCCGTCAAGTTATGCACAAACGTGAGGATAAAATGCGATCGATCTTTGTCAACAAGTGTGACGTCATCATCCGGAAGTTGCGTATGCGGCAATTTGAAAACTTTTTAGCTGACGCTAAATTTAAACTAAACTTAACTCGGTCTTTATACAAGCACGCATCTACTATTGTATTCATGGCGCTTTTAAACAAACAAGCACAATATCTCATTGTATTCCTGTGGTGTGACGTCACCGCTGCAGGATCAGTTGATTAGCATGTGTGACGTCACCCCTGCAGACTCGCGATTAATGTTGACAAACGTCACGTAGACGCTCATAATCGCAGCTAAATAAAAAGAAAACATATGTCCATGAACGCAATCTCAATGAAAGCTTCTATTTTCATAGAAAAGCGCACCGGATTATAAAGAGGATCAAGCGAAATAGCACAGACTTTATTTTACTCATTCATAAAACAATGTCAACATTATGGAGTTGAAACACCTAAAAATATACAATATAGTCACTTTTACAGGACCTTTTAAGCATGTTTTAATCCGCGAGAGCTTCTTGACTTCCGCGATGCGTAAACAATCCAAGCTCCAAAAAATTAAAATTAAGCATTTTTACCGATTTATATTCACTCTGTACCTCCTTAAAGTGGTTTGAGGTCGTTAAGCACAATCAGGATTAGAATCACACTGTTGACATTAAACATTTCAAATGAGCTTCATAGTTGTAGAATTACGGTAGCCAAATGAAACAGCGACACGTCACGTTACCAAGGCAACGAAGAGATGGGCGACGCGTCAAATGTAACCCGGGTCGTTTGAATCCGACGTCGGGGGGTGCTCTGTATAATACTGGGTGACCCGTGCGTGTCAATGCGTGCGCGCGTGTCAATGTGCGTCAATACGTGTGTGTCAATGTGCGTCAATGTGCGTCAATACGTGTGTGTGTGTCAATGTGCGTCAATGCGTGCGGGTGTGTCAATGCGTATAGACGTGTGTTTATATGTGTGTACATATATGTGTGTATGTGTATAGACGTGTGTGTGTATATGTGTGTGTATGTGTATAGACGTGTGTGTGTATATATATGTGTGTATGTGTATAGACGTGTGTGTGTGTATATATGTGTGTGTATAGACGTGTGTGTATATATATGTGTGTATGTGTATAGACGTGTGTGTATATGTGTGTATGTGTATAGACGTGTGTGTGTGTGTGTATATATATATACGTGTGTGTGTTTATATATGTGTGTATGTGTATAGACGTGTGTGTGTATATATATGTGTGTATATGTGTGTATGTGTATAGACGTGTGTGTGTGTATATGTGTGTATGTGTATAGACGTGTGTGTATATATATGTGTGTATATGTGTGTATGTGTATAGACGTGGGTGTATATATACGTGTGTATGTGTATAGACGTGTGTGTGTATATGTATATGTGTGTATGTGTATAGACGTGTGTGTGTGTGTGTGTGTGTGTATATACTGTATATATATTGTAACGATCCTGTGTGTTCTGTTCATTAATGTTGCGGGCACTTTAAGAAGGTGAGTCTGTGCGCATGCGCAGTTGTTGTTAGAGAGATTTCGCGTTCAACTAGTGGTGTGAAGAACGAGCGGCGTTGGTTGTGGCCGAAACAATAACCTCTCTGTGAGTACAGCGAACAAAGAAACAATATCTGTGCAAGACAACCGTCTGGTCATGTGTGGAGGACCAAACGTTACATTGGTGTCAGAAGCGACTTTTTCGGACCTGCTCCTGAGGCGAAGCTAACGGTTATTAGCAACGAACTTTGCTAACGAACGTCCCCGGTATGTACGGGAAAGTGAAGAGCGAAAGTGAGGAGATGGACGTTGGTGCGAGACGACGGGACCATGCTCAACAGTTAAGAGACGCTGTGTTACAACTCTCAGAAGAAGAATGTGCGTCAATGCGTGCGCCAATGTGCAGCAACTGGGCTTCATCAAGTATCAAACAGATCACACATCACACCTACCATGATTTTGTTCAATGAGATGAAAACTTATTTGATGTTCAATCCAGTGTTCAGGTTGACTTCAGTGCTTATGTTTTAGTAGAAGTGAAGCTGTGGTGCTTTAGTTTAATACATGGACACAGCACTAAACTTTGTTGTTGGTTGTTAGTTGTTTTTTTAGATTTTGGGATCAACCGTCACTTTTTAGTAATGGGAGAATTATTTCTCTGCACTGTGCGAGTCGTCCCAGAGCCATTGTTCAGCCTGAAGCCAATACGTTTTTAGGTTGAAAAGTTTGCCCCCCTGAAAAAATGTAATGCCCCCCCTTAAATGTTTTTCTGCAGCCGGGTCTGTCAGTGTTATACTAGATCCACTCAGTATAAACTGTTGTCAACATTGAAGTCAAATCATCTCCAGAAATGATACTTTGTGATGAAGTCTTAATGTTAAAAGAGACAAATGTAATAAGATCTTTAATGAATCAATTCATGTACATTTATATCAAACCTGCTATTCCCTGCATGATGGGATCAGAAACACTAGAATTCTACTTTCTCGGGACGTTTTAGATTTACAACGACGACATCATTAAAAGTGTGAACTGCAGTCACACTGCAAGTTTATGTCCATAATCCTTAGATATTCTCTCCAAATGAGAACAATTTAACAGAAGAGTTTAACATTACCTTGGCTGTAGTCATGCTCTGTAGACAGAAGCTTCACCTGCACAGGTGATCTCATTAGCTCGTCCTGTCTCTCCACCTGCACGCAAAGCAACTTGTACTCTCTGCTGCCCTCTAGTGTTGCTAAAACGATTTATTATGTCCAATAAACAAACCTACAGAAAGACTTAACAGTGTGGCTCTTTCTTTTTATTTCAAGGGTCCCCATTTTATCTCAAACATCAATATAGCTAATATTTAACACTAATTGGTAAATATCAAACATGTATGCTTCATTACAGTTGAAACAATTGTTCTCTGGTAACAAATATTTATCATTAAACATGTGTGTTCATGTATGATCCATGGCACTCATCATGATGGACAAATATGATGGAAAAACATTCTATTAGTGTCAGTACAGTACACGAGGTTGGAAATCAACCACGCATTTGCGCATGCGTTGTCCACCTACAAGGAGGTTTATAACGGTCAGACGCGGAAGAATCTACGAAACTATCACTGATAGATTCTCAAAAATCATCTGATATTAAATGATCTTTTCTCTCAAGGATAAGGATGTTGAAGGAGTGACGTCACAGTGTCCACTGTTGAAGGATAAGGATGTTGAGTGTCCAGCTGGAAGGAGCACAGGTACATGTTGTGGTTTATTAAAGTCTCTTTTCATTTTATTGACATCGGTAAATGTAACGCTAAGTTTAAGTGAAGGTATCAAGACCTGTCGCCCTTCCCAGCTATCTTCTAAATAATCCACGGAGGAAAAATTCAGAAAAAAAAGTCTTATATAGATCCAGAGCGGTCCGTAATAGGAACAAAAAAACAAAACAGGCACTCGGGGCGAAGGCAGGGCACTTCTGGAGATCGGGGTCCCAACAGCAACTAAAACAAAAAGACAAAAGGACTCACTTGAGTAAATAAAAGTGCTGACAACGTCAGGAGTATCCAAAGGATTATCCAGTTGTGATTCAAAGGCGAGGAGCGAGATCGAAAGGACAGCCAACCTGGTCTGGAAACGCAATACTCTGGCGAGTTCTTCCGGGTAGAGACGCTCCTTATCAATGGGAAGAACCCGCCACTCCATCATCCCCAGCCGCGCACCTGCCAGCGTCTGTCACTCAAAACACAGGACACATGAAAACGGAAAACCACCTTCAAAATAAAACAAAAGAACATAAGCATGACACTTGTATGTTGATTCTATCAAATGTATTCTGCCTATTTTAAATGTTGACCTTTTTTCTTATAAGAGTAACTGTCAGGAGTCTTGATGTAAAACGTCACTCAAATGTGTCATTTATTTATTTCTCTCACAGGATTCAGAGTCAATGTTCATTGCACAGAATTTCCATCTCCGTCCTGCACTGTCTGTGATGATGGAACTTACATGGACAAATTGAACCGAGAGAAACATGGTTTCAAGTGTCTCGTCTGTACTGAAGGTAAAGTTTGTTCTTCACTAGAATGATGAGTTGGTCAGTATGTAGATGTGATGTAGAATTTGTTATTGACTAACAGGACTGAGAGAGATCAGATCCTGTACCTTCACAGCAAACACCAAGTGTGAACCTCTGGAGGGTTTTTTCTGTGTGGACGGCTCAGTGGACACATGTGTGGCAGCACAGCAACACTCCACATGTGAACCAGGACAGTTCATCATCAGAGCAGGCGAGTTTCACATCCAACATGTGAAATGCAAGAGTGCAGAAACTATAAGACACACACAATGTTCTTCACAGGAACGTCCTCCACAGACACTGAGTGTGGAACCTGCAGTGAAGGAACATTTTCAAATGGAACGTTCACGTCATGTCAGGATCACAAACAGTGAGTGAAGCTTCACAAATGTTTGCTCCAGATGTTTTCTTCTAAACTGTCTCCACTTGTCTTTGTAGATGTTCAACATATCTACGAGAAGGAACTATTTCTTCTGACTCTGTATGTCGAGAAGGTTTGACACCAGGAGAAGTGGCTGGAATTATTGTTGCTGTGATCGTTCTACTGATCACATGTTCTGTAGTTTATTGGTATAAAAAAAGAAAAAGAGGTAAAAAACAAATGCATTCATAAAAATCACATTATTATATTGATTTGTGTTTATCTGGAGTCATTTCCTTGAATTATTTTTCTCCTTAACCAGATGGAAAAGAGTTCAAGAGAAGAAGGAAGGTATGTAAGAATGTTTTTTAGTCATTTATCAAAGTGATTTAATGTTTAAATGTAATGTTGATTAATTTTGCAAATGTCATCACTTGTACAATTAAAATGAATGTCAATTTTGGTTTAATATCTTCAGCACTGCAGTATTTGTGCATCAGAGAAACGATCATTATTTCTTATTAGGAGGTGGCAGTGGGAATGAATGAATGTATGGATTCAACGGAGCATCCGTGAGAATTTCAATTAGTTTGAGCTTTTTTTTTAATCTAAACTGACTTATTTTTTTCTTGTCTTAGATCAATTTATTCATCTGAGAATAAGTCCGATGAAGTGGAACATGTTCCACTGATGGTAGAACCCGGGGAAGACCCAGAACACACTGAAGAAGCATGTTCCTCCACTGGGCTGGAAACACAGGGGGGTCCTCCAGAAAGAGCTGGACGATGTAACTGGGGAGAAGAAAGTATGGACCTCTCTGCTGAAGCTGCTGCCCCCGTGACAAGAATCCAGATAAACAGACCAGAGATAGCAGACGTTGAATATGAACTAATTGGACACGAGGATATTAAAGTAGATTGTTCAGTCATTCAATAGAATGTTTGAGTTTTATACAACATGAAAAATGTGTTCATAAATGATGTGTTCAGTGAACATAACATATTTCTGGCTGTTTTCATTTGCCTGTGTGTGTAGCTTAGTCTGTGATATAGAAAACAGTTTCTGTCAAAGCTTTCATTAATCTCATAAATGGCTGATCAGTTAAACATCAGCCAGGTTTGAGGATGTACTTCACTCCACAGCCGTCAGTGTTGCTTGTTCTTTCACTGCCCTTTTTGTGAGGTCACCAAATTCAGACCAGCACAGATGGACAAAACCCAACAGCACATACAAAGCCACTTGAGAAAGGCAATCATCATGGAGGTGTGTACAGTATATGTTTAGTTAGTTCCTCGTATATTGCATCATAAAAGTCTAACCGTTTACATTTTTATGTTTGACAGACTATCCGATACACAGATGTGGGCTGCAGACCAGAACCTCACGTCCATTGTCATGTGCGTGTCAATGTGTGTCAATGCGCGCGTGTGTCAATGTGCGTCAATGCTTGCGCGCGTGTCAATGTGCGTCAATGCTTGCGTGCGTGTCAATGCGTGTGCGTGTGTCAATATGCTTGCGCGCGTGTCAATGTGCGTCAATGCTTGCGCGCGTGTCAATGTGCGTCAATGCGCGCGTGCGTGTCAATGTGCGTCAATGCGCCCGTGCGTGTCAATGCGTGTGCGTGCGTCAATATGCGCGCGAGTGTCAATGTGCGTCAATGCTTGCGCGCGTGTCAATGTGCGTCAATGCTTGCGCGTGTGTCAATGTGCGTCAATGCTTGCGCGTGTCAACACACAACACACGCACGCACACATTAAACAAATGCGCACACCCACATTAAACAAACGCGCACGCACACATAAAACACACGCATGCATACACAGACATGCACTGACAAACGCACACACACACGGTGACATGCAAACATAAAACACACGCACGCACGCACACATAAAACAAACGCGGATTTTATAGGTTTGTTTGTGATGTGTAGTTATGCGTTTGTGTGCATGTCATTGGTGTGTGTGCGCATGTGTCAGTGTGTGTCTGCGTGTGCGTGCGTGTGTGTGTTTTATGTGTGCATGTCACCGTGTGTGTGCGTGTGTCAGTGCATGTCTGTGTGTGCATGCGTGTGTTTTGTGTGCGTCCGCGTTTGTTTTATGTGTGCGTGCGTGCGTGTGTTTTATGTGTGCATGTCACATGAAACAAATGCGCGCACGCACACATAAAACAAATGCGCGCATGCACACATAAAACAAATGCGCGCATGCACACATAAAGCAAATGCGCGCATGCACACATAAAGCAAATGCGCGCATGCACACATAAAACAAATGCGCGCACGTCACATAAAACAAATGCGCGCACGCACACATAAAACAAATGCGCGCACGCACATATTAAAGAAATGCGCACGCGCACACAAAACAAATGCGCAAGAGCACACAAAACAAATGCGCGCGCACAGATAAAACAAATGCACACGCACACAACACACGCACGCACACATTAAACAAATGCGCACACCCACATAAAACAAACGCGCACGCACACATAAAACACACGCATGCATACACAGACATGCACTGACAAACGCACACACACACGGTGACATGCAAACATAAAACACACGCACGCACGCACACATAAAACAAACGCGGGTTTTATAGGTTTGTTTGTGATGTGTAGTTATGCGTTTGTGTGCATGTCATTGGTGTGTGTGCGCATGTGTCAGTGTGTGTCTGCGTGTGCGTGCGTGTGTGTGTTTTATGTGTGCATGTCACCGTGTGTGTGCGTGTGTCAGTGCATGTCTGTGTGTGCATGCGTGTGTTTTGTGTGCGTCCGCGTTTGTTTTATGTGTGCGTGCGTGTGTTTTATGTGTGCATGTCACATGAAACAAATGCGCGCACGCACATATAAACCAAATGCGCGCATGCACACATAAAACAAATGCGCGCATGCACACATAAAACAAATGCGCGCATGCACACATAAAGCAAATGCGCGCATGCACACATAAAACAAATGCGCGCACGTCACATAAAACAAATGCGCGCACGCACACATAAAACAAATGCGCGCACGCACATATTAAAGAAATGCGCACGCGCACACAAAACAAATGCGCAAGAGCACACAAAACAAATGCGCGCGCACAGATAAAACAAATGCACACGCACACAACACACGCACGCACACATTAAACAAATGCGCACACCCACATAAAACAAACGCGCACGCACACATAAAACACACGCATGCATACACAGACATGCACTGACAAACGCACACACACACGGTGACATGCAAACATAAAACACACGCACGCACGCACACATAAAACAAACGCGGATTTTATAGGTTTGTTTGTGATGTGTAGTTATGCGTTTGTGTGCATGTCATTGGTGTGTGTGCGCATGTGTCAGTGTGTGTCTGCGTGTGCGTGCGTGTGTGTGTTTTATGTGTGCATGTCACCGTGTGTGTGCGTGTGTCAGTGCATGTCTGTGTGTGCATGCGTGTGTGTGTTTTATGTGTGCATGTCACCGTGTGTGTGCGTGTGTCAGTGCATGTCTGTGTGTGCATGCGTGTGTTTTGTGTGCGTCCGCGTTTGTTTTATGTGTGCGTGCGTGCGTGCGTGCGTGTGTTTTATGTGTGCATGTCACATGAAACAAATGCGCGCACGCACACATAAAACAAATGCGCGCATGCACACATAAAACAAATGCGCGCATGCACACATAAAACAAATGCGCGCGCGCGCACACAAAACACACGGATGCACACACAGACATGCACTGACACACGCACACACACACGGTGACATGCACACATAAAACAAACGCGGACGCACACAAAACAATGTGCGTCAATGCTTGCGCGTGTCAACACACAACACACGCACGCACACATTAAACAAATGCGCACACCCACATTAAACAAACGCGCACGCACACATAAAACACACGCATGCATACACAGACATGCACTGACAAACGCACACACACACGGTGACATGCAAACATAAAACACACGCACGCACGCACACATAATGCGTGTGTTTTGTGTGCGTCCGCGTTTGTTTTATGTGTGCGTGCGTGCGTGTGTTTTATGTGTGCATGTCACATGAAACAAATGCGCGCACGCACACATAAAACAAATGCGCGCATGCACACATAAAACAAATGCGCGCATGCACACATAAAGCAAATGCGCGCATGCACACATAAAACAAATGCGCGCACGTCACATAAAACAAATGCGCGCACGCACACATAAAACAAATGCGCGCACGCACATATTAAAGAAATGCGCACGCGCACACAAAAACAAATGCGCAAGAGCACACAAAACAAATGCGCGCGCACAGATAAAACAAATGCACACGCACACAACACACGCACGCACACATTAAACAAATGCGCACACCCACATAAAACAAACGCGCACGCACACATAAAACACACGCATGCATACACAGACATGCACTGACAAACGCACACACACACGGTGACATGCAAACATAAAACACACGCACGCACGCACACATAAAACAAACGCGGGTTTTATAGGTTTGTTTGTGATGTGTAGTTATGCGTTTGTGTGCATGTCATTGGTGTGTGTGCGCATGTGTCAGTGTGTGTCTGCGTGTGCGTGCGTGTGTGTGTGTGTTTTATGTGTGCATGTCACCGTGTGTGTGCGTGTGTCAGTGCATGTCTGTGTGTGCATGCGTGTGTTTTGTGTGCGTCCGCGTTTGTTTTATGTGTGCGTGCGTGCGTGTGTTTTATGTGTGCATGTCACATGAAACAAATGCGCGCACGCACACATAAAACAAATGCGCGCATGCACACATAAAACAAATGCGCGCATGCACACATAAAACAAATGCGCGCATGCACACATAAAGCAAATGCGCGCATGCACACATAAAACAAATGCGCGCACGTCACATAAAACAAATGCGCGCACGCACACATAAAACAAATGCGCGCACGCACATATTAAAGAAATGCGCACGCGCACACAAAACAAATGCGCAAGAGCACACAAAACAAATGCGCGCGCACAGATAAAACAAATGCACACGCACACAACACACGCACGCACACATTAAACAAATGCGCACACCCACATAAAACAAACGCGCACGCACACATAAAACACACGCATGCATACACAGACATGCACTGACAAACGCACACACACACGGTGACATGCAAACATAAAACACACGCGGATTTTATAGGTTTGTTTGTGATGTGTAGTTATGCGTTTGTGTGCATGTCATTGGTGTGTGTGCGCATGTGTCAGTGTGTGTCTGCGTGTGCGTGCGTGTGTGCGTTTTATGTGTGCATGTCACCGTGTGTGTGCGTGTGTCAGTGCATGTCTGTGTGTGCATGCGTGTGTGTGTTTTATGTGTGCATGTCACCGTGTGTGTGCGTGTGTCAGTGCATGTCTGTGTGTGCATGCGTGTGTTTTGTGTGCGTCCGCGTTTGTTTTATGTGTGCGTGCGTGCGTGTGTTTTATGTGTGCATGTCACATGAAACAAATGCGCGGACGCACACATAAAACAAATGCGCGCATGCACACATAAAACAAATGCGCGCATGCACACATAAAACAAATGCGCGCGCGCGCACACAAAACACACGGATGCACACACAGACATGCACTGACACACGCACACACACACGGTGACATGCACACATAAAACAAACGCGGACGCACACAAAACAAACGCGCACGCACACATAAAACACACGCATGCATACATAGACATGCACTGACAAACGCACACACACACGGTGACATGCAAACATAAAACACACGCACGCACGAACACATAAAACAAACGCGGATTTTTTTTAGAATAGAATAGAATAGAAAAGCTTTATTCATCCCCAGAGGGGAAACACACTTTCACAACAGCGCAGATTAAAAAAAATATATATAGGTTTGTTTGTGATGTGTAGTTATGCGTTTGTGTGCATGTCACTGGTGTGTGTGCGCATGTGTCAGTGTGTGTCTGCGTGTGCATGCGTGTGTTTTAGGTGTGCGTGCGCGTTTCTTTGATGTGTGCGTCCGCGTTTGTTTTATGTGTGCGTGCGTGCGTGTGTTTTATGTGTGCATGTCACCGTGTGTGTGTGCGTTTGTCAGTGCATGTCCGTGTACGCATGCGTGTGTTTTATGTGTGCGTGCGCGTTTGTTTTATGTGGGTGTGCGCATTTGTTTAATGTGTGCGTTCGTGCACAGTAAATTTCCAAGTGTCAAAAAGGAAGTGTTAATGTATTTTAACTATTTCATAGACTGGTTTAACTCTTCCAGATGTAACACAACAACAACAGGTGTAAAACGTGGCTCCTCCCCCTGCAGTGCTGTTGTCAATATCCAGAGTTAAAACCCAGGTGTTATTTATTCAGTGTAAAAAGTGAATGAACACTGTCAAGGGTCAATTTAACAATATTCAGTGTTAATATCTTAATATGCTCCGCCCATTTCAAATGATCCAGAAGTTTCTAGAGTAATTGGACCTCATGGACCACCGCCATGTTTCCATTGGTAAAGACTGTGGTAAGTCTCTCCATCTGCTGACTTATATTTAAATTAATTAAACGATTTATACAATTGTATTCACCGTGACTGTACTACCATTCGCTTTTTAGACTTCTAATGTAGATGAATTGCTATGTGGTTCACCAACATTAAGTTACATTCTATTACTTGTAATGCGGTACAGTTAACCTGCGCAGTGAACACCACGTGTAGACACTTGTAACCAATACCACTATGGATTATTGTGTATATTCGGTTTATGGTGCTCGCTCAAAACAACAGATGTATATGCTGTCTGTACATGCGCGCGCCAGTAAGTACGGTAGTTCATTCCCGCGCCACTCC
This sequence comes from Callionymus lyra, assembly GCF_982586985.1. NCBI lineage: Eukaryota > Metazoa > Chordata > Actinopteri > Syngnathiformes > Callionymidae > Callionymus > Callionymus lyra. The sequence continues at coordinate 270,462 of NW_028258540.1, read as the reverse complement.
CCCTCTGTCAGGCTTTAGTTTTTAGTAATGTAACCCAGCCGTTTATTTGTCGTTTTATGTTTCAATTATTTTCACTGGAAGTATATAATTAAACCCAGTTGTTATTTTCGTGTTTTATGTTTTATTACTTTTCAATGCATGTATCGCATCAAGACACTGTCGCTTTAAGACGGCCATTGTTTTTTACCTGCGTTCCACGGATGAGACGCGTGGTGTTCAGATGCTTCAGCGGCTCAGAGACTGAGACACGTGTAAGTAAGTAAGTAAGTAAGTAATATTTATTTATATAGCGCTTTTCGAGACCAGGGTCACAAAGCGCTTTAACAATCAAAAACAATACTCAAAACAGTACATACTTCAAAGATCAAGACAACACCGAGAACAACAAGTTCGAGAAATTCAAGGAAAAGCCTGAACAAATAGAAACGTCTTAAGATGTTTCTTAAAGGAGTCAGTAGACTCCATCAAGCGCAAAGAGAGAGGAAGATTGTTCCAAAGCTTAGGAGCAACAGCCTGAAAAGATTTCTCTCCTCTGGTCCTGAGCCGTGTGCGTGGAACCATCAGTAGATTCTGATCCACAGACCTCAGAGACCGAGCTGGGGTGTAAGGCTGGATCAGATCAGTGATGTAAGGAGGAGCCTGACCATGAATAGCTCTGAAAGTAAGAACCAGAATTTTAAAGTTGATCCTGAAAGAAACTGGAAGCCAGTGAAGAGTTTTAAGGATCGGAGAAATGTGAGTTCTCCTACTTGAGCGGGTCAGAATTCTCGCTGCAGAGTTCTGAATCAACTGCAGACGAGACAGCTCCTTCTTGTTAAGACATGAAAACAAACCGTTACAATAGTCCAGACGAGAAGAAACAAACGCATGGATTACAAGCTCCAGATCATGTTGTGACAACATTTTCCTAAGTTTAGAGATTTTTCTCAGTTGAAGGAAACAGTTTCTGGTCAGTTTTCTGCAGTGTTGAACAAGAGACATGTCTTTATCAAATACAACACCCAGGTTTCTCAGGCTCAGTTTGACAGACTGACCTAAGTCACCCAAGTACTGACTCAACCATGGAATCTTATCATCAGGAGCAATCACCAGAGTTTCAGTTTTGTCCACATTAAGCTGTAAAGTGTGCCAACGCTCCTGCAATTTTACTGAATACACTCGCTTATCACTCCTAGGTGAGCCTAAACAATACGTTTATATTATTGTTTATATTGCTGTGTGTAAATGAATGTTGTGTCGAAGCAGCTATTTAAGTTTTTGTGTGAAACTTGAAGCATTGTTTTATAACTTTATTCAAGTGTATATTTTCGATAGTATTTTATATTGTACTGTTTCACTTTGTTTTGAAAGTAAGTTGCACTTTATATTTTGTTATCGCGTGGTGTTCAGATGCTTCAGCGGCTCAGAGTTCACCGCATCTGTTATTTAACACGCCGATTAAACGTTCGTGCTGTTGTATGGTTAACAAGCGTTGAATGTGTTGAAGGTGCCGTAGCTAAGAATCTTGAATATTAATAAAATAAATCGCCTACCATGACCCACCAATATAGCAAACTTTTTATTGGAATATAAATATATTTTCGTCCTTCAAAATAACAAACAAAATACGTGTGTGAGTTACATTATAATTAAAAAAGCTAAGTTTTAGCGAACTAGCTCTCGTGTTAACGCACCACAGAAAGTTACATTACACGCAATGAAACATTATTTCTGAGTCTTAAAGCAATAATGATATCTTACCTCAATAGACGAGTGACGCGCACCTGATTCCGTCAAGTTATGCACAAACGTGAGGATAAAATGCGATCGATCTTTGTCAACAAGTGTGACGTCATCATCCGGAAGTTGCGTATGCGGCAATTTGAAAACTTTTTAGCTGACGCTAAATTTAAACTAAACTTAACTCGGTCTTTATACAAGCACGCATCTACTATTGTATTCATGGCGCTTTTAAACAAACAAGCACAATATCTCATTGTATTCCTGTGGTGTGACGTCACCGCTGCAGGATCAGTTGATTAGCATGTGTGACGTCACCCCTGCAGACTCGCGATTAATGTTGACAAACGTCACGTAGACGCTCATAATCGCAGCTAAATAAAAAGAAAACATATGTCCATAAACGCAATCTCAATGAAAGCTTCTATTTTCATAGAAAAGCGCACCGGATTATAAAGAGGATCAAGCGAAATAGCACAGACTTTATTTTACTCATTCATAAAACAATGTCAACATTATGGAGTTGAAACACCTAAAAATATACAATATAGTCACTTTTACAGGACCTTTTAAGCATGTTTTAATCCGCGAGAGCTTCTTGACTTCCGCGATGCGTAAACAATCCAAGCTCCAAAAAATTAAAATTAAGCATTTTTACCGATTTCTATTCACTCTGTACCTCCTTAAAGTGGTTTGAGGTCGTTAAGCACAATCAGGATTAGAATCACACTGTTGACATTAAACATTTCAAATGAGCTTCATAGTTGTAGAATTACGGTAGCCAAATGAAACAGCGACACGTCACGTTACCAAGGCAACGAAGAGATGGGCGACGCGTCAAATGTAACCCGGGTCGTCAATGCGTGCGGGTGTGTCAATGCGTATAGACGTGTGTTTATATGTGTGTACATATATGTGTGTATGTGTATAGACGTGTGTGTGTATATGTGTGTGTGTATGTGTATAGACGTGTGTGTGTATATATATGTGTGTATGTGTATAGACGTGTGTGTGTGTATATATGTGTGTGTGAGGATGACAGTCATCCTCTCAGCACTGTCATCAGTGAGCAGAGAAGCAGAATGAGTGCACGAATGCTCCTACCCAGGTGCAAAACAAATAGACTCAGGGACTCATTCATCCCTCGGGCTATTAAATTGTACAATTCTGAGTTCGGGGGCAGGAGTGGAGTGAGAGTATCTGGATGTTCTGTTCCATGTTAGTCTTTGTATCTTTGTCTTTGTTGTTTTTCTTTCCTTGACCTATGTTCTTTATCTTTGTCTTTAGACTTAGATTGTGTCATCTTGTTCTTCCTCTTTATGTTCTTCTTATTTTTTTTTTTTTTTTTTTTTTTTTTTTTTTTTTTTTTTTTTTTTTTTTTTTTTTTTATGAAAAATTGCTGGCTATTGTAAAAAAACAATTTCCCAAAGGAGACCTCCTGAGGGATCAATAAAGTTTTACCTTACCTTACCTTACCTTACCTGTATAGACGTGTGTGTATATATATGTGTGTATGTGTATAGACGTGTGTGTATATGTGTGTATGTGTATAGACGTGTGTGTGTGTGTGTGTGTGTATATATATATACGTGTGTGTGTTTATATATGTGTGTATGTGTATAGACGTGTGTGTGTATATATATGTGTGTATATGTGTGTATGTGTATAGACGTGTGTGTGTGTATATGTGTGTATGTGTATAGACGTGTGTGTATATATATGTGTGTATATGTGTGTATGTGTATAGACGTGTGTGTATATATACGTGTGTATGTGTATAGACGTGTGTGTGTATATGTATATGTGTGTATGTGTATAGACGTGTGTGTGTGTGTGTGTGTATATACTGTATATATATTGTAACGATCCTGTTTGTTCTGTTCATTAATGTTGCGGGCACTTTAAGAAGGTGAGTCTGTGCGCATGCGCAGTTGTTGTTAGAGAGATTTCGCGTTCAACTAGTGGTGTGAAGAACGAGCGGCGTTGGTTGTGGCCGAAACAATAACCTCTCTGTGAGTACAGCGAACAAAGAAACAATATCTGTGCAAGACAACCGTCTGGTCATGTGTGGAGGACCAAACGTTACATTGGTGTCAGAAGCGACTTTTTCGGACCTGCTCCTGAGGCGAAGCTAACGGTTATTAGCAACGAACTTTGCTAACGAACGTCCCCGGTATGTACGGGAAAGTGAAGAGCGAAAGTGAGGAGATGGACGTTGGTGCGAGACGACGGGACCATGCTCAACAGTTAAGAGACGCTGTGTTACAACTCTCAGAAGAAGAATGTGCGTCAATGCGTGCGCCAATGTGCAGCAACTGGGCTTCATCAAGTATCAAACAGATCACACATCACACCTACCATGATTTTGTTCAATGAGATGAAAACTTATTTGATGTTCAATCCAGTGTTCAGGTTGACTTCAGTGCTTATGTTTTAGTAGAAGTGAAGCTGTGGTGCTTTAGTTTAATACATGGACACAGCACTAAACTTTGTTGTTGGTTGTTAGTTGTTTTTTTAGATTTTGGGATCAACCGTCACTTTTTAGTAATGGGAGAATTATTTCTCTGCACTGTGCGAGTCGTCCCAGAGCCATTGTTCAGCCTGAAGCCAATACGTTTTTAGGTTGAAAAGTTTGCCCCCCTGAAAAAATGTAATGCCCCCCCTTAAATGTTTTTCTGCAGCCGGGTCTGTCAGTGTTATACTAGATCCACTCAGTATAAACTGTTGTCAACATTGAAGTCAAATCATCTCCAGAAATGATACTTTGTGATGAAGTCTTAATGTTAAAAGAGACAAATGTAATAATATCTTTAATGAATCAATTCATGTACATTTATATCAAACCTGCTATTCCCTGCATGATGGGATCAGAAACACTAGAATTCTACTTTCTCGGGACGTTTTAGATTTACAACGACGACATCATTAAAAGTGTGAACTGCAGTCACACTGCAAGTTTATGTCCATAATCCTTAGATATTCTCTCCAAATGAGAACAATTTAACAGAAGAGTTTAACATTACCTTGGCTGTAGTCATGCTCTGTAGACAGAAGCTTCACCTGCACAGGTGATCTCATTAGCTCGTCCTGTCTCTCCACCTGCACGCAAAGCAACTTGTACTCTCTGCTGCCCTCTAGTGTTGCTAAAACGATTTATTATGTCCAATAAACAAACCTACAGAAAGACTTAACAGTGTGGGTCTTTCTTTTTATTTCAAGGGTCCCCATTTTATCTCAAACATCAATATAGCTAATATTTAACACTAATTGGTAAATATCAAACATGTATGCTTCATTACAGTTGAAACAATTGTTCTCTGGTAACAAATATTTATCATTAAACATGTGTGTTCATGTATGATCCATGGCACTCATCATGATGGACAAATATGATGGAAAAACATTCTATTAGTGTCAGTACAGTACACGAGGTTGGAAATCAACCACGCATTTGCGCATGCGTTGTCCACCTACAAGGAGGTTTATAACGGTCAGACGCGGAAGAATCTACGAAACTATCACTGATAGATTCTCAAAAATCATCTGATATTAAATGATCTTTTCTCTCAAGGATAAGGATGTTGAAGGAGTGACGTCACAGTGTCCACTGTTGAAGGATAAGGATGTTGAGTGTCCAGCTGGAAGGAGCACAGGTACATGTTGTGGTTTATTAAAGTCTCTTTTCATTTTATTGACATCGGTAAATGTAACGCTAAGTTTAAGTGAAGGTATCAAGACCTGTCGCCCTTCCCAGCTATCTTCTAAATAATCCACGGAGGAAAAATTCAGAAAAAAAAGTCTTATATAGATCCAGAGCGGTCCGTAATAGGAACAAAAAAACAAAACAGGCACTCGGGGCGAAGGCAGGGCACTTCTGGAGATCGGGGTCCCAACAGCAACTAAAACAAAAAGACAAAAGGACTCACTTGAGTAAATAAAAGTGCTGACAACGTCAGGAGTATCCAAAGGATTATCCAGTTGTGATTCAAAGGCGAGGAGCGAGATCGAAAGGACAGCCAACCTGGTCTGGAAACGCAATACTCTGGCGAGTTCTTCCGGGTAGAGACGCTCCTTATCAATGGGAAGAACCCGCCACTCCATCATCCCCAGCCGCGCACCTGCCAGCGTCTGTCACTCAAAACACAGGACACATGAAAACGGAAAACCACCTTCAAAATAAAACAAAAGAACATAAGCATGACACTTGTATGTTGATTCTATCAAATGTATTCTGCCTATTTTAAATGTTGACCTTTTTTCTTATAAGAGTAACTGTCAGGAGTCTTGATGTAAAACGTCACTCAAATGTGTCATTTATTTATTTCTCTCACAGGATTCAGAGTCAATGTTCATTGCACAGAATTTCCATCTCCGTCCTGCACTGTCTGTGATGATGGAACTTACATGGACAAATTGAACCGAGAGAAACATGGTTTCAAGTGTCTCGTCTGTACTGAAGGTAAAGTTTGTTCTTCACTAGAATGATGAGTTGGTCAGTATGTAGATGTGATGTAGAATTTGTTATTGACTAACAGGACTGAGAGAGATCAGATCCTGTACCTTCACAGCAAACACCAAGTGTGAACCTCTGGAGGGTTTTTTCTGTGTGGACGGCTCAGTGGACACATGTGTGGCAGCACAGCAACACTCCACATGTGAACCAGGACAGTTCATCATCAGAGCAGGCGAGTTTCACATCCAACATGTGAAATGCAAGAGTGCAGAAACTATAAGACACACACAATGTTCTTCACAGGAACGTCCTCCACAGACACTGAGTGTGGAACCTGCAGTGAAGGAACATTTTCAAATGGAACGTTCACGTCATGTCAGGATCACAAACAGTGAGTGAAGCTTCACAAATGTTTGCTCCAGATGTTTTCTTCTAAACTGTCTCCACTTGTCTTTGTAGATGTTCAACATATCTACGAGAAGGAAGTATTTCTTCTGACTCTGTATGTCGAGAAGGTTTGACACCAGGAGAAGTGGCTGGAATTATTGTTGCTGTGATCGTTCTACTGATCACATGTTCTGTAGTTTATTGGTATAAAAAAAGAAAAAGAGGTAAAAAACAAATGCATTCATAAAAATCACATTATTATATTGATTTGTGTTTATCTGGAGTCATTTCCTTGAATTATTTTTCTCCTTAACCAGATGGAAAAGAGTTCAAGAGAAGAAGGAAGGTATGTAAGAATGTTTTTTAGTCATTTATCAAAGTGATTTAATGTTTAAATGTAATGTTGATTAATTTTGCAAATGTCATCACTTGTACAATTAAAATGAATGTCAATTTTGGTTTAATATCTTCAGCACTGCAGTATTTGTGCATCAGAGAAACGATCATTATTTCTTATTAGGAGGTGGCAGTGGGAATGAATGAATGTATGGATTCAACGGAGCATCCGTGAGAATTTCAATTAGTTTGAGCTTTTTTTTAAATCTAAACTGACTTATTTTTTTCTTGTCTTAGATCAATTTATTCATCTGAGAATAAGTCCGATGAAGTGGAACATGTTCCACTGATGGTAGAACCCGGGGAAGACCCAGAACACACTGAAGAAGCATGTTCCTCCACTGGGCTGGAAACACAGGGGGGTCCTCCAGAAAGAGCTGGACGATGTAACTGGGGAGAAGAAAGTATGGACCTCTCTGCTGAAGCTGCTGCCCCCGTGACAAGAATCCAGATAAACAGACCAGAGATAGCAGACGTTGAATATGAACTAATTGGACACGAGGATATTAAAGTAGATTGTTCAGTCATTCAATAGAATGTTTGAGTTTTATACAACATGAAAAATGTGTTCATAAATGATGTGTTCAGTGAACATAACATATTTCTGGCTGTTTTCATTTGCCTGTGTGTGTAGCTTAGTCTGTGATATAGAAAACAGTTTCTGTCAAAGCTTTCATTAATCTCATAAATGGCTGATCAGTTAAACATCAGCCAGGTTTGAGGATGTACTTCACTCCACAGCCGTCAGTGTTGCTTGTTCTTTCACTGCCCTTTTTGTGAGGTCACCAAATTCAGACCAGCACAGATGGACAAAACCCAACAGCACATACAAAGCCACTTGAGAAAGGCAATCATCATGGAGGTGTGTACAGTATATGTTTAGTTAGTTCCTCGTATATTGCATCATAAAAGTCTAACCGTTTACATTTTTATGTTTGACAGACTATCCGATACACAGATGTGGGCTGCAGACCAGAACCTCACGTCCATTGTCATGTGCGTGTCAATGTGTGTCAATGCGCGCGTGTGTCAATGTGCGTCAATGCTTGCGCGCGTGTCAATGTGCGTCAATGCTTGCGTGCGTGTCAATGCGTGTGCGTGTGTCAATATGCTTGCGCGCGTGTCAATGTGCGTCAATGCTTGCGCGCGTGTCAATGTGCGTCAATGCGCCCGTGCGTGTCAATGCGTGTGCGTGCGTCAATATGCGCGCGAGTGTCAATGTGCGTCAATGCTTGCGCGCGTGTCAATGTGCGTCAATGCTTGCGCGTGTGTCAATGTGCGTCAATGCTTGCGCGTGTCAACACACAACACACGCACGCACACATTAAACAAATGCGCACACCCACATTAAACAAACGCGCACGCACACATAAAACACACGCATGCATACACAGACATGCACTGACAAACGCACACACACACGGTGACATGCAAACATAAAACACACGCACGCACGCACACATAAAACAAACGCGGATTTTATAGGTTTGTTTGTGATGTGTAGTTATGCGTTTGTGTGCATGTCATTGGTGTGTGTGCGCATGTGTCAGTGTGTGTCTGCGTGTGCGTGCGTGTGTGTGTTTTATGTGTGCATGTCACCGTGTGTGTGCGTGTGTCAGTGCATGTCTGTGTGTGCATGCGTGTGTGTGTTTTATGTGTGCATGTCACCGTGTGTGTGCGTGTGTCAGTGCATGTCTGTGTGTGCATGCGTGTGTTTTGTGTGCGTCCGCGTTTGTTTTATGTGTGCGTGCGTGCGTGTGTTTTATGTGTGCATGTCACATGAAACAAATGCGCGCACGCACACATAAAACAAATGCGCGCATGCACACATAAAACAAATGCGCGCATGCACACATAAAGCAAATGCGCGCATGTACACATAAAACAAATGCGCGCACGTCACATAAAACAAATGCGCGCACGCACACATAAAACAAATGCGCGCACGCACATATTAAAGAAATGCGCACGCGCACACAAAACAAATGCGCAAGAGCACACAAAACAAATGCGCGCGCACAGATAAAACAAATGCACACGCACACAACACACGCACGCACACATTAAACAAATGCGCACACCCACATAAAACAAACGCGCACGCACACATAAAACACACGCATGCATACACAGACATGCACTGACAAACGCACACACACACGGTGACATGCAAACATAAAACACACGCACGCACGCACACATAAAACAAACGCGGGTTTTATAGGTTTGTTTGTGATGTGTAGTTATGCGTTTGTGTGCATATCATTGGTGTGTGTGCGCATGTGTCAGTGTGTGTCTGCGTGTGCGTGCGTGTGTGTGTTTTATGTGTGCATGTCACCGTGTGTGTGCGTGTGTCAGTGCATGTCTGTGTGTGCATGCGTGTGTTTTGTGTGCGTCCGCGTTTGTTTTATGTGTGCGTGCGTGCGTGTGTTTTATGTGTGCATGTCACATGAAACAAATGCGCGCACGCACACATAAAACAAATGCGCGCATGCACACATAAAACAAATGCGCGCATGCACACATAAAACAAATGCGCGCATGCACACATAAAGCAAATGCGCGCATGCACACATAAAACAAATGCGCGCACGTCACATAAAACAAATGCGCGCACGCACACATAAAACAAATGCGCGCACGCACATATTAAAGAAATGCGCACGCGCACACAAAACAAATGCGCAAGAGCACACAAAACAAATGCGCGCGCACAGATAAAACAAATGCACACGCACACAACACACGCACGCACACATTAAACAAATGCGCACACCCACATAAAACAAACGCGCACGCACACATAAAACACACGCATGCATACACAGACATGCACTGACAAACGCACACACACACGGTGACATGCAAACATAAAACACACGCACGCACGCACACATAAAACAAACGCGGATTTTATAGGTTTGTTTGTGATCTGTAGTTATGCGTTTGTGTGCATGTCATTGGTGTGTGTGCGCATGTGTCAGTGTGTGTCTGCGTGTGCGTGCGTGTGTGTGTTTTATGTGTGCATGTCACCGTGTGTGTGCGTGTGTCAGTGCATGTCTGTGTGTGCATGCGTGTGTGTGTTTTATGTGTGCATGTCACCGTGTGTGTGCGTGTGTCAGTGCATGTCTGTGTGTGCATGCGTGTGTTTTGTGTGCGTCCGCGTTTGTTTTATGTGTGCGTGCGTGCGTGTGTTTTATGTGTGCATGTCACATGAAACAAATGCGCGCACGCACACATAAAACAAATGCGCGCATGCACACATAAAACAAATGCGCGCATGCACACATAAAACAAATGCGCGCGCGCGCACACAAAACACACGGATGCACACACAGACATGCACTGACACACGCACACACACACGGTGACATGCACACATAAAACAAACGCGGACGCACACAAAACAATGTGCGTCAATGCTTGCGCGTGTCAACACACAACACACGCACGCACACATTAAACAAATGCGCACACCCACATTAAACAAACGCGCACGCACACATAAAACACACGCATGCATACACAGACATGCACTGACAAACGCACACACACACGGTGACATGCAAACATAAAACACACGCACGCACGCACACATAATGCGTGTGTTTTGTGTGCGTCCGCGTTTGTTTTATGTGTGCGTGTGTGCGTGTGTTTTATGTGTGCATGTCACATGAAACAAATGCGCGCACGCACACATAAAACAAATGCGCGCATGCACACATAAAACAAATGCGCGCATGCACACATAAAGCAAATGCGCGCATGCACACATAAAACAAATGCGCGCACGTCACATAAAACAAATGCGCGCACGCACACATAAAACAAATGCGCGCACGCACATATTAAAGAAATGCGCACGCGCACACAAAACAAATGCGCAAGAGCACACAAAACAAATGCGCGCGCACAGATAAAACAAATGCACACGCACACAACACACGCACACATTAAACAAATGCGCACACCCACATTAAACAAACGCGCACGCACACATAAAACACACGCATGCATACACAGACATGCACTGACAAACGCACACACACACGGTGACATGCAAACATAAAACACACGCACGCACGCACACATAAAACAAACGCGGGTTTTATAGGTTTGTTTGTGATGTGTAGTTATGCGTTTGTGTGCATGTCATTGGTGTGTGTGCGCATGTGTCAGTGTGTGTCTGCGTGTGCGTGCGTGTGTGTGTTTTATGTGTGCATGTCACCGTGTGTGTGCGTGTGTCAGTGCATGTCTGTGTGTGCATGCGTGTGTTTTGTGTGCGTCCGCGTTTGTTTTATGTGTGCGTGCGTGCGTGTGTTTTATGTGTGCATGTCACATGAAACAAATGCGCGCACGCACACATAAAACAAATGCGCGCATGCACACATAAAACAAATGCGCGCATGCACACATAAAGCAAATGCGCGCATGCACACATAAAACAAATGCGCGCACGTCACATAAAACAAATGCGCGCACGCACACATAAAACAAATGCGCGCACGCACATATTAAAGAAATGCGCACGCGCACACAAAACAAATGCGCAAGAGCACACAAAACAAATGCGCGCGCACAGATAAAACAAATGCACACGCACACAACACACGCACGCACACATTAAACAAATGCGCACACCCACATAAAACAAACGCGCACGCACACATAAAACACACGCATGCATACACAGACATGCACTGACAAACGCACACACACGGTGACATGCAAACATAAAACACACGCACGCACGCACACATAAAACAAACGCGGATTTTATAGGTTTGTTTGTTATCTGTAGTTATGCGTTTGTGTGCATGTCATTGGTGTGTGTGCGCATGTGTCAGTGTGTGTCTGCGTGTGCGTGCGTGTGTGTGTTTTATGTGTGCATGTCACCGTGTGTGTGCGTGTGTCAGTGCATGTCTGTGTGTGCATGCGTGTGTGTGCTTTATGTGTGCATGTCACCGTGTGTGTGCGTGTGTCAGTGCATGTCTGTGTGTGCATGCGTGTGTTTTGTGTGCGTCCGCGTTTGTTTTATGTGTGCGTGCGTGCGTGTGTTTTATGTGTGCATGTCACATGAAACAAATGCGCGCACGCACACATAAAACAAATGCGCGCATGCACACATAAAACAAATGCGCGCATGCACACATAAAACAAATGCGCGCGCGCGCACACAAAACACACGGATGCACACACAGACATGCACTGACACACGCACACACACACGGTGACATGCACACATAAAACAAACGCGGACGCACACAAAACAAACGCGCACGCACACATAAAACACACGCATGCATACATAGACATGCACTGACAAACGCACACACACACGGTGACATGCAAACATAAAACACACGCACGCACGAACACATAAAACAAACGCGGATTTTTTTTAGAATAGAATAGAATAGAAAAGCTTTATTCATCCCCAGAGGGGAAACACACTTTCACAACAGCGCAGATTAAAAAAAATATATATAGGTTTGTTTGTGATGTGTAGTTATGCGTTTGTGTGCATGTCACTGGTGTGTGTGCGCATGTGTCAGTGTGCGTCTGCGTGTGCGTGCGTGTGTGTGTTTTATGTGTGCATGTCACCGTGTGTGTGTGCGTGTGTCAGTGCATGTCTGTGTGTGCATGCGTGTGTTTAATGTGTGCGTGCGCGTTTGTTTTGTGTGCGTCCGCGTTTGTTTTATGTGTGCGTGCGTGCGTGTGTTTATGTGTGCATGTCACCGTGTGTGTGGGCGTGTGTCAGTGCATGTCTGTGTGTGCATGCGTGTGTTTTAGGTGTGCGTGCGCGTTTCTTTGATGTGTGCGTCCGCGTTTGTTTTATGTGTGCGTGCGTGCGTGTGTTTTATGTGTGCATGTCACCGTGTGTGTGTGCGTTTGTCAGTGCATGTCCGTGTACGCATGCGTGTGTTTTATGTGTGCGTGCGCGTTTGTTTTATGTGGGTGTGCGCATTTGTTTAATGTGTGCGTTCGTGCACAGTAAATTTCCAAGTGTCAAAAAGGAAGTGTTAATGTATTTTAACTATTTCATAGACTGGTTTAACTCTTCCAGATGTAACACAACAACAACAGGTGTAAAACGTGGCTCCTCCCCCTGCAGTGCTGTTGTCAATATCCAGAGTTAAAACCCAGGTGTTATTTATTCAGTGTAAAAAGTGAATGAACACTGTCAAGGGTCAATTTAACAATATTCAGTGTTAATATCTTAATATGCTCCGCCCATTTCAAATGATCCAGAAGTTTCTAGAGTAATTGGACCTCATGGACCACCGCCATGTTTCCATTGGTAAAGACTGTGGTAAGTCTCTCCATCTGCTGACTTATATTTAAATGAATTAAACGATTTATACAATTGTATTCACCGTGACTGTACTACCATTCGCTTTTTAGACTTCTAATGTAGATGAATTGCTATGTGGTTCACCAACATTAAGTTACATTCTATTACTTGTAATGCGGTACAGTTAACCTGCGCAGTGAACACCACGTGTAGACACTTGTAACCAATACCACTATGGATTATTGTGTATATTCGGTTTATGGTGCTCGCTCAAAACAACAGATATATATGCTGTCTGTACATGCGCGCGCCAGTAAGTACGGTAGATCATTCCCGCGCCACTCCCCCTCTGTCAGGCTTTAGTTTTTAGTAATGTAACCCAGCCGTTTATTTGTCGTTTTATGTTTCAATTATTTTCACTGGAAGTATATAATTAAACCCAGTTGTTATTTTCGTGTTTTATGTTTTATTACTTTTCAATGCATGTATCGCATCAAGACACTGTCGCTTTAAGACGGCCATTGTTTTTTACCTGCGTTCCACGGATGAGACGCGTGGTGTTCAGATGCTTCAGCGGCTCAGAGACTGAGACACGTGTAAGTAAGTAAGTAAGTAAGTAATATTTATTTATATAGCGCTTTTCGAGACCAGGGTCACAAAGCGCTTTAACAATCAAAAACAATACTCAAAACAGTACATACTTCAAAGATCAAGACAACACCGAGAACAACAAGTTCGAGAAATTCAAGGAAAAGCCTGAACAAATAGAAACGTCTTAAGATGTTTCTTAAAGGAGTCAGTAGACTCCATCAAGCGCAAAGAGAGAGGAAGATTGTTCCAAAGCTTAGGAGCAACAGCCTGAAAAGATTTCTCTCCTCTGGTCCTGAGCCGTGTGCGTGGAACCATCAGTAGATTCTGATCCACAGACCTCAGAGACCGAGCTGGGGTGTAAGGCTGGATCAGATCAGTGATGTAAGGAGGAGCCTGACCATGAATAGCTCTGAAAGTAAGAACCAGAATTTTAAAGTTGATCCTGAAAGAAACTGGAAGCCAGTGAAGAGTTTTAAGGATCGGAGAAATGTGAGTTCTCCTACTTGAGCGGGTCAGAATTCTCGCTGCAGAGTTCTGAATCAACTGCAGACGAGACAGCTCCTTCTTGTTAAGACATGAAAACAAACCGTTACAATAGTCCAGACGAGAAGAAACAAACGCATGGATTACAAGCTCCAGATCATGTTGTGACAACATTTTCCTAAGTTTAGAGATTTTTCTCAGTTGAAGGAAACAGTTTCTGGTCAGTTTTCTGCAGTGTTGAACAAGAGACATGTCTTTATCAAATACAACACCCAGGTTTCTCAGGCTCAGTTTGACAGACTGACCTAAGTCACCCAAGTACTGACTCAACCATGGAATCTTATCATCAGGAGCAATCACCAGAGTTTCAGTTTTGTCCACATTAAGCTGTAAAGTGTGCCAACGCTCCTGCAATTTTACTGAATACACTCGCTTATCACTCCTAGGTGAGCCTAAACAATACGTTTATATTATTGTTTATATTGCTGTGTGTAAATGAATGTTGTGTCGAAGCAGCTATTTAAGTTTTTGTGTGAAACTTGAAGCATTGTTTTATAACTTTATTCAAGTGTATATTTTCGATAGTATTTTATATTGTACTGTTTCACTTTGTTTTGAAAGTAAGTTGCACTTTATATTTTGTTATCGCGTGGTGTTCAGATGCTTCAGCGGCTCAGAGTTCACCGCATCTGTTATTTAACACGCCGATTAAACGTTCGTGCTGTTGTATGGTTAACAAGCGTTGAATGTGTTGAAGGTGCCGTAGCTAAGAATCTTGAATATTAATAAAATAAATCGCCTACCATGACCCACCAATATAGCAAACTTTTTATTGGAATATAAATATATTTTCGTCCTTCAAAATAACAAACAAAATACGTGTGTGAGTTACATTATAATTTAAAAAAGCTAAGTTTTAGCGAACTAGCTCTCGTGTTAACGCACCACAGAAAGTTACATTACACGCAATGAAACATTATTTCTGAGTCTTAAAGCAATAATGATATCTTACCTCAATAGACGAGTGACGCGCACCTGATTCCGTCAAGTTATGCACAAACGTGAGGATAAAATGCGATCGATCTTTGTCAACAAGTGTGACGTCATCATCCGGAAGTTGCGTATGCGGCAATTTGAAAACTTTTTAGCTAACGCTAAATTTAAACTAAACTTAACTCGGTCTTTATACAAGCACGCATCTACTATTGTATTCATGGCGCTTTTAAACAAACAAGCACAATATCTCATTGTATTCCTGTGGTGTGACGTCACCGCTGCAGGATCAGTTGATTAGCATGTGTGACGTCACCCCTGCAGACTCGCGATTAATGTTGACAAACGTCACGTAGACGCTCATAATCGCAGCTAAATAAAAAGAAAACATATGTCCATAAACGCAATCTCAATGAAAGCTTCTATTTTCATAGAAAAGCGCACCGGATTATAAAGAGGATCAAGCGAAATAGCACAGACTTTATTTTACTCATTCATAAAACAATGTCAACATTATGGAGTTGAAACACCTAAAAATATACAATATAGTCACTTTTACAGGACCTTTTAAGCATGTTTTAATCCGCGAGAGCTTCTTGACTTCCGCGATGCGTAAACAATCCAAGCTCCAAAAAATTAAAATTAAGCATTTTTACCGATTTATATTCACTCTGTACCTCCTTAAAGTGGTTTGAGGTCGTTAAGCACAATCAGGATTAGAATCACACTGTTGACATTAAACATTTCAAATGAGCTTCATAGTTGTAGAATTACGGTAGCCAAATGAAACAGCGACACGTCACGTTACCAAGGCAACGAAGAGATGGGCGACGCGTCAAATGTAACCCGGGTCGTTTGAATCCGACGTCGGGGGGTGCTCTGTATAATACTGGGTGACCCGTGCGTGTCAATGCGTGCGCGCGTGTCAATGTGCGTCAATACGTGTGTGTCAATGTGCGTCAATGTGCGTCAATGCGTGCGGGTGTGTCAATGCGTATAGACGTGTGTTTATATGTGTGTACATATATGTGTGTATGTGTATAGACGTGTGTGTGTATATATGTGTGTGTATGTGTATAGACGTGTGTGTGTATATATATGTGTGTATGTGTATAGACGTGTGTGTGTGTATATATGTGTGTGTATAGACGTGTGTGTATATATATGTGTGTATGTGTATAGACGTGTGTGTATATGTGTGTATGTGTATAGACGTGTGTGTGTGTGTGTGTGTGTGTATATATATATACGTGTGTGTGTTTATATATGTGTGTATGTGTATAGACGTGTGTGTGTATATATATGTGTGTATATGTGTGTATGTGTATAGACGTGTGTGTGTGTATATGTGTGTATGTGTATAGACGTGTGTGTATATATATGTGTGTATATGTGTGTATGTGTATAGACGTGTGTGTATATATATGTGTGTATGTGTATAGACGTGTGTGTGTATATGTATATGTGTGTATGTGTATAGACGTGTGTGTGTGTGTGTGTGTGTGTATATACTGTATATATATTGTAACGATCCTGTTTGTTCTGTTCATTAATGTTGCGGGCACTTTAAGAAGGTGAGTCTGTGCGCATGCGCAGTTGTTGTTAGAGAGATTTCGCGTTCAACTAGTGGTGTGAAGAACGAGCGGCGTTGGTTGTGGCCGAAACAATAACCTCTCTGTGAGTACAGCGAACAAAGAAACAATATCTGTGCAAGACAACCGTCTGGTCATGTGTGGAGGACCAAACGTTACATTGGTGTCAGAAGCGACTTTTTCGGACCTGCTCCTGAGGCGAAGCTAACGGTTATTAGCAACGAACTTTGCTAACGAACGTCCCCGGTATGTACGGGAAAGTGAAGAGCGAAAGTGAGGAGATGGACGTTGGTGCGAGACGACGGGACCATGCTCAACAGTTAAGAGACGCTGTGTTACAACTCTCAGAAGAAGAATGTGCGTCAATGCGTGCGCCAATGTGCAGCAACTGGGCTTCATCAAGTATCAAACAGATCACACATCACACCTACCATGATTTTGTTCAATGAGATGAAAACTTATTTGATGTTCAATCCAGTGTTCAGGTTGACTTCAGTGCTTATGTTTTAGTAGAAGTGAAGCTGTGGTGCTTTAGTTTAATACATGGACACAGCACTAAACTTTGTTGTTGGTTGTTAGTTGTTTTTTTAGATTTTGGGATCAACCGTCACTTTTTAGTAATGGGAGAATTATTTCTCTGCACTGTGCGAGTCGTCCCAGAGCCATTGTTCAGCCTGAAGCCAATACGTTTTTAGGTTGAAAAGTTTGCCCCCCTGAAAAAATGTAATGCCCCCCCTTAAATGTTTTTCTGCAGCCGGGTCTGTCAGTGTTATACTAGATCCACTCAGTATAAACTGTTGTCAACATTGAAGTCAAATCATCTCCAGAAATGATACTTTGTGATGAAGTCTTAATGTTAAAAGAGACAAATGTAATAATATCTTTAATGAATCAATTCATGTACATTTATATCAAACCTGCTATTCCCTGCATGATGGGATCAGAAACACTAGAATTCTACTTTCTCGGGACGTTTTAGATTTACAACGACGACATCATTAAAAGTGTGAACTGCAGTCACACTGCAAGTTTATGTCCATAATCCTTAGATATTCTCTCCAAATGAGAACAATTTAACAGAAGAGTTTAACATTACCTTGGCTGTAGTCATGCTCTGTAGACAGAAGCTTCACCTGCACAGGTGATCTCATTAGCTCGTCCTGTCTCTCCACCTGCACGCAAAGCAACTTGTACTCTCTGCTGCCCTCTAGTGTTGCTAAAACGATTTATTATGTCCAATAAACAAACCTACAGAAAGACTTAACAGTGTGGGTCTTTCTTTTTATTTCAAGGGTCCCCATTTTATCTCAAACATCAATATAGCTAATATTTAACACTAATTGGTAAATATCAAACATGTATGCTTCATTACAGTTGAAACAATTGTTCTCTGGTAACAAATATTTATCATTAAACATGTGTGTTCATGTATGATCCATGGCACTCATCATGATGGACAAATATGATGGAAAAACATTCTATTAGTGTCAGTACAGTACACGAGGTTGGAAATCAACCACGCATTTGCGCATGCGTTGTCCACCTACAAGGAGGTTTATAACGGTCAGACGCGGAAGAATCTACGAAACTATCACTGATAGATTCTCAAAAATCATCTGATATTAAATGATCTTTTCTCTCAAGGATAAGGATGTTGAAGGAGTGACGTCACAGTGTCCACTGTTGAAGGATAAGGATGTTGAGTGTCCAGCTGGAAGGAGCACAGGTACATGTTGTGGTTTATTAAAGTCTCTTTTCATTTTATTGACATCGGTAAATGTAACGCTAAGTTTAAGTGAAGGTATCAAGACCTGTCGCCCTTCCCAGCTATCTTCTAAATAATCCACGGAGGAAAAATTCAGAAAAAAAAGTCTTATATAGATCCAGAGCGGTCCGTAATAGGAACAAAAAAACAAAACAGGCACTCGGGGCGAAGGCAGGGCACTTCTGGAGATCGGGGTCCCAACAGCAACTAAAACAAAAAGACAAAAGGACTCACTTGAGTAAATAAAAGTGCTGACAACGTCAGGAGTATCCAAAGGATTATCCAGTTGTGATTCAAAGGCGAGGAGCGAGATCGAAAGGACAGCCAACCTGGTCTGGAAACGCAATACTCTGGCGAGTTCTTCCGGGTAGAGACGCTCCTTATCAATGGGAAGAACCCGCCACTCCATCATCCCCAGCCGCGCACCTGCCAGCGTCTGTCACTCAAAACACAGGACACATGAAAACGGAAAACCACCTTCAAAATAAAACAAAAGAACATAAGCATGACACTTGTATGTTGATTCTATCAAATGTATTCTGCCTATTTTAAATGTTGACCTTTTTTCTTATAAGAGTAACTGTCAGGAGTCTTGATGTAAAACGTCACTCAAATGTGTCATTTATTTATTTCTCTCACAGGATTCAGAGTCAATGTTCATTGCACAGAATTTCCATCTCCGTCCTGCACTGTCTGTGATGATGGAACTTACATGGACAAATTGAACCGAGAGAAACATGGTTTCAAGTGTCTCGTCTGTACTGAAGGTAAAGTTTGTTCTTCACTAGAATGATGAGTTGGTCAGTATGTAGATGTGATGTAGAATTTGTTATTGACTAACAGGACTGAGAGAGATCAGATCCTGTACCTTCACAGCAAACACCAAGTGTGAACCTCTGGAGGGTTTTTTCTGTGTGGACGGCTCAGTGGACACATGTGTGGCAGCACAGCAACACTCCACATGTGAACCAGGACAGTTCATCATCAGAGCAGGCGAGTTTCACATCCAACATGTGAAATGCAAGAGTGCAGAAACTATAAGACACACACAATGTTCTTCACAGGAACGTCCTCCACAGACACTGAGTGTGGAACCTGCAGTGAAGGAACATTTTCAAATGGAACGTTCACGTCATGTCAGGATCACAAACAGTGAGTGAAGCTTCACAAATGTTTGCTCCAGATGTTTTCTTCTAAACTGTCTCCACTTGTCTTTGTAGATGTTCAACATATCTACGAGAAGGAAGTATTTCTTCTGACTCTGTATGTCGAGAAGGTTTGACACCAGGAGAAGTGGCTGGAATTATTGTTGCTGTGATCGTTCTACTGATCACATGTTCTGTAGTTTATTGGTATAAAAAAAGAAAAAGAGGTAAAAAACAAATGCATTCATAAAAATCACATTATTATATTGATTTGTGTTTATCTGGAGTCATTTCCTTGAATTATTTTTCTCCTTAACCAGATGGAAAAGAGTTCAAGAGAAGAAGGAAGGTATGTAAGAATGTTTTTTAGTCATTTATCAAAGTGATTTAATGTTTAAATGTAATGTTGATTAATTTTGCAAATGTCATCACTTGTACAATTAAAATGAATGTCAATTTTGGTTTAATATCTTCAGCACTGCAGTATTTGTGCATCAGAGAAACGATCATTATTTCTTATTAGGAGGTGGCAGTGGGAATGAATGAATGTATGGATTCAACGGAGCATCCGTGAGAATTTCAATTAGTTTGAGCTTTTTTTTAAATCTAAACTGACTTATTTTTTTCTTGTCTTAGATCAATTTATTCATCTGAGAATAAGTCCGATGAAGTGGAACATGTTCCACTGATGGTAGAACCCGGGGAAGACCCAGAACACACTGAAGAAGCATGTTCCTCCACTGGGCTGGAAACACAGGGGGGTCCTCCAGAAAGAGCTGGACGATGTAACTGGGGAGAAGAAAGTATGGACCTCTCTGCTGAAGCTGCTGCCCCCGTGACAAGAATCCAGATAAACAGACCAGAGATAGCAGACGTTGAATATGAACTAATTGGACACGAGGATATTAAAGTAGATTGTTCAGTCATTCAATAGAATGTTTGAGTTTTATACAACATGAAAAATGTGTTCATAAATGATGTGTTCAGTGAACATAACATATTTCTGGCTGTTTTCATTTGCCTGTGTGTGTAGCTTAGTCTGTGATATAGAAAACAGTTTCTGTCAAAGCTTTCATTAATCTCATAAATGGCTGATCAGTTAAACATCAGCCAGGTTTGAGGATGTACTTCACTCCACAGCCGTCAGTGTTGCTTGTTCTTTCACTGCCCTTTTTGTGAGGTCACCAAATTCAGACCAGCACAGATGGACAAAACCCAACAGCACATACAAAGCCACTTGAGAAAGGCAATCATCATGGAGGTGTGTACAGTATATGTTTAGTTAGTTCCTCGTATATTGCATCATAAAAGTCTAACCGTTTACATTTTTATGTTTGACAGACTATCCGATACACAGATGTGGGCTGCAGACCAGAACCTCACGTCCATTGTCATGTGCGTGTCAATGTGTGTCAATGCGCGCGTGTGTCAATGTGCGTCAATGCTTGCGCGCGTGTCAATGTGCGTCAATGCTTGCGTGCGTGTCAATGCGTGTGCGTGTGTCAATATGCTTGCGCGCGTGTCAATGTGCGTCAATGCTTGCGCGCGTGTCAATGTGCGTCAATGCGCGCGTGCGTGTCAATGTGCGTCAATGCGCCCGTGCGTGTCAATGCGTGTGCGTGCGTCAATATGCGCGCGAGTGTCAATGTGCGTCAATGCTTGCGCGCGTGTCAATGTGCGTCAATGCTTGCGCGTGTGTCAATGTGCGTCAATGCTTGCGCGTGTCAACACACAACACACGCACGCACACATTAAACAAATGCGCACACCCACATTAAACAAACGCGCACGCACACATAAAACACACGCATGCATACACAGACATGCACTGACAAACGCACACACACACGGTGACATGCAAACATAAAACACACGCACGCACGCACACATAAAACAAACGCGGATTTTATAGGTTTGTTTGTGATGTGTAGTTATGCGTTTGTGTGCATGTCATTGGTGTGTGTGCGCATGTGTCAGTGTGTGTCTGCGTGTGCGTGCGTGTGTGTGTTTTATGTGTGCATGTCACCGTGTGTGTGCGTGTGTCAGTGCATGTCTGTGTGTGCATGCGTGTGTTTTGTGTGCGTCCGCGTTTGTTTTATGTGTGCGTGCGTGCGTGTGTTTTATGTGTGCATGTCACATGAAACAAATGCGCGCACGCACACATAAAACAAATGCGCGCATGCACACATAAAACAAATGCGCGCATGCACACATAAAGCAAATGCGCGCATGCACACATAAAGCAAATGCGCGCATGCACACATAAAACAAATGCGCGCACGTCACATAAAACAAATGCGCGCACGCACACATAAAACAAATGCGCGCACGCACATATTAAAGAAATGCGCACGCGCACACAAAACAAATGCGCAAGAGCACACAAAACAAATGCGCGCGCACAGATAAAACAAATGCACACGCACACAACACACGCACGCACACATTAAACAAATGCGCACACCCACATAAAACAAACGCGCACGCACACATAAAACACACGCATGCATACACAGACATGCACTGACAAACGCACACACACACGGTGACATGCAAACATAAAACACACGCACGCACGCACACATAAAACAAACGCGGGTTTTATAGGTTTGTTTGTGATGTGTAGTTATGCGTTTGTGTGCATGTCATTGGTGTGTGTGCGCATGTGTCAGTGTGTGTCTGCGTGTGCGTGCGTGTGTGTGTTTTATGTGTGCATGTCACCGTGTGTGTGCGTGTGTCAGTGCATGTCTGTGTGTGCATGCGTGTGTTTTGTGTGCGTCCGCGTTTGTTTTATGTGTGCGTGCGTGTGTTTTATGTGTGCATGTCACATGAAACAAATGCGCGCACGCACATATAAACCAAATGCGCGCATGCACACATAAAACAAATGCGCGCATGCACACATAAAACAAATGCGCGCATGCACACATAAAGCAAATGCGCGCATGCACACATAAAACAAATGCGCGCACGTCACATAAAACAAATGCGCGCACGCACACATAAAACAAATGCGCGCACGCACATATTAAAGAAATGCGCACGCGCACACAAAACAAATGCGCAAGAGCACACAAAACAAATGCGCGCGCACAGATAAAACAAATGCACACGCACACAACACACGCACGCACACATTAAACAAATGCGCACACCCACATAAAACAAACGCGCACGCACACATAAAACACACGCATGCATACACAGACATGCACTGACAAACGCACACACACACGGTGACATGCAAACATAAAACACACGCACGCACGCACACATAAAACAAACGCGGATTTTATAGGTTTGTTTGTGATGTGTAGTTATGCGTTTGTGTGCATGTCATTGGTGTGTGTGCGCATGTGTCAGTGTGTGTCTGCGTGTGCGTGCGTGTGTGTGTTTTATGTGTGCATGTCACCGTGTGTGTGCGTGTGTCAGTGCATGTCTGTGTGTGCATGCGTGTGTGTGTTTTATGTGTGCATGTCACCGTGTGTGTGCGTGTGTCAGTGCATGTCTGTGTGTGCATGCGTGTGTTTTGTGTGCGTCCGCGTTTGTTTTATGTGTGCGTGCGTGCGTGCGTGCGTGTGTTTTATGTGTGCATGTCACATGAAACAAATGCGCGCACGCACACATAAAACAAATGCGCGCATGCACACATAAAACAAATGCGCGCATGCACACATAAAACAAATGCGCGCGCGCGCACACAAAACACACGGATGCACACACAGACATGCACTGACACACGCACACACACACGGTGACATGCACACATAAAACAAACGCGGACGCACACAAAACAATGTGCGTCAATGCTTGCGCGTGTCAACACACAACACACGCACGCACACATTAAACAAATGCGCACACCCACATTAAACAAACGCGCACGCACACATAAAACACACGCATGCATACACAGACATGCACTGACAAACGCACACACACACGGTGACATGCAAACATAAAACACACGCACGCACGCACACATAATGCGTGTGTTTTGTGTGCGTCCGCGTTTGTTTTATGTGTGCGTGTGTGCGTGTGTTTTATGTGTGCATGTCACATGAAACAAATGCGCGCACGCACACATAAAACAAATGCGCGCATGCACACATTAAACAAATGCGCGCATGCACACATAAAGCAAATGCGCGCATGCACACATAAAACAAATGCGCGCACGTCACATAAAACAAATGCGCGCACGCACACATAAAACAAATGCGCGCACGCACATATTAAAGAAATGCGCACGCGCACACAAAACAAATGCGCAAGAGCACACAAAACAAATGCGCGCGCACAGATAAAACAAATGCACACGCACACAACACACGCACACATTAAACAAATGCGCACACCCACATTAAACAAACGCGCACGCACACATAAAACACACGCATGCATACACAGACATGCACTGACAAACGCACACACACACGGTGACATGCAAACATAAAACACACGCACGCACGCACACATAAAACAAACGCGGGTTTTATAGGTTTGTTTGTGATGTGTAGTTATGCGTTTGTGTGCATGTCATTGGTGTGTGTGCGCATGTGTCAGTGTGTGTCTGCGTGTGCGTGCGTGTGTGTGTTTTATGTGTGCATGTCACCGTGTGTGTGCGTGTGTCAGTGCATGTCTGTGTGTGCATGCGTGTGTTTTGTGTGCGTCCGCGTTTGTTTTATGTGTGCGTGCGTGCGTGTGTTTTATGTGTGCATGTCACATGAAACAAATGCGCGCACGCACACATAAAACAAATGCGCGCATGCACACATAAAACAAATGCGCGCATGCACACATAAAGCAAATGCGCGCATGCACACATAAAACAAATGCGCGCACGTCACATAAAACAAATGCGCGCACGCACACATAAAACAAATGCGCGCACGCACATATTAAAGAAATGCGCACGCGCACACAAAACAAATGCGCAAGAGCACACAAAACAAATGCGCGCGCACAGATAAAACAAATGCACACGCACACAACACACGCACGCACACATTAAACAAATGCGCACACCCACATAAAACAAACGCGCACGCACACATAAAACACACGCATGCATACACAGACATGCACTGACAAACGCACACACACGGTGACATGCAAACATAAAACACACGCACGCACGCACACATAAAACAAACGCGGATTTTATAGGTTTGTTTGTTATCTGTAGTTATGCGTTTGTGTGCATGTCATTGGTGTGTGTGCGCATGTGTCAGTGTGTGTCTGCGTGTGCGTGCGTGTGTGTGTTTTATGTGTGCATGTCACCGTGTGTGTGCGTGTGTCAGTGCATGTCTGTGTGTGCATGCGTGTGTGTGCTTTATGTGTGCATGTCACCGTGTGTGTGCGTGTGTCAGTGCATGTCTGTGTGTGCATGCGTGTGTTTTGTGTGCGTCCGCGTTTGTTTTATGTGTGCGTGCGTGCGTGTGTTTTATGTGTGCATGTCACATGAAACAAATGCGCGCACGCACACATAAAACAAATGCGCGCATGCACACATAAAACAAATGCGCGCATGCACACATAAAACAAATGCGCGCGCGCGCACACAAAACACACGGATGCACACACAGACATGCACTGACACACGCACACACACACGGTGACATGCACACATAAAACAAACGCGGACGCACACAAAACAAACGCGCACGCACACATAAAACACACGCATGCATACATAGACATGCACTGACAAACGCACACACACACGGTGACATGCAAACATAAAACACACGCACGCACGAACACATAAAACAAACGCGGATTTTTTTTAGAATAGAATAGAATAGAAAAGCTTTATTCATCCCCAGAGGGGAAACACACTTTCACAACAGCGCAGATTAAAAAAAATATATATAGGTTTGTTTGTGATGTGTAGTTATGCGTTTGTGTGCATGTCACTGGTGTGTGTGCGCATGTGTCAGTGTGCGTCTGCGTGTGCGTGCGTGTGTGTGTTTTATGTGTGCATGTCACCGTGTGTGTGTGCGTGTGTCAGTGCATGTCTGTGTGTGCATGCGTGTGTTTAATGTGTGCGTGCGCGTTTGTTTTGTGTGCGTCCGCGTTTGTTTTATGTGTGCGTGCGTGCGTGTGTTTATGTGTGCATGTCACCGTGTGTGTGGGCGTGTGTCAGTGCATGTCTGTGTGTGCATGCGTGTGTTTTAGGTGTGCGTGCGCGTTTCTTTGATGTGTGCGTCCGCGTTTGTTTTATGTGTGCGTGCGTGCGTGTGTTTTATGTGTGCATGTCACCGTGTGTGTGTGCGTTTGTCAGTGCATGTCCGTGTACGCATGCGTGTGTTTTATGTGTGCGTGCGCGTTTGTTTTATGTGGGTGTGCGCATTTGTTTAATGTGTGCGTTCGTGCACAGTAAATTTCCAAGTGTCAAAAAGGAAGTGTTAATGTATTTTAACTATTTCATAGACTGGTTTAACTCTTCCAGATGTAACACAACAACAACAGGTGTAAAACGTGGCTCCTCCCCCTGCAGTGCTGTTGTCAATATCCAGAGTTAAAACCCAGGTGTTATTTATTCAGTGTAAAAAGTGAATGAACACTGTCAAGGGTCAATTTAACAATATTCAGTGTTAATATCTTAATATGCTCCGCCCATTTCAAATGATCCAGAAGTTTCTAGAGTAATTGGACCTCATGGACCACCGCCATGTTTCCATTGGTAAAGACTGTGGTAAGTCTCTCCATCTGCTGACTTATATTTAAATGAATTAAACGATTTATACAATTGTATTCACCGTGACTGTACTACCATTCGCTTTTTAGACTTCTAATGTAGATGAATTGCTATGTGGTTCACCAACATTAAGTTACATTCTATTACTTGTAATGCGGTACAGTTAACCTGCGCAGTGAACACCACGTGTAGACACTTGTAACCAATACCACTATGGATTATTGTGTATATTCGGTTTATGGTGCTCGCTCAAAACAACAGATATATATGCTGTCTGTACATGCGCGCGCCAGTAAGTACGGTAGATCATTCCCGCGCCACTCCCCCTCTGTCAGGCTTTAGTTTTTAGTAATGTAACCCAGCCGTTTATTTGTCGTTTTATGTTTCAATTATTTTCACTGGAAGTATATAATTAAACCCAGTTGTTATTTTCGTGTTTTATGTTTTATTACTTTTCAATGCATGTATCGCATCAAGACACTGTCGCTTTAAGACGGCCATTGTTTTTTACCTGCGTTCCACGGATGAGACGCGTGGTGTTCAGATGCTTCAGCGGCTCAGAGACTGAGACACGTGTAAGTAAGTAAGTAAGTAAGTAATATTTATTTATATAGCGCTTTTCGAGACCAGGGTCACAAAGCGCTTTAACAATCAAAAACAATACTCAAAACAGTACATACTTCAAAGATCAAGACAACACCGAGAACAACAAGTTCGAGAAATTCAAGGAAAAGCCTGAACAAATAGAAACGTCTTAAGATGTTTCTTAAAGGAGTCAGTAGACTCCATCAAGCGCAAAGAGAGAGGAAGATTGTTCCAAAGCTTAGGAGCAACAGCCTGAAAAGATTTCTCTCCTCTGGTCCTGAGCCGTGTGCGTGGAACCATCAGTAGATTCTGATCCACAGACCTCAGAGACCGAGCTGGGGTGTAAGGCTGGATCAGATCAGTGATGTAAGGAGGAGCCTGACCATGAATAGCTCTGAAAGTAAGAACCAGAATTTTAAAGTTGATCCTGAAAGAAACTGGAAGCCAGTGAAGAGTTTTAAGGATCGGAGAAATGTGAGTTCTCCTACTTGAGCGGGTCAGAATTCTCGCTGCAGAGTTCTGAATCAACTGCAGACGAGACAGCTCCTTCTTGTTAAGACATGAAAACAAACCGTTACAATAGTCCAGACGAGAAGAAACAAACGCATGGATTACAAGCTCCAGATCATGTTGTGACAACATTTTCCTAAGTTTAGAGATTTTTCTCAGTTGAAGGAAACAGTTTCTGGTCAGTTTTCTGCAGTGTTGAACAAGAGACATGTCTTTATCAAATACAACACCCAGGTTTCTCAGGCTCAGTTTGACAGACTGACCTAAGTCACCCAAGTACTGACTCAACCATGGAATCTTATCATCAGGAGCAATCACCAGAGTTTCAGTTTTGTCCACATTAAGCTGTAAAGTGTGCCAACGCTCCTGCAATTTTACTGAATACACTCGCTTATCACTCCTAGGTGAGCCTAAACAATACGTTTATATTATTGTTTATATTGCTGTGTGTAAATGAATGTTGTGTCGAAGCAGCTATTTAAGTTTTTGTGTGAAACTTGAAGCATTGTTTTATAACTTTATTCAAGTGTATATTTTCGATAGTATTTTATATTGTACTGTTTCACTTTGTTTTGAAAGTAAGTTGCACTTTATATTTTGTTATCGCGTGGTGTTCAGATGCTTCAGCGGCTCAGAGTTCACCGCATCTGTTATTTAACACGCCGATTAAACGTTCGTGCTGTTGTATGGTTAACAAGCGTTGAATGTGTTGAAGGTGCCGTAGCTAAGAATCTTGAATATTAATAAAATAAATCGCCTACCATGACCCACCAATATAGCAAAAACTTTTTATTGGAATATAAATATATTTTCGTCCTTCAAAATAACAAACAAAATACGTGTGTGAGTTACATTATAATTAAAAAAGCTAAGTTTTAGCGAACTAGCTCTCGTGTTAACGCACCACAGAAAGTTACATTACACGCAATGAAACATTATTTCTGAGTCTTAAAGCAATAATGATATCTTACCTCAATAGACGAGTGACGCGCACCTGATTCCGTCAAGTTATGCACAAACGTGAGGATAAAATGCGATCGATCTTTGTCAACAAGTGTGACGTCATCATCCGGAAGTTGCGTATGCGGCAATTTGAAAACTTTTTAGCTGACGCTAAATTTAAACTAAACTTAACTCGGTCTTTATACAAGCACGCATCTACTATTGTATTCATGGCGCTTTTAAACAAACAAGCACAATATCTCATTGTATTCCTGTGGTGTGACGTCACCGCTGCAGGATCAGTTGATTAGCATGTGTGACGTCACCCCTGCAGACTCGCGATTAATGTTGACAAACGTCACGTAGACGCTCATAATCGCAGCTAAATAAAAAGAAAACATATGTCCATAAACGCAATCTCAATGAAAGCTTCTATTTTCATAGAAAAGCGCACCGGATTATAAAGAGGATCAAGCGAAATAGCACAGACTTTATTTTACTCATTCATAAAACAATGTCAACATTATGGAGTTGAAACACCTAAAAATATACAATATAGTCACTTTTACAGGACCTTTTAAGCATGTTTTAATCCGCGAGAGCTTCTTGACTTCCGCGATGCGTAAACAATCCAAGCTCCAAAAAATTAAAATTAAGCATTTTTACCGATTTATATTCACTCTGTACCTCCTTAAAGTGGTTTGAGGTCGTTAAGCACAATCAGGATTAGAATCACACTGTTGACATTAAACATTTCAAATGAGCTTCATAGTTGTAGAATTACGGTAGCCAAATGAAACAGCGACACGTCACGTTACCAAGGCAACGAAGAGATGGGCGACGCGTCAAATGTAACCCGGGTCGTTTGAATC
Source organism: Callionymus lyra (assembly GCF_982586985.1). Taxonomy (NCBI): domain Eukaryota; kingdom Metazoa; phylum Chordata; class Actinopteri; order Syngnathiformes; family Callionymidae; genus Callionymus; species Callionymus lyra. Next base: position 241,031 of record NW_028258540.1, on the reverse strand, counting down.
CGACGTCGGGGGGTGCTCTGTATAATACTGGGTGACCCGTGCGTGTCAATGCGTGCGCGCGTGTCAATGTGCGTCAATACGTGTGTGTCAATGTGCGTCAATGTGCGTCAATACGTGTGTGTGTGTCAATGTGCGTCAATGCGTGCGGGTGTGTCAATGCGTATAGACGTGTGTTTATATGTGTGTACATATATGTGTGTATGTGTATAGACGTGTGTGTGTATATGTGTGTGTATGTGTATAGACGTGTGTGTGTATATATATGTGTGTATGTGTATAGACGTGTGTGTGTGTATATATGTGTGTGTATAGACGTGTGTGTATATATATGTGTGTATGTGTATAGACGTGTGTGTATATGTGTGTATGTGTATAGACGTGTGTGTGTGTGTGTATATATATATACGTGTGTGTGTTTATATATGTGTGTATGTGTATAGACGTGTGTGTGTATATATATGTGTGTATATGTGTGTATGTGTATAGACGTGTGTGTGTGTATATGTGTGTATGTGTATAGACGTGTGTGTATATATATGTGTGTATATGTGTGTATGTGTATAGACGTGGGTGTATATATACGTGTGTATGTGTATAGACGTGTGTGTGTATATGTATATGTGTGTATGTGTATAGACGTGTGTGTGTGTGTGTGTGTGTGTATATACTGTATATATATTGTAACGATCCTGTGTGTTCTGTTCATTAATGTTGCGGGCACTTTAAGAAGGTGAGTCTGTGCGCATGCGCAGTTGTTGTTAGAGAGATTTCGCGTTCAACTAGTGGTGTGAAGAACGAGCGGCGTTGGTTGTGGCCGAAACAATAACCTCTCTGTGAGTACAGCGAACAAAGAAACAATATCTGTGCAAGACAACCGTCTGGTCATGTGTGGAGGACCAAACGTTACATTGGTGTCAGAAGCGACTTTTTCGGACCTGCTCCTGAGGCGAAGCTAACGGTTATTAGCAACGAACTTTGCTAACGAACGTCCCCGGTATGTACGGGAAAGTGAAGAGCGAAAGTGAGGAGATGGACGTTGGTGCGAGACGACGGGACCATGCTCAACAGTTAAGAGACGCTGTGTTACAACTCTCAGAAGAAGAATGTGCGTCAATGCGTGCGCCAATGTGCAGCAACTGGGCTTCATCAAGTATCAAACAGATCACACATCACACCTACCATGATTTTGTTCAATGAGATGAAAACTTATTTGATGTTCAATCCAGTGTTCAGGTTGACTTCAGTGCTTATGTTTTAGTAGAAGTGAAGCTGTGGTGCTTTAGTTTAATACATGGACACAGCACTAAACTTTGTTGTTGGTTGTTAGTTGTTTTTTTAGATTTTGGGATCAACCGTCACTTTTTAGTAATGGGAGAATTATTTCTCTGCACTGTGCGAGTCGTCCCAGAGCCATTGTTCAGCCTGAAGCCAATACGTTTTTAGGTTGAAAAGTTTGCCCCCCTGAAAAAATGTAATGCCCCCCCTTAAATGTTTTTCTGCAGCCGGGTCTGTCAGTGTTATACTAGATCCACTCAGTATAAACTGTTGTCAACATTGAAGTCAAATCATCTCCAGAAATGATACTTTGTGATGAAGTCTTAATGTTAAAAGAGACAAATGTAATAAGATCTTTAATGAATCAATTCATGTACATTTATATCAAACCTGCTATTCCCTGCATGATGGGATCAGAAACACTAGAATTCTACTTTCTCGGGACGTTTTAGATTTACAACGACGACATCATTAAAAGTGTGAACTGCAGTCACACTGCAAGTTTATGTCCATAATCCTTAGATATTCTCTCCAAATGAGAACAATTTAACAGAAGAGTTTAACATTACCTTGGCTGTAGTCATGCTCTGTAGACAGAAGCTTCACCTGCACAGGTGATCTCATTAGCTCGTCCTGTCTCTCCACCTGCACGCAAAGCAACTTGTACTCTCTGCTGCCCTCTAGTGTTGCTAAAACGATTTATTATGTCCAATAAACAAACCTACAGAAAGACTTAACAGTGTGGGTCTTTCTTTTTATTTCAAGGGTCCCCATTTTATCTCAAACATCAATATAGCTAATATTTAACACTAATTGGTAAATATCAAACATGTATGCTTCATTACAGTTGAAACAATTGTTCTCTGGTAACAAATATTTATCATTAAACATGTGTGTTCATGTATGATCCATGGCACTCATCATGATGGACAAATATGATGGAAAAACATTCTATTAGTGTCAGTACAGTACACGAGGTTGGAAATCAACCACGCATTTGCGCATGCGTTGTCCACCTACAAGGAGGTTTATAACGGTCAGACGCGGAAGAATCTACGAAACTATCACTGATAGATTCTCAAAAATCATCTGATATTAAATGATCTTTTCTCTCAAGGATAAGGATGTTGAAGGAGTGACGTCACAGTGTCCACTGTTGAAGGATAAGGATGTTGAGTGTCCAGCTGGAAGGAGCACAGGTACATGTTGTGGTTTATTAAAGTCTCTTTTCATTTTATTGACATCGGTAAATGTAACGCTAAGTTTAAGTGAAGGTATCAAGACCTGTCGCCCTTCCCAGCTATCTTCTAAATAATCCACGGAGGAAAAATTCAGAAAAAAAAGTCTTATATAGATCCAGAGCGGTCCGTAATAGGAACAAAAAAACAAAACAGGCACTCGGGGCGAAGGCAGGGCACTTCTGGAGATCGGGGTCCCAACAGCAACTAAAACAAAAAGACAAAAGGACTCACTTGAGTAAATAAAAGTGCTGACAACGTCAGGAGTATCCAAAGGATTATCCAGTTGTGATTCAAAGGCGAGGAGCGAGATCGAAAGGACAGCCAACCTGGTCTGGAAACGCAATACTCTGGCGAGTTCTTCCGGGTAGAGACGCTCCTTATCAATGGGAAGAACCCGCCACTCCATCATCCCCAGCCGCGCACCTGCCAGCGTCTGTCACTCAAAACACAGGACACATGAAAACGGAAAACCACCTTCAAAATAAAACAAAAGAACATAAGCATGACACTTGTATGTTGATTCTATCAAATGTATTCTGCCTATTTTAAATGTTGACCTTTTTTCTTATAAGAGTAACTGTCAGGAGTCTTGATGTAAAACGTCACTCAAATGTGTCATTTATTTATTTCTCTCACAGGATTCAGAGTCAATGTTCATTGCACAGAATTTCCATCTCCGTCCTGCACTGTCTGTGATGATGGAACTTACATGGACAAATTGAACCGAGAGAAACATGGTTTCAAGTGTCTCGTCTGTACTGAAGGTAAAGTTTGTTCTTCACTAGAATGATGAGTTGGTCAGTATGTAGATGTGATGTAGAATTTGTTATTGACTAACAGGACTGAGAGAGATCAGATCCTGTACCTTCACAGCAAACACCAAGTGTGAACCTCTGGAGGGTTTTTTCTGTGTGGACGGCTCAGTGGACACATGTGTGGCAGCACAGCAACACTCCACATGTGAACCAGGACAGTTCATCATCAGAGCAGGCGAGTTTCACATCCAACATGTGAAATGCAAGAGTGCAGAAACTATAAGACACACACAATGTTCTTCACAGGAACGTCCTCCACAGACACTGAGTGTGGAACCTGCAGTGAAGGAACATTTTCAAATGGAACGTTCACGTCATGTCAGGATCACAAACAGTGAGTGAAGCTTCACAAATGTTTGCTCCAGATGTTTTCTTCTAAACTGTCTCCACTTGTCTTTGTAGATGTTCAACATATCTACGAGAAGGAAGTATTTCTTCTGACTCTGTATGTCGAGAAGGTTTGACACCAGGAGAAGTGGCTGGAATTATTGTTGCTGTGATCGTTCTACTGATCACATGTTCTGTAGTTTATTGGTATAAAAAAAGAAAAAGAGGTAAAAAACAAATGCATTCATAAAAATCACATTATTATATTGATTTGTGTTTATCTGGAGTCATTTCCTTGAATTATTTTTCTCCTTAACCAGATGGAAAAGAGTTCAAGAGAAGAAGGAAGGTATGTAAGAATGTTTTTTAGTCATTTATCAAAGTGATTTAATGTTTAAATGTAATGTTGATTAATTTTGCAAATGTCATCACTTGTACAATTAAAATGAATGTCAATTTTGGTTTAATATCTTCAGCACTGCAGTATTTGTGCATCAGAGAAACGATCATTATTTCTTATTAGGAGGTGGCAGTGGGAATGAATGAATGTATGGATTCAACGGAGCATCCGTGAGAATTTCAATTAGTTTGAGCTTTTTTTTTAATCTAAACTGACTTATTTTTTTCTTGTCTTAGATCAATTTATTCATCTGAGAATAAGTCCGATGAAGTGGAACATGTTCCACTGATGGTAGAACCCGGGGAAGACCCAGAACACACTGAAGAAGCATGTTCCTCCACTGGGCTGGAAACACAGGGGGGTCCTCCAGAAAGAGCTGGACGATGTAACTGGGGAGAAGAAAGTATGGACCTCTCTGCTGAAGCTGCTGCCCCCGTGACAAGAATCCAGATAAACAGACCAGAGATAGCAGACGTTGAATATGAACTAATTGGACACGAGGATATTAAAGTAGATTGTTCAGTCATTCAATAGAATGTTTGAGTTTTATACAACATGAAAAATGTGTTCATAAATGATGTGTTCAGTGAACATAACATATTTCTGGCTGTTTTCATTTGCCTGTGTGTGTAGCTTAGTCTGTGATATAGAAAACAGTTTCTGTCAAAGCTTTCATTAATCTCATAAATGGCTGATCAGTTAAACATCAGCCAGGTTTGAGGATGTACTTCACTCCACAGCCGTCAGTGTTGCTTGTTCTTTCACTGCCCTTTTTGTGAGGTCACCAAATTCAGACCAGCACAGATGGACAAAACCCAACAGCACATACAAAGCCACTTGAGAAAGGCAATCATCATGGAGGTGTGTACAGTATATGTTTAGTTAGTTCCTCGTATATTGCATCATAAAAGTCTAACCGTTTACATTTTTATGTTTGACAGACTATCCGATACACAGATGTGGGCTGCAGACCAGAACCTCACGTCCATTGTCATGTGCGTGTCAATGTGTGTCAATGCGCGCGTGTGTCAATGTGCGTCAATGCTTGCGCGCGTGTCAATGTGCGTCAATGCTTGCGTGCGTGTCAATGCGTGTGCGTGTGTCAATATGCTTGCGCGCGTGTCAATGTGCGTCAATGCTTGCGCGCGTGTCAATGTGCGTCAATGCTTGCGTGCGTGTCAATGTGCGTCAATGCGCCCGTGCGTGTCAATGCGTGTGCGTGCGTCAATATGCGCGCGAGTGTCAATGTGCGTCAATGCTTGCGCGCGTGTCAATGTGCGTCAATGCTTGCGCGTGTGTCAATGTGCGTCAATGCTTGCGCGTGTCAACACACAACACACGCACGCACACATTAAACAAATGCGCACACCCACATTAAACAAACGCGCACGCACACATAAAACACACGCATGCATACACAGACATGCACTGACAAACGCACACACACACGGTGACATGCAAACATAAAACACACGCACGCACGCACACATAAAACAAACGCGGATTTTATAGGTTTGTTTGTGATGTGTAGTTATGCGTTTGTGTGCATGTCATTGGTGTGTGTGCGCATGTGTCAGTGTGTGTCTGCGTGTGCGTGCGTGTGTGTGTTTTATGTGTGCATGTCACCGTGTGTGTGCGTGTGTCAGTGCATGTCTGTGTGTGCATGCGTGTGTTTTGTGTGCGTCCGCGTTTGTTTTATGTGTGCGTGCGTGCGTGTGTTTTATGTGTGCATGTCACATGAAACAAATGCGCGCACGCACACATAAAACAAATGCGCGCATGCACACATAAAACAAATGCGCGCATGCACACATAAAGCAAATGCGCGCATGCACACATAAAGCAAATGCGCGCATGCACACATAAAACAAATGCGCGCACGTCACATAAAACAAATGCGCGCACGCACACATAAAACAAATGCGCGCACGCACATATTAAAGAAATGCGCACGCGCACACAAAACAAATGCGCAAGAGCACACAAAACAAATGCGCGCGCACAGATAAAACAAATGCACACGCACACAACACACGCACGCACACATTAAACAAATGCGCACACCCACATAAAACAAACGCGCACGCACACATAAAACACACGCATGCATACACAGACATGCACTGACAAACGCACACACACACGGTGACATGCAAACATAAAACACACGCACGCACGCACACATAAAACAAACGCGGGTTTTATAGGTTTGTTTGTGATGTGTAGTTATGCGTTTGTGTGCATGTCATTGGTGTGTGTGCGCATGTGTCAGTGTGTGTCTGCGTGTGCGTGCGTGTGTGTGTTTTATGTGTGCATGTCACCGTGTGTGTGCGTGTGTCAGTGCATGTCTGTGTGTGCATGCGTGTGTTTTGTGTGCGTCCGCGTTTGTTTTATGTGTGCGTGCGTGTGTTTTATGTGTGCATGTCACATGAAACAAATGCGCGCACGCACATATAAACCAAATGCGCGCATGCACACATAAAACAAATGCGCGCATGCAAACATAAAACAAATGCGCGCATGCACACATAAAGCAAATGCGCGCATGCACATATTAAAGAAATGCGCACGCGCACACAAAACAAATGCGCAAGAGCACACAAAACAAATGCGCGCGCACAGATAAAACAAATGCACACGCACACAACACACGCACGCACACATTAAACAAATGCGCACACCCACATAAAACAAACGCGCACGCACACATAAAACACACGCATGCATACACAGACATGCACTGACAAACGCACACACACACGGTGACATGCAAACATAAAACACACGCACGCACGCACACATAAAACAAACGCGGATTTTATAGGTTTGTTTGTGATGTGTAGTTATGCGTTTGTGTGCATGTCATTGGTGTGTGTGCGCATGTGTCAGTGTGTGTCTGCGTGTGCGTGCGTGTGTGTGTTTTATGTGTGCATGTCACCGTGTGTGTGCGTGTGTCAGTGCATGTCTGTGTGTGCATGCGTGTGTGTGTTTTATGTGTGCATGTCACCGTGTGTGTGCGTGTGTCAGTGCATGTCTGTGTGTGCATGCGTGTGTTTTGTGTGCGTCCGCGTTTGTTTTATGTGTGCGTGCGTGCGTGCGTGCGTGTGTTTTATGTGTGCATGTCACATGAAACAAATGCGCGCACGCACACATAAAACAAATGCGCGCATGCACACATAAAACAAATGCGCGCATGCACACATAAAACAAATGCGCGCGCGCGCACACAAAACACACGGATGCACACACAGACATGCACTGACACACGCACACACACACGGTGACATGCACACATAAAACAAACGCGGACGCACACAAAACAATGTGCGTCAATGCTTGCGCGTGTCAACACACAACACACGCACGCACACATTAAACAAATGCGCACACCCACATTAAACAAACGCGCACGCACACATAAAACACACGCATGCATACACAGACATGCACTGACAAACGCACACACACACGGTGACATGCAAACATAAAACACACGCACGCACGCACACATAATGCGTGTGTTTTGTGTGCGTCCGCGTTTGTTTTATGTGTGCGTGCGTGCGTGTGTTTTATGTGTGCATGTCACATGAAACAAATGCGCGCACGCACACATAAAACAAATGCGCGCATGCACACATAAAACAAATGCGCGCATGCACACATAAAGCAAATGCGCGCATGCACACATAAAACAAATGCGCGCACGTCACATAAAACAAATGCGCGCACGCACACATAAAACAAATGCGCGCACGCACATATTAAAGAAATGCGCACGCGCACACAAAAACAAATGCGCAAGAGCACACAAAACAAATGCGCGCGCACAGATAAAACAAATGCACACGCACACAACACACGCACGCACACATTAAACAAATGCGCACACCCACATAAAACAAACGCGCACGCACACATAAAACACACGCATGCATACACAGACATGCACTGACAAACGCACACACACGGTGACATGCAAACATAAAACACACGCACGCACGCACACATAAAACAAACGCGGGTTTTATAGGTTTGTTTGTGATGTGTAGTTATGCGTTTGTGTGCATGTCATTGGTGTGTGTGCGCATGTGTCAGTGTGTGTCTGCGTGTGCGTGCGTGTGTGTGTGTGTTTTATGTGTGCATGTCACCGTGTGTGTGCGTGTGTCAGTGCATGTCTGTGTGTGCATGCGTGTGTTTTGTGTGCGTCCGCGTTTGTTTTATGTGTGCGTGCGTGCGTGTGTTTTATGTGTGCATGTCACATGAAACAAATGCGCGCACGCACACATAAAACAAATGCGCGCATGCACACATAAAACAAATGCGCGCATGCACACATAAAACAAATGCGCGCATGCACACATAAAGCAAATGCGCGCATGCACACATAAAACAAATGCGCGCACGTCACATAAAACAAATGCGCGCACGCACACATAAAACAAATGCGCGCACGCACATATTAAAGAAATGCGCACGCGCACACAAAACAAATGCGCAAGAGCACACAAAACAAATGCGCGCGCACAGATAAAACAAATGCACACGCACACAACACACGCACGCACACATTAAACAAATGCGCACACCCACATAAAACAAACGCGCACGCACACATAAAACACACGCATGCATACACAGACATGCACTGACAAACGCACACACACACGGTGACATGCAAACATAAAACACACGCGGATTTTATAGGTTTGTTTGTGATGTGTAGTTATGCGTTTGTGTGCATGTCATTGGTGTGTGTGCGCATGTGTCAGTGTGTGTCTGCGTGTGCGTGCGTGTGTGCGTTTTATGTGTGCATGTCACCGTGTGTGTGCGTGTGTCAGTGCATGTCTGTGTGTGCATGCGTGTGTGTGTTTTATGTGTGCATGTCACCGTGTGTGTGCGTGTGTCAGTGCATGTCTGTGTGTGCATGCGTGTGTTTTGTGTGCGTCCGCGTTTGTTTTATGTGTGCGTGCGTGCGTGTGTTTTATGTGTGCATGTCACATGAAACAAATGCGCGGACGCACACATAAAACAAATGCGCGCATGCACACATAAAACAAATGCGCGCATGCACACATAAAACAAATGCGCGCGCGCGCACACAAAACACACGGATGCACACACAGACATGCACTGACACACGCACACACACACGGTGACATGCACACATAAAACAAACGCGGACGCACACAAAACAAACGCGCACGCACACATAAAACACACGCATGCATACATAGACATGCACTGACAAACGCACACACACACGGTGACATGCAAACATAAAACACACGCACGCACGAACACATAAAACAAACGCGGATTTTTTTTAGAATAGAATAGAATAGAAAAGCTTTATTCATCCCCAGAGGGGAAACACACTTTCACAACAGCGCAGATTAAAAAAAATATATATAGGTTTGTTTGTGATGTGTAGTTATGCGTTTGTGTGCATGTCACTGGTGTGTGTGCGCATGTGTCAGTGTGTGTCTGCGTGTGCATGCGTGTGTTTTAGGTGTGCGTGCACGTTTCTATGTGTGCGTCCGCGTTTGTTTTATGTGTGCGTGCGTGCGTGTGTTTTATGTGTGCATGTCACCGTGTGTGTGTGCGTTTGTCAGTGCATGTCCGTGTACGCATGCGTGTGTTTTATGTGTGCGTGCGCGTTTGTTTTATGTGGGTGTGCGCATTTGTTTAATGTGTGCGTTCGTGCACAGTAAATTTCCAAGTGTCAAAAAGGAAGTGTTAATGTATTTTAACTATTTCATAGACTGGTTTAACTCTTCCAGATGTAACACAACAACAACAGGTGTAAAACGTGGCTCCTCCCCCTGCAGTGCTGTTGTCAATATCCAGAGTTAAAACCCAGGTGTTATTTATTCAGTGTAAAAAGTGAATGAACACTGTCAAGGGTCAATTTAACAATATTCAGTGTTAATATCTTAATATGCTCCGCCCATTTCAAATGATCCAGAAGTTTCTAGAGTAATTGGACCTCATGGACCACCGCCATGTTTCCATTGGTAAAGACTGTGGTAAGTCTCTCCATCTGCTGACTTATATTTAAATTAATTAAACGATTTATACAATTGTATTCACCGTGACTGTACTACCATTCGCTTTTTAGACTTCTAATGTAGATGAATTGCTATGTGGTTCACCAACATTAAGTTACATTCTATTACTTGTAATGCGGTACAGTTAACCTGCGCAGTGAACACCACGTGTAGACACTTGTAACCAATACCACTATGGATTATTGTGTATATTCGGTTTAGGTGCTCGCTCAAAACAACAGATGTATATGCTGTCTGTACATGCGCGCGCCAGTAAGTACGGTAGTTCATTCCCGCGCCACTCCCCCTCTGTCAGGCTTTAGTTTTTAGTAATGTAACCCAGCCGTTTATTTGTCGTTTTATGTTTCAATTATTTTCACTGGAAGTATATAATTAAACCCAGTTGTTATTTTCGTGTTTTATGTTTTATTACTTTTCAATGCATGTATCGCATCAAGACACTGTCGCTTTAAGACGGCCATTGTTTTTTACCTGCGTTCCACGGATGAGACGCGTGGTGTTCAGATGCTTCAGCGGCTCAGAGACTGAGACACGTGTAAGTAAGTAAGTAAGTAAGTAATATTTATTTATATAGCGCTTTTCGAGACCAGGGTCACAAAGCGCTTTAACAATCAAAAACAATACTCAAAACAGTACATACTTCAAAGATCAAGACAACACCGAGAACAACAAGTTCGAGAAATTCAAGGAAAAGCCTGAACAAATAGAAACGTCTTAAGATGTTTCTTAAAGGAGTCAGTAGACTCCATCAAGCGCAAAGAGAGAGGAAGATTGTTCCAAAGCTTAGGAGCAACAGCCTGAAAAGATTTCTCTCCTCTGGTCCTGAGCCGTGTGCGTGGAACCATCAGTAGATTCTGATCCACAGACCTCAGAGACCGAGCTGGGGTGTAAGGCTGGATCAGATCAGTGATGTAAGGAGGAGCCTGACCATGAATAGCTCTGAAAGTAAGAACCAGAATTTTAAAGTTGATCCTGAAAGAAACTGGAAGCCAGTGAAGAGTTTTAAGGATCGGAGAAATGTGAGTTCTCCTACTTGAGCGGGTCAGAATTCTCGCTGCAGAGTTCTGAATCAACTGCAGACGAGACAGCTCCTTCTTGTTAAGACATGAAAACAAACCGTTACAATAGTCCAGACGAGAAGAAACAAACGCATGGATTACAAGCTCCAGATCATGTTGTGACAACATTTTCCTAAGTTTAGAGATTTTTCTCAGTTGAAGGAAACAGTTTCTGGTCAGTTTTCTGCAGTGTTGAACAAGAGACATGTCTTTATCAAATACAACACCCAGGTTTCTCAGGCTCAGTTTGACAGACTGACCTAAGTCACCCAAGTACTGACTCAACCATGGAATCTTATCATCAGGAGCAATCACCAGAGTTTCAGTTTTGTCCACATTAAGCTGTAAAGTGTGCCAACGCTCCTGCAATTTTACTGAATACACTCGCTTATCACTCCTAGGTGAGCCTAAACAATACGTTTATATTATTGTTTATATTGCTGTGTGTAAATGAATGTTGTGTCGAAGCAGCTATTTAAGTTTTTGTGTGAAACTTGAAGCATTGTTTTATAACTTTATTCAAGTGTATATTTTCGATAGTATTTTATATTGTACTGTTTCACTTTGTTTTGAAAGTAAGTTGCACTTTATATTTTGTTATCGCGTGGTGTTCAGATGCTTCAGCGGCTCAGAGTTCACCGCATCTGTTATTTAACACGCCGATTAAACGTTCGTGCTGTTGTATGGTTAACAAGCGTTGAATGTGTTGAAGGTGCCGTAGCTAAGAATCTTGAATATTAATAAAATAAATCGCCTACCATGACCCACCAATATAGCAAACTTTTTATTGGAATATAAATATATTTTCGTCCTTCAAAATAACAAACAAAATACGTGTGTGAGTTACATTATAATTTAAAAAAGCTAAGTTTTAGCGAACTAGCTCTCGTGTTAACGCACCACAGAAAGTTACATTACACGCAATGAAACATTATTTCTGAGTCTTAAAGCAATAATGATATCTTACCTCAATAGACGAGTGACGCGCACCTGATTCCGTCAAGTTATGCACAAACGTGAGGATAAAATGCGATCGATCTTTGTCAACAAGTGTGACGTCATCATCCGGAAGTTGCGTATGCGGCAATTTGAAAACTTTTTAGCTGACGCTAAATTTAAACTAAACTTAACTCGGTCTTTATACAAGCACGCATCTACTATTGTATTCATGGCGCTTTTAAACAAACAAGCACAATATCTCATTGTATTCCTGTGGTGTGACGTCACCGCTGCAGGATCAGTTGATTAGCATGTGTGACGTCACCCCTGCAGACTCGCGATTAATGTTGACAAACGTCACGTAGACGCTCATAATCGCAGCTAAATAAAAAGAAAACATATGTCCATGAACGCAATCTCAATGAAAGCTTCTATTTTCATAGAAAAGCGCACCGGATTATAAAGAGGATCAAGCGAAATAGCACAGACTTTATTTTACTCATTCATAAAACAATGTCAACATTATGGAGTTGAAACACCTAAAAATATACAATATAGTCACTTTTACAGGACCTTTTAAGCATGTTTTAATCCGCGAGAGCTTCTTGACTTCCGCGATGCGTAAACAATCCAAGCTCCAAAAAATTAAAATTAAGCATTTTTACCGATTTATATTCACTCTGTACCTCCTTAAAGTGGTTTGAGGTCGTTAAGCACAATCAGGATTAGAATCACACTGTTGACATTAAACATTTCAAATGAGCTTCATAGTTGTAGAATTACGGTAGCCAAATGAAACAGCGACACGTCACGTTACCAAGGCAACGAAGAGATGGGCGACGCGTCAAATGTAACCCGGGTCGTTTGAATCCGACGTCGGGGGGTGCTCTGTATAATACTGGGTGACCCGTGCGTGTCAATGCGTGCGCGCGTGTCAATGTGCGTCAATACGTGTGTGTCAATGTGCGTCAATGTGCGTCAATACGTGTGTGTGTGTCAATGTGCGTCAATGCGTGCGGGTGTGTCAATGCGTATAGACGTGTGTTTATATGTGTGTACATATATGTGTGTATGTGTATAGACGTGTGTGTGTATATATGTGTGTGTATGTGTATAGACGTGTGTGTGTATATATATATATATGTGTGTATGTGTATAGACGTGTGTGTGTGTATATATGTGTGTGTATAGACGTGTGTGTATATATATGTGTGTATGTGTATAGACGTGTGTGTATATGTGTGTATGTGTATAGACGTGTGTGTGTGTGTGTGTGTGTGTATATATATATACGTGTGTGTGTTTATATATGTGTGTATGTGTATAGACGTGTGTGTGTATATATATGTGTGTATATGTGTGTATGTGTATAGACGTGTGTGTGTGTATATGTGTGTATGTGTATAGACGTGTGTGTATATATATGTGTGTATGTGTATAGACGTGTGTGTGTATATGTATATGTGTGTATGTGTATAGACGTGTGTGTGTGTGTGTGTGTGTGTATATACTGTATATATATTGTAACGATCCTGTTTGTTCTGTTCATTAATGTTGCGGGCACTTTAAGAAGGTGAGTCTGTGCGCATGCGCAGTTGTTGTTAGAGAGATTTCGCGTTCAACTAGTGGTGTGAAGAACGAGCGGCGTTGGTTGTGGCCGAAACAATAACCTCTCTGTGAGTACAGCGAACAAAGAAACAATATCTGTGCAAGACAACCGTCTGGTCATGTGTGGAGGACCAAACGTTACATTGGTGTCAGAAGCGACTTTTTCGGACCTGCTCCTGAGGCGAAGCTAACGGTTATTAGCAACGAACTTTGCTAACGAACGTCCCCGGTATGTACGGGAAAGTGAAGAGCGAAAGTGAGGAGATGGACGTTGGTGCGAGACGACGGGACCATGCTCAACAGTTAAGAGACGCTGTGTTACAACTCTCAGAAGAAGAATGTGCGTCAATGCGTGCGCCAATGTGCAGCAACTGGGCTTCATCAAGTATCAAACAGATCACACATCACACCTACCATGATTTTGTTCAATGAGATGAAAACTTATTTGATGTTCAATCCAGTGTTCAGGTTGACTTCAGTGCTTATGTTTTAGTAGAAGTGAAGCTGTGGTGCTTTAGTTTAATACATGGACACAGCACTAAACTTTGTTGTTGGTTGTTAGTTGTTTTTTTAGATTTTGGGATCAACCGTCACTTTTTAGTAATGGGAGAATTATTTCTCTGCACTGTGCGAGTCGTCCCAGAGCCATTGTTCAGCCTGAAGCCAATACGTTTTTAGGTTGAAAAGTTTGCCCCCCTGAAAAAATGTAATGCCCCCCCTTAAATGTTTTTCTGCAGCCGGGTCTGTCAGTGTTATACTAGATCCACTCAGTATAAACTGTTGTCAACATTGAAGTCAAATCATCTCCAGAAATGATACTTTGTGATGAAGTCTTAATGTTAAAAGAGACAAATGTAATAAGATCTTTAATGAATCAATTCATGTACATTTATATCAAACCTGCTATTCCCTGCATGATGGGATCAGAAACACTAGAATTCTACTTTCTCGGGACGTTTTAGATTTACAACGACGACATCATTAAAAGTGTGAACTGCAGTCACACTGCAAGTTTATGTCCATAATCCTTAGATATTCTCTCCAAATGAGAACAATTTAACAGAAGAGTTTAACATTACCTTGGCTGTAGTCATGCTCTGTAGACAGAAGCTTCACCTGCACAGGTGATCTCATTAGCTCGTCCTGTCTCTCCACCTGCACGCAAAGCAACTTGTACTCTCTGCTGCCCTCTAGTGTTGCTAAAACGATTTATTATGTCCAATAAACAAACCTACAGAAAGACTTAACAGTGTGGGTCTTTCTTTTTATTTCAAGGGTCCCCATTTTATCTCAAACATCAATATAGCTAATATTTAACACTAATTGGTAAATATCAAACATGTATGCTTCATTACAGTTGAAACAATTGTTCTCTGGTAACAAATATTTATCATTAAACATGTGTGTTCATGTATGATCCATGGCACTCATCATGATGGACAAATATGATGGAAAAACATTCTATTAGTGTCAGTACAGTACACGAGGTTGGAAATCAACCACGCATTTGCGCATGCGTTGTCCACCTACAAGGAGGTTTATAACGGTCAGACGCGGAAGAATCTACGAAACTATCACTGATAGATTCTCAAAAATCATCTGATATTAAATGATCTTTTCTCTCAAGGATAAGGATGTTGAAGGAGTGACGTCACAGTGTCCACTGTTGAAGGATAAGGATGTTGAGTGTCCAGCTGGAAGGAGCACAGGTACATGTTGTGGTTTATTAAAGTCTCTTTTCATTTTATTGACATCGGTAAATGTAACGCTAAGTTTAAGTGAAGGTATCAAGACCTGTCGCCCTTCCCAGCTATCTTCTAAATAATCCACGGAGGAAAAATTCAGAAAAAAAAGTCTTATATAGATCCAGAGCGGTCCGTAATAGGAACAAAAAAACAAAACAGGCACTCGGGGCGAAGGCAGGGCACTTCTGGAGATCGGGGTCCCAACAGCAACTAAAACAAAAAGACAAAAGGACTCACTTGAGTAAATAAAAGTGCTGACAACGTCAGGAGTATCCAAAGGATTATCCAGTTGTGATTCAAAGGCGAGGAGCGAGATCGAAAGGACAGCCAACCTGGTCTGGAAACGCAATACTCTGGCGAGTTCTTCCGGGTAGAGACGCTCCTTATCAATGGGAAGAACCCGCCACTCCATCATCCCCAGCCGCGCACCTGCCAGCGTCTGTCACTCAAAACACAGGACACATGAAAACGGAAAACCACCTTCAAAATAAAACAAAAGAACATAAGCATGACACTTGTATGTTGATTCTATCAAATGTATTCTGCCTATTTTAAATGTTGACCTTTTTTCTTATAAGAGTAACTGTCAGGAGTCTTGATGTAAAACGTCACTCAAATGTGTCATTTATTTATTTCTCTCACAGGATTCAGAGTCAATGTTCATTGCACAGAATTTCCATCTCCGTCCTGCACTGTCTGTGATGATGGAACTTACATGGACAAATTGAACCGAGAGAAACATGGTTTCAAGTGTCTCGTCTGTACTGAAGGTAAAGTTTGTTCTTCACTAGAATGATGAGTTGGTCAGTATGTAGATGTGATGTAGAATTTGTTATTGACTAACAGGACTGAGAGAGATCAGATCCTGTACCTTCACAGCAAACACCAAGTGTGAACCTCTGGAGGGTTTTTTCTGTGTGGACGGCTCAGTGGACACATGTGTGGCAGCACAGCAACACTCCACATGTGAACCAGGACAGTTCATCATCAGAGCAGGCGAGTTTCACATCCAACATGTGAAATGCAAGAGTGCAGAAACTATAAGACACACACAATGTTCTTCACAGGAACGTCCTCCACAGACACTGAGTGTGGAACCTGCAGTGAAGGAACATTTTCAAATGGAACGTTCACGTCATGTCAGGATCACAAACAGTGAGTGAAGCTTCACAAATGTTTGCTCCAGATGTTTTCTTCTAAACTGTCTCCACTTGTCTTTGTAGATGTTCAACATATCTACGAGAAGGAACTATTTCTTCTGACTCTGTATGTCGAGAAGGTTTGACACCAGGAGAAGTGGCTGGAATTATTGTTGCTGTGATCGTTCTACTGATCACATGTTCTGTAGTTTATTGGTATAAAAAAAGAAAAAGAGGTAAAAAACAAATGCATTCATAAAAATCACATTATTATATTGATTTGTGTTTATCTGGAGTCATTTCCTTGAATTATTTTTCTCCTTAACCAGATGGAAAAGAGTTCAAGAGAAGAAGGAAGGTATGTAAGAATGTTTTTTAGTCATTTATCAAAGTGATTTAATGTTTAAATGTAATGTTGATTAATTTTGCAAATGTCATCACTTGTACAATTAAAATGAATGTCAATTTTGGTTTAATATCTTCAGCACTGCAGTATTTGTGCATCAGAGAAACGATCATTATTTCTTATTAGGAGGTGGCAGTGGGAATGAATGAATGTATGGATTCAACGGAGCATCCGTGAGAATTTCAATTAGTTTGAGCTTTTTTTTAAATCTAAACTGACTTATTTTTTTCTTGTCTTAGATCAATTTATTCATCTGAGAATAAGTCCGATGAAGTGGAACATGTTCCACTGATGGTAGAACCCGGGGAAGACCCAGAACACACTGAAGAAGCATGTTCCTCCACTGGGCTGGAAACACAGGGGGGTCCTCCAGAAAGAGCTGGACGATGTAACTGGGGAGAAGAAAGTATGGACCTCTCTGCTGAAGCTGCTGCCCCCGTGACAAGAATCCAGATAAACAGACCAGAGATAGCAGACGTTGAATATGAACTAATTGGACACGAGGATATTAAAGTAGATTGTTCAGTCATTCAATAGAATGTTTGAGTTTTATACAACATGAAAAATGTGTTCATAAATGATGTGTTCAGTGAACATAACATATTTCTGGCTGTTTTCATTTGCCTGTGTGTGTAGCTTAGTCTGTGATATAGAAAACAGTTTCTGTCAAAGCTTTCATTAATCTCATAAATGGCTGATCAGTTAAACATCAGCCAGGTTTGAGGATGTACTTCACTCCACAGCCGTCAGTGTTGCTTGTTCTTTCACTGCCCTTTTTGTGAGGTCACCAAATTCAGACCAGCACAGATGGACAAAACCCAACAGCACATACAAAGCCACTTGAGAAAGGCAATCATCATGGAGGTGTGTACAGTATATGTTTAGTTAGTTCCTCGTATATTGCATCATAAAAGTCTAACCGTTTACATTTTTATGTTTGACAGACTATCCGATACACAGATGTGGGCTGCAGACCAGAACCTCACGTCCATTGTCATGTGCGTGTCAATGTGTGTCAATGCGCGCGTGTGTCAATGTGCGTCAATGCTTGCGCGAGTGTCAATGTGCGTCAATGCTTGCGTGCGTGTCAATGCGTGTGCGTGTGTCAATATGCTTGCGCGCGTGTCAATGTGCGTCAATGCTTGCGCGCGTGTCAATGTGCGTCAATGCGCGCGTGCGTGTCAATGTGCGTCAATGCGCCCGTGCGTGTCAATGCGTGTGCGTGCGTCAATATGCGCGCGAGTGTCAATGTGCGTCAATGCTTGCGCGCGTGTCAATGTGCGTCAATGCTTGCGCGTGTGTCAATGTGCGTCAATGCTTGCGCGTGTCAACACACAACACACGCACGCACACATTAAACAAATGCGCACACCCACATTAAACAAACGCGCACGCACACATAAAACACACGCATGCATACACAGACATGCACTGACAAACGCACACACACACGGTGACATGCAAACATAAAACACACGCACGCACGCACACATAAAACAAACGCGGATTTTATAGGTTTGTTTGTGATGTGTAGTTATGCGTTTGTGTGCATGTCATTGGTGTGTGTGCGCATGTGTCAGTGTGTCTGCGTGTGCGTGCGTGTGTGTGTTTTATGTGTGCATGTCACCGTGTGTGTGCGTGTGTCAGTGCATGTCTGTGTGTGCATGCGTGTGTTTTGTGTGCGTCCGCGTTTGTTTTATGTGTGCGTGCGTGCGTGTGTTTTATGTGTGCATGTCACATGAAACAAATGCGCGCACGCACACATAAAACAAATGCGCGCATGCACACATAAAACAAATGCGCGCATGCACACATAAAGCAAATGCGCGCATGCACACATAAAACAAATGCGCGCATGCACACATAAAACAAATGCGCGCACGTCACATAAAACAAATGCGCGCACGCACACATAAAACAAATGCGCGCACGCACATATTAAAGAAATGCGCACGCGCACACAAAACAAAGGCGCAAGAGCACACAAAACAAATGCGCGGGCACAGATAAAACAAATGCACACGCACACAACACACGCACGCACACATTAAACAAATGCGCACACCCACAAAAAACAAACGCGCACGCACACATAAAACACACGCATGCATACACAGACATGCACTGACAAACGCACACACACACGGTGACATGCAAACATAAAACACACGCACGCACGCACACATAAAACAAACGCGGGTTTTATAGGTTTGTTTGTGATGTGTAGTTATGCGTTTGTGTGCATGTCATTGGTGTGTGTGCGCATGTGTCAGTGTGTGTCTGCGTGTGCGTGCGTGTGTGTGTTTTATGTGTGCATGTCACCGTGTGTGTGCGTGTGTCAGTGCATGTCTGTGTGTGCATGCGTGTGTTTTGTGTGCGTCCGCGTTTGTTTTATGTGTGCGTGCGTGCGTGTGTTTTATGTGTGCATGTCACATGAAACAAATGCGCGCACGCACACATAAAACAAATGCGCGCATGCACACATAAAACAAATGCGCGCATGCACACATAAAACAAATGCGCGCATGCACACATAAAGCAAATGCGCGCATGCACACATAAAACAAATGCGCGCACGTCACATAAAACAAATGCGCGCACGCACACATAAAACAAATGCGCGCACGCACATATTAAAGAAATGCGCACGCGCACACAAAACAAATGCGCAAGAGCACACAAAACAAATGCGCGCGCACAGATAAAACAAATGCACACGCACACAACACACGCACGCACACATTAAACAAATGCGCACACCCACATAAAACAAACGCGCACGCACACATAAAACACACGCATGCACTGACAAACGCACACACACACGGTGACATGCAAACATAAAACACACGCACGCACGCACACATAAAACAAACGCGGATTTTATAGGTTTGTTTGTGATCTGTAGTTATGCGTTTGTGTGCATGTCATTGGTGTGTGTGCGCATGTGTCAGTGTGTGTCTGCGTGTGCGTGCGTGTGTGTGTTTTATGTGTGCATGTCACCGTGTGTGTGCGTGTGTCAGTGCATGTCTGTGTGTGCATGCGTGTGTGTGTTTTATGTGTGCATGTCACCGTGTGTGTGCGTGTGTCAGTGCATGTCTGTGTGTGCATGCGTGTGTTTTGTGTGCGTCCGCGTTTGTTTTATGTGTGCGTGCGTGCGTGTGTTTTATGTGTGCATGTCACATGAAACAAATGCGCGCACGCACACATAAAACAAATGCGCGCATGCACACATAAAACAAATGCGCGCATGCACACATAAAACAAATGCGCGCGCGCGCACACAAAACACACGGATGCACACACAGACATGCACTGACACACGCACACACACACGGTGACATGCACACATAAAACAAACGCGGACGCACACAAAACAATGTGCGTCAATGCTTGCGCGTGTCAACACACAACACACGCACGCACACATTAAACAAATGCGCACACCCACATTAAACAAACGCGCACGCACACATAAAACACACGCATGCATACACAGACATGCACTGACAAACGCACACACACACGGTGACATGCAAACATAAAACACACGCACGCACGCACACATAATGCGTGTGTTTTGTGTGCGTCCGCGTTTGTTTTATGTGTGCGTGCGTGCGTGTGTTTTATGTGTGCATGTCACATGAAACAAATGCGCGCACGCACACATAAAACAAATGCGCGCATGCACACATAAAACAAATGCGCGCATGCACACATAAAGCAAATGCGCGCATGCACACATAAAACAAATGCGCGCACGTCACATAAAACAAATGCGCGCACGCACACATAAAACAAATGCGCGCACGCACATATTAAAGAAATGCGCACGCGCACACAAAACAAATGCGCAAGAGCACACAAAACAAATGCGCGCGCACAGATAAAACAAATGCACACGCACACAACACACGCACGCACACATTAAACAAATGCGCACACCCACATAAAACAAACGCGCACGCACACATAAAACACACGTATGCATACACAGACATGCACTGACAAAAACACACACACACGGTGACATGCAAACATAAAACACACGCACGCACGCACACATAAAACAAACGCGGGTTTTATAGGTTTGTTTGTGATGTGTAGTTATGCGTTTGTGTGCATGTCATTGGTGTGTGTGCGCATGTGTCAGTGTGTGTCTGCGTGTGCGTGCGTGTGTGTGTGTGTTTTATGTGTGCATGTCACCGTGTGTGTGCGTGTGTCAGTGCATGTCTGTGTGTGCATTCGTGTGTTTTGTGTGTGTCCGCGTTTGTTTTATGTGTGCGTGCGTGCGTGTGTTTTATGTGTGCATGTCACATGAAACAAATGCGCGCACGCACACATAAAACAAATGCGCGCATGCACACATAAAACAAATGCGCGCATGCACACATAAAACAAATGCGCGCATGCACACATAAAGCAAATGCGCGCATGCACACATAAAACAAATGCGCGCCCGTCACATAAAACAAATGCGCGCACGCACACATAAAACAAATGCGCGCACGCACATATTAAAGAAATGCGCACGCGCACACAAAACAAATGCGCAAGAGCACACAAAACAAATGCGCGCGCACAGATAAAACAAATGCACACGCACACAACACACGCACGCACACATTAAACAAATGCGCACACCCACATAAAACAAACGCGCACGCACACATAAAACACACGCATGCATACACAGACATGCACTGACAAACGCACACACACACGGTGACATGCAAACATAAAACACACGCACGCACGCACACATAAAACAAACGCGGATTTTATAGGTTTGTTTGTGATCTGTAGTTATGCGTTTGTGTGCATGTCATTGGTGTGTGTGCGCATGTGTCAGTGTGTGTCTGCGTGTGCGTGCGTGTGTGTGTTTTATGTGTGCATGTCACCGTGTGTGTGCGTGTGTCAGTGCATGTCTGTGTGTGCATGCGTGTGTGTGTTTTATGTGTGCATGTCACCGTGTGTGTGCGTGTGTCAGTGCATGTCTGTGTGTGCATGCGTGTGTTTTGTGTGCGTCCGCGTTTGTTTTATGTGTGCGTGCGTGCGTGTGTTTTATGTGTGCATGTCACATGAAACAAATGCGCGCACGCACACATAAAACAAATGCGCGCATGCACACATAAAACAAATGCGCGCATGCACACATAAAACAAATGCGCGCGCGCGCACACAAAACACACGGATGCACACACAGACATGCACTGACACACGCACACACACACGGTGACATGCACACATAAAACAAACGCGGACGCACACAAAACAAACGCGCACGCACACATAAAACACACGCATGCATACATAGACATGCACTGACAAACGCACACACACACGGTGACATGCAAACATAAAACACACGCACGCACGAACACATAAAACAAACGCGGATTTTTTTTAGAATAGAATAGAATAGAAAAGCTTTATTCATCCCCAGAGGGGAAACACACTTTCACAACAGCGCAGATTAAAAAAAATATATATAGGTTTGTTTGTGATGTGTAGTTATGCGTTTGTGTGCATGTCACTGGTGTGTGTGCGCATGTGTCAGTGTGTGTCTGCGTGTGCGTGCGTGTGTGTGTTTTATGTTTGCATGTCACCGTGTGTGTGTGCGTGTGTCAGTGCATGTCTGTGTGTGCATGCGTGTGTTTAATGTGTGCGTGCGCGTTTGTTTTGTGTGCGTCCGCGTTTGTTTTATGTGTGCGTGCGTGCGTGTGTTTATGTGTGCATGTCACCGTGTGTGTGGGCGTGTGTCAGTGCATGTCTGTGTGTGCATGCGTGTGTTTTATGTGTGCGTGCGCGTTTGTTTTATGTGGGTGTGCGCATTTGTTTAATGTGTGCGTTCGTGCACAGTAAATTTCCAAGTGTCAAAAAGGAAGTGTTAATGTATTTTAACTATTTCATAGACTGGTTTAACTCTTCCAGATGTAACACAACAACAACAGGTGTAAAACGTGGCTCCTCCCCCTGCAGTGCTGTTGTCAATATCCAGAGTTAAAACCCAGGTGTTATTTATTCAGTGTAAAAAGTGAATGAACACTGTCAAGGGTCAATTTAACAATATTCAGTGTTAATATCTTAATATGCTCCGCCCATTTCAAATGATCCAGAAGTTTCTAGAGTAATTGGACCTCATGGACCACCGCCATGTTTCCATTGGTAAAGACTGTGGTAAGTCTCTCCATCTGCTGACTTATATTTAAATGAATTAAACGATTTATACAATTGTATTCACCGTGACTGTACTACCATTCGCTTTTTAGACTTCTAATGTAGATGAATTGCTATGTGGTTCACCAACATTAAGTTACATTCTATTACTTGTAATGCGGTACAGTTAACCTGCGCAGTGAACACCACGTGTAGACACTTGTAACCAATACCACTATGGATTATTGTGTATATTCGGTTTATGGTGCTCGCTCAAAACAACAGATGTATATGCTGTCTGTACATGCGCGCGCCAGTAAGTACGGTAGTTCATTCCCGCGCCACTCCCCCTCTGTCAGGCTTTAGTTTTTAGTAATGTAACCCAGCCGTTTATTTGTCGTTTTATGTTTCAATTATTTTCACTGGAAGTATATAATTAAACCCAGTTGTTATTTTCGTGTTTTATGTTTTATTACTTTTCAATGCATGTATCGCATCAAGACACTGTCGCTTTAAGACGGCCATTGTTTTTTACCTGCGTTCCACGGATGAGACGCGTGGTGTTCAGATGCTTCAGCGGCTCAGAGACTGAGACACGTGTAAGTAAGTAAGTAAGTAAGTAATATTTATTTATATAGCGCTTTTCGAGACCAGGGTCACAAAGCGCTTTAACAATCAAAAACAATACTCAAAACAGTACATACTTCAAAGATCAAGACAACACCGAGAACAACAAGTTCGAGAAATTCAAGGAAAAGCCTGAACAAATAGAAACGTCTTAAGATGTTTCTTAAAGGAGTCAGTAGACTCCATCAAGCGCAAAGAGAGAGGAAGATTGTTCCAAAGCTTAGGAGCAACAGCCTGAAAAGATTTCTCTCCTCTGGTCCTGAGCCGTGTGCGTGGAACCATCAGTAGATTCTGATCCACAGACCTCAGAGACCGAGCTGGGGTGTAAGGCTGGATCAGATCAGTGATGTAAGGAGGAGCCTGACCATGAATAGCTCTGAAAGTAAGAACCAGAATTTTAAAGTTGATCCTGAAAGAAACTGGAAGCCAGTGAAGAGTTTTAAGGATCGGAGAAATGTGAGTTCTCCTACTTGAGCGGGTCAGAATTCTCGCTGCAGAGTTCTGAATCAACTGCAGACGAGACAGCTCCTTCTTGTTAAGACATGAAAACAAACCGTTACAATAGTCCAGACGAGAAGAAACAAACGCATGGATTACAAGCTCCAGATCATGTTGTGACAACATTTTCCTAAGTTTAGAGATTTTTCTCAGTTGAAGGAAACAGTTTCTGGTCAGTTTTCTGCAGTGTTGAACAAGAGACATGTCTTTATCAAATACAACACCCAGGTTTCTCAGGCTCAGTTTGACAGACTGACCTAAGTCACCCAAGTACTGACTCAACCATGGAATCTTATCATCAGGAGCAATCACCAGAGTTTCAGTTTTGTCCACATTAAGCTGTAAAGTGTGCCAACGCTCCTGCAATTTTACTGAATACACTCGCTTATCACTCCTAGGTGAGCCTAAACAATACGTTTATATTATTGTTTATATTGCTGTGTGTAAATGAATGTTGTGTCGAAGCAGCTATTTAAGTTTTTGTGTGAAACTTGAAGCATTGTTTTATAACTTTATTCAAGTGTATATTTTCGATAGTATTTTATATTGTACTGTTTCACTTTGTTTTGAAAGTAAGTTGCACTTTATATTTTGTTATCGCGTGGTGTTCAGATGCTTCAGCGGCTCAGAGTTCACCGCATCTGTTATTTAACACGCCGATTAAACGTTCGTGCTGTTGTATGGTTAACAAGCGTTGAATGTGTTGAAGGTGCCGTAGCTAAGAATCTTGAATATTAATAAAATAAATCGCCTACCATGACCCACCAATATAGCAAACTTTTTATTGGAATATAAATATATTTTCGTCCTTCAAAATAACAAACAAAATACGTGTGTGAGTTACATTATAATTTAAAAAAGCTAAGTTTTAGCGAACTAGCTCTCGTGTTAACGCACCACAGAAAGTTACATTACACGCAATGAAACATTATTTCTGAGTCTTAAAGCAATAATGATATCTTACCTCAATAGACGAGTGACGCGCACCTGATTCCGTCAAGTTATGCACAAACGTGAGGATAAAATGCGATCGATCTTTGTCAACAAGTGTGACGTCATCATCCGGAAGTTGCGTATGCGGCAATTTGAAAACTTTTTAGCTAACGCTAAATTTAAACTAAACTTAACTCGGTCTTTATACAAGCACGCATCTACTATTGTATTCATGGCGCTTTTAAACAAACAAGCACAATATCTCATTGTATTCCTGTGGTGTGACGTCACCGCTGCAGGATCAGTTGATTAGCATGTGTGACGTCACCCCTGCAGACTCGCGATTAATGTTGACAAACGTCACGTAGACGCTCATAATCGCAGCTAAATAAAAAGAAAACATATGTCCATGAACGCAATCTCAATGAAAGCTTCTATTTTCATAGAAAAGCGCACCGGATTATAAAGAGGATCAAGCGAAATAGCACAGACTTTATTTTACTCATTCATAAAACAATGTCAACATTATGGAGTTGAAACACCTAAAAATATACAATATAGTCACTTTTACAGGACCTTTTAAGCATGTTTTAATCCGCGAGAGCTTCTTGACTTCCGCGATGCGTAAACAATCCAAGCTCCAAAAAATTAAAATTAAGCATTTTTACCGATTTCTATTCACTCTGTACCTCCTTAAAGTGGTTTGAGGTCGTTAAGCACAATCAGGATTAGAATCACACTGTTGACATTAAACATTTCAAATGAGCTTCATAGTTGTAGAATTACGGTAGCCAAATGAAACAGCGACACGTCACGTTACCAAGGCAACGAAGAGATGGGCGACGCGTCAAATGTAACCCGGGTCGTTTGAATCCGACGTCGGGGGGTGCTCTGTATAATACTGGGTGACCCGTGCGTGTCAATGCGTGCGCGCGTGTCAATGTGCGTCAATACGTGTGTGTCAATGTGCGTCAATGTGCGTCAATACGTGTGTGTGTGTCAATGTGCGTCAATGCGTGCGGGTGTGTCAATGCGTATAGACGTGTGTTTATATGTGTGTACATATATGTGTGTATGTGTATAGACGTGTGTGTGTATATGTGTGTGTATGTGTATAGACGTGTGTGTGTATATATATGTGTGTATGTGTATAGACGTGTGTGTGTGTATATATGTGTGTGTATAGACGTGTGTGTATATATATGTGTGTATGTGTATAGACGTGTGTGTATATGTGTGTATGTGTATAGACGTGTGTGTGTGTGTGTATATATATATACGTGTGTGTGTTTATATATGTGTGTATGTGTATAGACGTGTGTGTGTATATATATGTGTGTATATGTGTGTATGTGTATAGACGTGTGTGTGTGTATATGTGTGTATGTGTATAGACGTGTGTGTATATATATGTGTGTATATGTGTGTATGTGTATAGACGTGGGTGTATATATACGTGTGTATGTGTATAGACGTGTGTGTGTATATGTATATGTGTGTATGTGTATAGACGTGTGTGTGTGTGTGTGTGTGTGTATATACTGTATATATATTGTAACGATCCTGTGTGTTCTGTTCATTAATGTTGCGGGCACTTTAAGAAGGTGAGTCTGTGCGCATGCGCAGTTGTTGTTAGAGAGATTTCGCGTTCAACTAGTGGTGTGAAGAACGAGCGGCGTTGGTTGTGGCCGAAACAATAACCTCTCTGTGAGTACAGCGAACAAAGAAACAATATCTGTGCAAGACAACCGTCTGGTCATGTGTGGAGGACCAAACGTTACATTGGTGTCAGAAGCGACTTTTTCGGACCTGCTCCTGAGGCGAAGCTAACGGTTATTAGCAACGAACTTTGCTAACGAACGTCCCCGGTATGTACGGGAAAGTGAAGAGCGAAAGTGAGGAGATGGACGTTGGTGCGAGACGACGGGACCATGCTCAACAGTTAAGAGACGCTGTGTTACAACTCTCAGAAGAAGAATGTGCGTCAATGCGTGCGCCAATGTGCAGCAACTGGGCTTCATCAAGTATCAAACAGATCACACATCACACCTACCATGATTTTGTTCAATGAGATGAAAACTTATTTGATGTTCAATCCAGTGTTCAGGTTGACTTCAGTGCTTATGTTTTAGTAGAAGTGAAGCTGTGGTGCTTTAGTTTAATACATGGACACAGCACTAAACTTTGTTGTTGGTTGTTAGTTGTTTTTTTAGATTTTGGGATCAACCGTCACTTTTTAGTAATGGGAGAATTATTTCTCTGCACTGTGCGAGTCGTCCCAGAGCCATTGTTCAGCCTGAAGCCAATACGTTTTTAGGTTGAAAAGTTTGCCCCCCTGAAAAAATGTAATGCCCCCCCTTAAATGTTTTTCTGCAGCCGGGTCTGTCAGTGTTATACTAGATCCACTCAGTATAAACTGTTGTCAACATTGAAGTCAAATCATCTCCAGAAATGATACTTTGTGATGAAGTCTTAATGTTAAAAGAGACAAATGTAATAAGATCTTTAATGAATCAATTCATGTACATTTATATCAAACCTGCTATTCCCTGCATGATGGGATCAGAAACACTAGAATTCTACTTTCTCGGGACGTTTTAGATTTACAACGACGACATCATTAAAAGTGTGAACTGCAGTCACACTGCAAGTTTATGTCCATAATCCTTAGATATTCTCTCCAAATGAGAACAATTTAACAGAAGAGTTTAACATTACCTTGGCTGTAGTCATGCTCTGTAGACAGAAGCTTCACCTGCACAGGTGATCTCATTAGCTCGTCCTGTCTCTCCACCTGCACGCAAAGCAACTTGTACTCTCTGCTGCCCTCTAGTGTTGCTAAAACGATTTATTATGTCCAATAAACAAACCTACAGAAAGACTTAACAGTGTGGGTCTTTCTTTTTATTTCAAGGGTCCCCATTTTATCTCAAACATCAATATAGCTAATATTTAACACTAATTGGTAAATATCAAACATGTATGCTTCATTACAGTTGAAACAATTGTTCTCTGGTAACAAATATTTATCATTAAACATGTGTGTTCATGTATGATCCATGGCACTCATCATGATGGACAAATATGATGGAAAAACATTCTATTAGTGTCAGTACAGTACACGAGGTTGGAAATCAACCACGCATTTGCGCATGCGTTGTCCACCTACAAGGAGGTTTATAACGGTCAGACGCGGAAGAATCTACGAAACTATCACTGATAGATTCTCAAAAATCATCTGATATTAAATGATCTTTTCTCTCAAGGATAAGGATGTTGAAGGAGTGACGTCACAGTGTCCACTGTTGAAGGATAAGGATGTTGAGTGTCCAGCTGGAAGGAGCACAGGTACATGTTGTGGTTTATTAAAGTCTCTTTTCATTTTATTGACATCGGTAAATGTAACGCTAAGTTTAAGTGAAGGTATCAAGACCTGTCGCCCTTCCCAGCTATCTTCTAAATAATCCACGGAGGAAAAATTCAGAAAAAAAAGTCTTATATAGATCCAGAGCGGTCCGTAATAGGAACAAAAAAACAAAACAGGCACTCGGGGCGAAGGCAGGGCACTTCTGGAGATCGGGGTCCCAACAGCAACTAAAACAAAAAGACAAAAGGACTCACTTGAGTAAATAAAAGTGCTGACAACGTCAGGAGTATCCAAAGGATTATCCAGTTGTGATTCAAAGGCGAGGAGCGAGATCGAAAGGACAGCCAACCTGGTCTGGAAACGCAATACTCTGGCGAGTTCTTCCGGGTAGAGACGCTCCTTATCAATGGGAAGAACCCGCCACTCCAT
The DNA here is from genome assembly GCF_982586985.1 of Callionymus lyra. Taxonomy (NCBI): domain Eukaryota; kingdom Metazoa; phylum Chordata; class Actinopteri; order Syngnathiformes; family Callionymidae; genus Callionymus; species Callionymus lyra. Next base: position 211,997 of record NW_028258540.1, on the reverse strand, counting down.
CATCCCCAGCCGCGCACCTGCCAGCGTCTGTCACTCAAAACACAGGACACATGAAAACGGAAAACCACCTTCAAAATAAAACAAAAGAACATAAGCATGACACTTGTATGTTGATTCTATCAAATGTATTCTGCCTATTTTAAATGTTGACCTTTTTTCTTATAAGAGTAACTGTCAGGAGTCTTGATGTAAAACGTCACTCAAATGTGTCATTTATTTATTTCTCTCACAGGATTCAGAGTCAATGTTCATTGCACAGAATTTCCATCTCCGTCCTGCACTGTCTGTGATGATGGAACTTACATGGACAAATTGAACCGAGAGAAACATGGTTTCAAGTGTCTCGTCTGTACTGAAGGTAAAGTTTGTTCTTCACTAGAATGATGAGTTGGTCAGTATGTAGATGTGATGTAGAATTTGTTATTGACTAACAGGACTGAGAGAGATCAGATCCTGTACCTTCACAGCAAACACCAAGTGTGAACCTCTGGAGGGTTTTTTCTGTGTGGACGGCTCAGTGGACACATGTGTGGCAGCACAGCAACACTCCACATGTGAACCAGGACAGTTCATCATCAGAGCAGGCGAGTTTCACATCCAACATGTGAAATGCAAGAGTGCAGAAACTATAAGACACACACAATGTTCTTCACAGGAACGTCCTCCACAGACACTGAGTGTGGAACCTGCAGTGAAGGAACATTTTCAAATGGAACGTTCACGTCATGTCAGGATCACAAACAGTGAGTGAAGCTTCACAAATGTTTGCTCCAGATGTTTTCTTCTAAACTGTCTCCACTTGTCTTTGTAGATGTTCAACATATCTACGAGAAGGAAGTATTTCTTCTGACTCTGTATGTCGAGAAGGTTTGACACCAGGAGAAGTGGCTGGAATTATTGTTGCTGTGATCGTTCTACTGATCACATGTTCTGTAGTTTATTGGTATAAAAAAAGAAAAAGAGGTAAAAAACAAATGCATTCATAAAAATCACATTATTATATTGATTTGTGTTTATCTGGAGTCATTTCCTTGAATTATTTTTCTCCTTAACCAGATGGAAAAGAGTTCAAGAGAAGAAGGAAGGTATGTAAGAATGTTTTTTAGTCATTTATCAAAGTGATTTAATGTTTAAATGTAATGTTGATTAATTTTGCAAATGTCATCACTTGTACAATTAAAATGAATGTCAATTTTGGTTTAATATCTTCAGCACTGCAGTATTTGTGCATCAGAGAAACGATCATTATTTCTTATTAGGAGGTGGCAGTGGGAATGAATGAATGTATGGATTCAACGGAGCATCCGTGAGAATTTCAATTAGTTTGAGCTTTTTTTTTAATCTAAACTGACTTATTTTTTTCTTGTCTTAGATCAATTTATTCATCTGAGAATAAGTCCGATGAAGTGGAACATGTTCCACTGATGGTAGAACCCGGGGAAGACCCAGAACACACTGAAGAAGCATGTTCCTCCACTGGGCTGGAAACACAGGGGGGTCCTCCAGAAAGAGCTGGACGATGTAACTGGGGAGAAGAAAGTATGGACCTCTCTGCTGAAGCTGCTGCCCCCGTGACAAGAATCCAGATAAACAGACCAGAGATAGCAGACGTTGAATATGAACTAATTGGACACGAGGATATTAAAGTAGATTGTTCAGTCATTCAATAGAATGTTTGAGTTTTATACAACATGAAAAATGTGTTCATAAATGATGTGTTCAGTGAACATAACATATTTCTGGCTGTTTTCATTTGCCTGTGTGTGTAGCTTAGTCTGTGATATAGAAAACAGTTTCTGTCAAAGCTTTCATTAATCTCATAAATGGCTGATCAGTTAAACATCAGCCAGGTTTGAGGATGTACTTCACTCCACAGCCGTCAGTGTTGCTTGTTCTTTCACTGCCCTTTTTGTGAGGTCACCAAATTCAGACCAGCACAGATGGACAAAACCCAACAGCACATACAAAGCCACTTGAGAAAGGCAATCATCATGGAGGTGTGTACAGTATATGTTTAGTTAGTTCCTCGTATATTGCATCATAAAAGTCTAACCGTTTACATTTTTATGTTTGACAGACTATCCGATACACAGATGTGGGCTGCAGACCAGAACCTCACGTCCATTGTCATGTGCGTGTCAATGTGTGTCAATGCGCGCGTGTGTCAATGTGCGTCAATGCTTGCGCGCGTGTCAATGTGCGTCAATGCTTGCGTGCGTGTCAATGCGTGTGCGTGTGTCAATATGCTTGCGCGCGTGTCAATGTGCGTCAATGCTTGCGCGCGTGTCAATGTGCGTCAATGCGCCCGTGCGTGTCAATGCGTGTGCGTGCGTCAATATGCGCGCGAGTGTCAATGTGCGTCAATGCTTGCGCGCGTGTCAATGTGCGTCAATGCTTGCGCGTGTGTCAATGTGCGTCAATGCTTGCGCGTGTCAACACACAACACACGCACGCACACATTAAACAAATGCGCACACCCACATTGAACAAACGCGCACGCACACATAAAACACACGCATGCATACACAGACATGCACTGACAAACGCACACACACACGGTGACATGCAAACATAAAACACACGCACGCACGCACACATAAAACAAACGCGGATTTTATAGGTTTGTTTGTGATGTGTAGTTATGCGTTTGTGTGCATGTCATTGGTGTGTGTGCGCATGTGTCAGTGTGTGTCTGCGTGTGCGTGCGTGTGTGTGTTTTATGTGTGCATGTCACCGTGTGTGTGCGTGTGTCAGTGCATGTCTGTGTGTGCATGCGTGTGTGTGTTTTATGTGTGCATGTCACCGTGTGTGTGCGTGTGTCAGTGCATGTCTGTGTGTGCATGCGTGTGTTTTGTGTGCGTCCGCGTTTGTTTTATGTGTGCGTGCGTGCGTGTGTTTTATGTGTGCATGTCACATGAAACAAATGCGCGCACGCACACATAAAACAAATGCGCGCATGCACACATAAAACAAATGCGCGCATGCACACATAAAGCAAATGCGCGCATGTACACATAAAACAAATGCGCGCACGTCACATAAAACAAATGCGCGCACGCACACATAAAACAAATGCGCGCACGCACATATTAAAGAAATGCGCACGCGCACACAAAACAAATGCGCAAGAGCACACAAAACAAATGCGCGCGCACAGATAAAACAAATGCACACGCACACAACACACGCACGCACACATTAAACAAATGCGCACACCCACATAAAACAAACGCGCACGCACACATAAAACACACGCATGCATACACAGACATGCACTGACAAACGCACACACACACGGTGACATGCAAACATAAAACACACGCACGCACGCACACATAAAACAAACGCGGGTTTTATAGGTTTGTTTGTGATGTGTAGTTATGCGTTTGTGTGCATATCATTGGTGTGTGTGCGCATGTGTCAGTGTGTGTCTGCGTGTGCGTGCGTGTGTGTGTTTTATGTGTGCATGTCACCGTGTGTGTGCGTGTGTCAGTGCATGTCTGTGTGTGCATGCGTGTGTTTTGTGTGCGTCCGCGTTTGTTTTATGTGTGCGTGCGTGCGTGTGTTTTATGTGTGCATGTCACATGAAACAAATGCGCGCACGCACACATAAAACAAATGCGCGCATGCACACATAAAACAAATGCGCGCATGCACACATAAAACAAATGCGCGCATGCACACATAAAGCAAATGCGCGCATGCACACATAAAACAAATGCGCGCACGTCACATAAAACAAATGCGCGCACGCACACATAAAACAAATGCGCGCACGCACATATTAAAGAAATGCGCACGCGCACACAAAACAAATGCGCAAGAGCACACAAAACAAATGCGCGCGCACAGATAAAACAAATGCACACGCACACAACACACGCACGCACACATTAAACAAATGCGCACACCCACATAAAACAAACGCGCACGCACACATAAAACACACGCATGCATACACAGACATGCACTGACAAACGCACACACACACGGTGACATGCAAACATAAAACACACGCACGCACGCACACATAAAACAAACGCGGATTTTATAGGTTTGTTTGTGATCTGTAGTTATGCGTTTGTGTGCATGTCATTGGTGTGTGTGCGCATGTGTCAGTGTGTGTCTGCGTGTGCGTGCGTGTGTGTGTTTTATGTGTGCATGTCACCGTGTGTGTGCGTGTGTCAGTGCATGTCTGTGTGTGCATGCGTGTGTGTGTTTTATGTGTGCATGTCACCGTGTGTGTGCGTGTGTCAGTGCATGTCTGTGTGTGCATGCGTGTGTTTTGTGTGCGTCCGCGTTTGTTTTATGTGTGCGTGCGTGCGTGTGTTTTATGTGTGCATGTCACATGAAACAAATGCGCGCACGCACACATAAAACAAATGCGCGCATGCACACATAAAACAAATGCGCGCATGCACACATAAAACAAATGCGCGCGCGCGCACACAAAACACACGGATGCACACACAGACATGCACTGACACACGCACACACACACGGTGACATGCACACATAAAACAAACGCGGACGCACACAAAACAATGTGCGTCAATGCTTGCGCGTGTCAACACACAACACACGCACGCACACATTAAACAAATGCGCACACCCACATTAAACAAACGCGCACGCACACATAAAACACACGCATGCATACACAGACATGCACTGACAAACGCACACACACACGGTGACATGCAAACATAAAACACACGCACGCACGCACACATAATGCGTGTGTTTTGTGTGCGTCCGCGTTTGTTTTATGTGTGCGTGTGTGCGTGTGTTTTATGTGTGCATGTCACATGAAACAAATGCGCGCACGCACACATAAAACAAATGCGCGCATGCACACATAAAACAAATGCGCGCATGCACACATAAAGCAAATGCGCGCATGCACACATAAAACAAATGCGCGCACGTCACATAAAACAAATGCGCGCACGCACACATAAAACAAATGCGCGCACGCACATATTAAAGAAATGCGCACGCGCACACAAAACAAATGCGCAAGAGCACACAAAACAAATGCGCGCGCACAGATAAAACAAATGCACACGCACACAACACACGCACACATTAAACAAATGCGCACACCCACATTAAACAAACGCGCACGCACACATAAAACACACGCATGCATACACAGACATGCACTGACAAACGCACACACACACGGTGACATGCAAACATAAAACACACGCACGCACGCACACATAAAACAAACGCGGGTTTTATAGGTTTGTTTGTGATGTGTAGTTATGCGTTTGTGTGCATGTCATTGGTGTGTGTGCGCATGTGTCAGTGTGTGTCTGCGTGTGCGTGCGTGTGTGTGTTTTATGTGTGCATGTCACCGTGTGTGTGCGTGTGTCAGTGCATGTCTGTGTGTGCATGCGTGTGTTTTGTGTGCGTCCGCGTTTGTTTTATGTGTGCGTGCGTGCGTGTGTTTTATGTGTGCATGTCACATGAAACAAATGCGCGCACGCACACATAAAACAAATGCGCGCATGCACACATAAAACAAATGCGCGCATGCACACATAAAGCAAATGCGCGCATGCACACATAAAACAAATGCGCGCACGTCACATAAAACAAATGCGCGCACGCACACATAAAACAAATGCGCGCACGCACATATTAAAGAAATGCGCACGCGCACACAAAACAAATGCGCAAGAGCACACAAAACAAATGCGCGCGCACAGATAAAACAAATGCACACGCACACAACACACGCACGCACACATTAAACAAATGCGCACACCCACATAAAACAAACGCGCACGCACACATAAAACACACGCATGCATACACAGACATGCACTGACAAACGCACACACACGGTGACATGCAAACATAAAACACACGCACGCACGCACACATAAAACAAACGCGGATTTTATAGGTTTGTTTGTGATCTGTAGTTATGCGTTTGTGTGCATGTCATTGGTGTGTGTGCGCATGTGTCAGTGTGTGTCTGCGTGTGCGTGCGTGTGTGTGTTTTATGTGTGCATGTCACCGTGTGTGTGCGTGTGTCAGTGCATGTCTGTGTGTGCATGCGTGTGTGTGCTTTATGTGTGCATGTCACCGTGTGTGTGCGTGTGTCAGTGCATGTCTGTGTGTGCATGCGTGTGTTTTGTGTGCGTCCGCGTTTGTTTTATGTGTGCGTGCGTGCGTGTGTTTTATGTGTGCATGTCACATGAAACAAATGCGCGCACGCACACATAAAACAAATGCGCGCATGCACACATAAAACAAATGCGCGCATGCACACATAAAACAAATGCGCGCGCGCGCACACAAAACACACGGATGCACACACAGACATGCACTGACACACGCACACACACACGGTGACATGCACACATAAAACAAACGCACACGCACACAAAACAAACGCGCACGCACACATAAAACACACGCATGCATACATAGACATGCACTGACAAACGCACACACACACGGTGACATGCAAACATAAAACACACGCACGCACGAACACATAAAACAAACGCGGATTTTTTTTAGAATAGAATAGAATAGAAAAGCTTTATTCATCCCCAGAGGGGAAACACACTTTCACAACAGCGCAGATTAAAAAAAATATATATAGGTTTGTTTGTGATGTGTAGTTATGCGTTTGTGTGCATGTCACTGGTGTGTGTGCGCATGTGTCAGTGTGTGTCTGCGTGTGCGTGCGTGTGTGTGTTTTATGTGTGCATGTCACTGTGTGTGTGTGCGTGTGTCAATGCATGTCTGTGTGTGCATGCGTGTGTTTAATGTGTGCGTGCGCGTTTGTTTTGTGTGCGTCCGCGTTTGTTTTATGTGTGCGTGCGTGCGTGTGTTTATGTGTGCATTTCACCGTGTGTGTGGGCGTGTGTCAGTGCATGTCTGTGTGTGCATGCGTGTGTTTTAGGTGTGCGTGCGCGTTTCTTTGATGTGTGCGTCCGCGTTTGTTTTATGTGTGCGTGCGTGCGTGTGTTTTATGTGTGCATGTCACCGTGTGTGTGTGCGTTTGTCAGTGCATGTCCGTGTACGCATGCGTGTGTTTTATGTGTGCGTGCGCGTTTGTTTTATGTGGGTGTGCGCATTTGTTTAATGTGTGCGTTCGTGCACAGTAAATTTCCAAGTGTCAAAAAGGAAGTGTTAATGTATTTTAACTATTTCATAGACTGGTTTAACTCTTCCAGATGTAACACAACAACAACAGGTGTAAAACGTGGCTCCTCCCCCTGCAGTGCTGTTGTCAATATCCAGAGTTAAAACCCAGGTGTTATTTATTCAGTGTAAAAAGTGAATGAACACTGTCAAGGGTCAATTTAACAATATTCAGTGTTAATATCTTAATATGCTCCGCCCATTTCAAATGATCCAGAAGTTTCTAGAGTAATTGGACCTCATGGACCACCGCCATGTTTCCATTGGTAAAGACTGTGGTAAGTCTCTCCATCTGCTGACTTATATTTAAATGAATTAAACGATTTATACAATTGTATTCACCGTGACTGTACTACCATTCGCTTTTTAGACTTCTAATGTAGATGAATTGCTATGTGGTTCACCAACATTAAGTTACATTCTATTACTTGTAATGCGGTACAGTTAACCTGCGCAGTGAACACCACGTGTAGACACTTGTAACCAATACCACTATGGATTATTGTGTATATTCGGTTTATGGTGCTCGCTCAAAACAACAGATGTATATGCTGTCTGTACATGCGCGCGCCAGTAAGTACGGTAGTTCATTCCCGCGCCACTCCCCCTCTGTCAGGCTTTAGTTTTTAGTAATGTAACCCAGCCGTTTATTTGTCGTTTTATGTTTCAATTATTTTCACTGGAAGTATATAATTAAACCCAGTTGTTATTTTCGTGTTTTATGTTTTATTACTTTTCAATGCATGTATCGCATCAAGACACTGTCGCTTTAAGACGGCCATTGTTTTTTACCTGCGTTCCACGGATGAGACGCGTGGTGTTCAGATGCTTCAGCGGCTCAGAGACTGAGACACGTGTAAGTAAGTAAGTAAGTAAGTAATATTTATTTATATAGCGCTTTTCGAGACCAGGGTCACAAAGCGCTTTAACAATCAAAAACAATACTCAAAACAGTAAATACTTCAAAGATCAAGACAACACCGAGAACAACAAGTTCGAGAAATTCAAGGAAAAGCCTGAACAAATAGAAACGTCTTAAGATGTTTCTTAAAGGAGTCAGTAGACTCCATCAAGCGCAAAGAGAGAGGAAGATTGTTCCAAAGCTTAGGAGCAACAGCCTGAAAAGATTTCTCTCCTCTGGTCCTGAGCCGTGTGCGTGGAACCATCAGTAGATTCTGATCCACAGACCTCAGAGACCGAGCTGGGGTGTAAGGCTGGATCAGATCAGTGATGTAAGGAGGAGCCTGACCATGAATAGCTCTGAAAGTAAGAACCAGAATTTTAAAGTTGATCCTGAAAGAAACTGGAAGCCAGTGAAGAGTTTTAAGGATCGGAGAAATGTGAGTTCTCCTACTTGAGCGGGTCAGAATTCTCGCTGCAGAGTTCTGAATCAACTGCAGACGAGACAGCTCCTTCTTGTTAAGACATGAAAACAAACCGTTACAATAGTCCAGACGAGAAGAAACAAACGCATGGATTACAAGCTCCAGATCATGTTGTGACAACATTTTCCTAAGTTTAGAGATTTTTCTCAGTTGAAGGAAACAGTTTCTGGTCAGTTTTCTGCAGTGTTGAACAAGAGACATGTCTTTATCAAATACAACACCCAGGTTTCTCAGGCTCAGTTTGACAGACTGACCTAAGTCACCCAAGTACTGACTCAACCATGGAATCTTATCATCAGGAGCAATCACCAGAGTTTCAGTTTTGTCCACATTAAGCTGTAAAGTGTGCCAACGCTCCTGCAATTTTACTGAATACACTCGCTTATCACTCCTAGGTGAGCCTAAACAATACGTTTATATTATTGTTTATATTGCTGTGTGTAAATGAATGTTGTGTCGAAGCAGCTATTTAAGTTTTTGTGTGAAACTTGAAGCATTGTTTTATAACTTTATTCAAGTGTATATTTTCGATAGTATTTTATATTGTACTGTTTCACTTTGTTTTGAAAGTAAGTTGCACTTTATATTTTGTTATCGCGTGGTGTTCAGATGCTTCAGCGGCTCAGAGTTCACCGCATCTGTTATTTAACACGCCGATTAAACGTTCGTGCTGTTGTATGGTTAACAAGCGTTGAATGTGTTGAAGGTGCCGTAGCTAAGAATCTTGAATATTAATAAAATAAATCGCCTACCATGACCCACCAATATAGCAAACTTTTTATTGGAATATAAATATATTTTCGTCCTTCAAAATAACAAACAAAATACGTGTGTGAGTTACATTATAATTTAAAAAAGCTAAGTTTTAGCGAACTAGCTCTCGTGTTAACGCACCACAGAAAGTTACATTACACGCAATGAAACATTATTTCTGAGTCTTAAAGCAATAATGATATCTTACCTCAATAGACGAGTGACGCGCACCTGATTCCGTCAAGTTATGCACAAACGTGAGGATAAAATGCGATCGATCTTTGTCAACAAGTGTGACGTCATCATCCGGAAGTTGCGTATGCGGCAATTTGAAAACTTTTTAGCTAACGCTAAATTTAAACTAAACTTAACTCGGTCTTTATACAAGCACGCATCTACTATTGTATTCATGGCGCTTTTAAACAAACAAGCACAATATCTCATTGTATTCCTGTGGTGTGACGTCACCGCTGCAGGATCAGTTGATTAGCATGTGTGACGTCACCCCTGCAGACTCGCGATTAATGTTGACAAACGTCACGTAGACGCTCATAATCGCAGCTAAATAAAAAGAAAACATATGTCCATAAACGCAATCTCAATGAAAGCTTCTATTTTCATAGAAAAGCGCACCGGATTATAAAGAGGATCAAGCGAAATAGCACAGACTTTATTTTACTCATTCATAAAACAATGTCAACATTATGGAGTTGAAACACCTAAAAATATACAATATAGTCACTTTTACAGGACCTTTTAAGCACGTTTTAATCCGCGAGAGCTTCTTGACTTCCGCGATGCGTAAACAATCCAAGCTCCAAAAAATTAAAATTAAGCATTTTTACCGATTTATATTCACTCTGTACCTCCTTAAAGTGGTTTGAGGTCGTTAAGCACAATCAGGATTAGAATCACACTGTTGACATTAAACATTTCAAATGAGCTTCATAGTTGTAGAATTACGGTAGCCAAATGAAACAGCGACACGTCACGTTACCAAGGCAACGAAGAGATGGGCGACGCGTCAAATGTAACCCGGGTCGTCAATGCGTGCGGGTGTGTCAATGCGTATAGACGTGTGTTTATATGTGTGTACATATATGTGTGTATGTGTATAGACGTGTGTGTGTATATGTGTGTGTATGTGTATAGACGTGTGTGTGTATATATATGTGTGTATGTGTATAGACGTGTGTGTGTGTGTATATATGTGTGTGTATAGACGTGTGTGTATATATATGTGTGTATGTGTATAGACGTGTGTGTATATGTGTGTATGTGTATAGACGTGTGTGTGTGTGTGTATATATATATACGTGTGTGTGTTTATATATGTGTGTATGTGTATAGACGTGTGTGTGTATATATATGTGTGTATATGTGTGTATGTGTATAGACGTGTGTGTGTGTATATGTGTGTATGTGTATAGACGTGTGTGTATATATATGTGTGTATATGTGTGTATGTGTATAGACGTGGGTGTATATATACGTGTGTATGTGTATAGACGTGTGTGTGTATATGTATATGTGTGTATGTGTATAGACGTGTGTGTGTGTGTGTGTGTGTGTATATACTGTATATATATTGTAACGATCCTGTGTGTTCTGTTCATTAATGTTGCGGGCACTTTAAGAAGGTGAGTCTGTGCGCATGCGCAGTTGTTGTTAGAGAGATTTCGCGTTCAACTAGTGGTGTGAAGAACGAGCGGCGTTGGTTGTGGCCGAAACAATAACCTCTCTGTGAGTACAGCGAACAAAGAAACAATATCTGTGCAAGACAACCGTCTGGTCATGTGTGGAGGACCAAACGTTACATTGGTGTCAGAAGCGACTTTTTCGGACCTGCTCCTGAGGCGAAGCTAACGGTTATTAGCAACGAACTTTGCTAACGAACGTCCCCGGTATGTACGGGAAAGTGAAGAGCGAAAGTGAGGAGATGGACGTTGGTGCGAGACGACGGGACCATGCTCAACAGTTAAGAGACGCTGTGTTACAACTCTCAGAAGAAGAATGTGCGTCAATGCGTGCGCCAATGTGCAGCAACTGGGCTTCATCAAGTATCAAACAGATCACACATCACACCTACCATGATTTTGTTCAATGAGATGAAAACTTATTTGATGTTCAATCCAGTGTTCAGGTTGACTTCAGTGCTTATGTTTTAGTAGAAGTGAAGCTGTGGTGCTTTAGTTTAATACATGGACACAGCACTAAACTTTGTTGTTGGTTGTTAGTTGTTTTTTTAGATTTTGGGATCAACCGTCACTTTTTAGTAATGGGAGAATTATTTCTCTGCACTGTGCGAGTCGTCCCAGAGCCATTGTTCAGCCTGAAGCCAATACGTTTTTAGGTTGAAAAGTTTGCCCCCCTGAAAAAATGTAATGCCCCCCCTTAAATGTTTTTCTGCAGCCGGGTCTGTCAGTGTTATACTAGATCCACTCAGTATAAACTGTTGTCAACATTGAAGTCAAATCATCTCCAGAAATGATACTTTGTGATGAAGTCTTAATGTTAAAAGAGACAAATGTAATAATATCTTTAATGAATCAATTCATGTACATTTATATCAAACCTGCTATTCCCTGCATGATGGGATCAGAAACACTAGAATTCTACTTTCTCGGGACGTTTTAGATTTACAACGACGACATCATTAAAAGTGTGAACTGCAGTCACACTGCAAGTTTATGTCCATAATCCTTAGATATTCTCTCCAAATGAGAACAATTTAACAGAAGAGTTTAACATTACCTTGGCTGTAGTCATGCTCTGTAGACAGAAGCTTCACCTGCACAGGTGATCTCATTAGCTCGTCCTGTCTCTCCACCTGCACGCAAAGCAACTTGTACTCTCTGCTGCCCTCTAGTGTTGCTAAAACGATTTATTATGTCCAATAAACAAACCTACAGAAAGACTTAACAGTGTGGGTCTTTCTTTTTATTTCAAGGGTCCCCATTTTATCTCAAACATCAATATAGCTAATATTTAACACTAATTGGTAAATATCAAACATGTATGCTTCATTACAGTTGAAACAATTGTTCTCTGGTAACAAATATTTATCATTAAACATGTGTGTTCATGTATGATCCATGGCACTCATCATGATGGACAAATATGATGGAAAAACATTCTATTAGTGTCAGTACAGTACACGAGGTTGGAAATCAACCACGCATTTGCGCATGCGTTGTCCACCTACAAGGAGGTTTATAACGGTCAGACGCGGAAGAATCTACGAAACTATCACTGATAGATTCTCAAAAATCATCTGATATTAAATGATCTTTTCTCTCAAGGATAAGGATGTTGAAGGAGTGACGTCACAGTGTCCACTGTTGAAGGATAAGGATGTTGAGTGTCCAGCTGGAAGGAGCACAGGTACATGTTGTGGTTTATTAAAGTCTCTTTTCATTTTATTGACATCGGTAAATGTAACGCTAAGTTTAAGTGAAGGTATCAAGACCTGTCGCCCTTCCCAGCTATCTTCTAAATAATCCACGGAGGAAAAATTCAGAAAAAAAAGTCTTATATAGATCCAGAGCGGTCCGTAATAGGAACAAAAAAACAAAACAGGCACTCGGGGCGAAGGCAGGGCACTTCTGGAGATCGGGGTCCCAACAGCAACTAAAACAAAAAGACAAAAGGACTCACTTGAGTAAATAAAAGTGCTGACAACGTCAGGAGTATCCAAAGGATTATCCAGTTGTGATTCAAAGGCGAGGAGCGAGATCGAAAGGACAGCCAACCTGGTCTGGAAACGCAATACTCTGGCGAGTTCTTCCGGGTAGAGACGCTCCTTATCAATGGGAAGAACCCGCCACTCCATCATCCCCAGCCGCGCACCTGCCAGCGTCTGTCACTCAAAACACAGGACACATGAAAACGGAAAACCACCTTCAAAATAAAACAAAAGAACATAAGCATGACACTTGTATGTTGATTCTATCAAATGTATTCTGCCTATTTTAAATGTTGACCTTTTTTCTTATAAGAGTAACTGTCAGGAGTCTTGATGTAAAACGTCACTCAAATGTGTCATTTATTTATTTCTCTCACAGGATTCAGAGTCAATGTTCATTGCACAGAATTTCCATCTCCGTCCTGCACTGTCTGTGATGATGGAACTTACATGGACAAATTGAACCGAGAGAAACATGGTTTCAAGTGTCTCGTCTGTACTGAAGGTAAAGTTTGTTCTTCACTAGAATGATGAGTTGGTCAGTATGTAGATGTGATGTAGAATTTGTTATTGACTAACAGGACTGAGAGAGATCAGATCCTGTACCTTCACAGCAAACACCAAGTGTGAACCTCTGGAGGGTTTTTTCTGTGTGGACGGCTCAGTGGACACATGTGTGGCAGCACAGCAACACTCCACATGTGAACCAGGACAGTTCATCATCAGAGCAGGCGAGTTTCACATCCAACATGTGAAATGCAAGAGTGCAGAAACTATAAGACACACACAATGTTCTTCACAGGAACGTCCTCCACAGACACTGAGTGTGGAACCTGCAGTGAAGGAACATTTTCAAATGGAACGTTCACGTCATGTCAGGATCACAAACAGTGAGTGAAGCTTCACAAATGTTTGCTCCAGATGTTTTCTTCTAAACTGTCTCCACTTGTCTTTGTAGATGTTCAACATATCTACGAGAAGGAAGTATTTCTTCTGACTCTGTATGTCGAGAAGGTTTGACACCAGGAGAAGTGGCTGGAATTATTGTTGCTGTGATCGTTCTACTGATCACATGTTCTGTAGTTTATTGGTATAAAAAAAGAAAAAGAGGTAAAAAACAAATGCATTCATAAAAATCACATTATTATATTGATTTGTGTTTATCTGGAGTCATTTCCTTGAATTATTTTTCTCCTTAACCAGATGGAAAAGAGTTCAAGAGAAGAAGGAAGGTATGTAAGAATGTTTTTTAGTCATTTATCAAAGTGATTTAATGTTTAAATGTAATGTTGATTAATTTTGCAAATGTCATCACTTGTACAATTAAAATGAATGTCAATTTTGGTTTAATATCTTCAGCACTGCAGTATTTGTGCATCAGAGAAACGATCATTATTTCTTATTAGGAGGTGGCAGTGGGAATGAATGAATGTATGGATTCAACGGAGCATCCGTGAGAATTTCAATTAGTTTGAGCTTTTTTTTTAATCTAAACTGACTTATTTTTTTCTTGTCTTAGATCAATTTATTCATCTGAGAATAAGTCCGATGAAGTGGAACATGTTCCACTGATGGTAGAACCCGGGGAAGACCCAGAACACACTGAAGAAGCATGTTCCTCCACTGGGCTGGAAACACAGGGGGGTCCTCCAGAAAGAGCTGGACGATGTAACTGGGGAGAAGAAAGTATGGACCTCTCTGCTGAAGCTGCTGCCCCCGTGACAAGAATCCAGATAAACAGACCAGAGATAGCAGACGTTGAATATGAACTAATTGGACACGAGGATATTAAAGTAGATTGTTCAGTCATTCAATAGAATGTTTGAGTTTTATACAACATGAAAAATGTGTTCATAAATGATGTGTTCAGTGAACATAACATATTTCTGGCTGTTTTCATTTGCCTGTGTGTGTAGCTTAGTCTGTGATATAGAAAACAGTTTCTGTCAAAGCTTTCATTAATCTCATAAATGGCTGATCAGTTAAACATCAGCCAGGTTTGAGGATGTACTTCACTCCACAGCCGTCAGTGTTGCTTGTTCTTTCACTGCCCTTTTTGTGAGGTCACCAAATTCAGACCAGCACAGATGGACAAAACCCAACAGCACATACAAAGCCACTTGAGAAAGGCAATCATCATGGAGGTGTGTACAGTATATGTTTAGTTAGTTCCTCGTATATTGCATCATAAAAGTCTAACCGTTTACATTTTTATGTTTGACAGACTATCCGATACACAGATGTGGGCTGCAGACCAGAACCTCACGTCCATTGTCATGTGCGTGTCAATGTGTGTCAATGCGCGCGTGTGTCAATGTGCGTCAATGCTTGCGCGCGTGTCAATGTGCGTCAATGCTTGCGTGCGTGTCAATGCGTGTGCGTGTGTCAATATGCTTGCGCGCGTGTCAATGTGCGTCAATGCTTGCGCGCGTGTCAATGTGCGTCAATGCGCCCGTGCGTGTCAATGCGTGTGCGTGCGTCAATATGCGCGCGAGTGTCAATGTGCGTCAATGCTTGCGCGCGTGTCAATGTGCGTCAATGCTTGCGCGTGTGTCAATGTGCGTCAATGCTTGCGCGTGTCAACACACAACACACGCACGCACACATTAAACAAATGCGCACACCCACATTAAACAAACGCGCACGCACACATAAAACACACGCATGCATACACAGACATGCACTGACAAACGCACACACACACGGTGACATGCAAACATAAAACACACGCACGCACGCACACATAAAACAAACGCGGATTTTATAGGTTTGTTTGTGATGTGTAGTTATGCGTTTGTGTGCATGTCATTGGTGTGTGTGCGCATGTGTCAGTGTGTGTCTGCGTGTGCGTGCGTGTGTGTGTTTTATGTGTGCATGTCACCGTGTGTGTGCGTGTGTCAGTGCATGTCTGTGTGTGCATGCGTGTGTGTGTTTTATGTGTGCATGTCACCGTGTGTGTGCGTGTGTCAGTGCATGTCTGTGTGTGCATGCGTGTGTTTTGTGTGCGTCCGCGTTTGTTTTATGTGTGCGTGCGTGCGTGTGTTTTATGTGTGCACGCACACATAAAACAAATGCGCGCATGCACACATAAAACAAATGCGCGCATGCACACATAAAGCAAATGCGCGCATGTACACATAAAACAAATGCGCGCACGTCACATAAAACAAATGCGCGCACGCACACATAAAACAAATGCGCGCACGCACATATTAAAGAAATGCGCACGCGCACACAAAACAAATGCGCAAGAGCACACAAAACAAATGCGCGCGCACAGATAAAACAAATGCACACGCACACAACACACGCACGCACACATTAAACAAATGCGCACACCCACATAAAACAAACGCGCACGCACACATAAAACACACGCATGCATACACAGACATGCACTGACAAACGCACACACACACGGTGACATGCAAACATAAAACACACGCACGCACGCACACATAAAACAAACGCGGGTTTTATAGGTTTGTTTGTGATCTGTAGTTATGCGTTTGTGTGCATGTCATTGGTGTGTGTGCGCATGTGTCAGTGTGTGTCTGCGTGTGCGTGCGTGTGTGTGTTTTATGTGTGCATGTCACCGTGTGTGTGCGTGTGTCAGTGCATGTCTGTGTGTGCATGCGTGTGTTTTGTGTGCGTCCGCGTTTGTTTTATGTGTGCGTGCGTGCGTGTGTTTTATGTGTGCATGTCACATGAAACAAATGCGCGCACGCACACATAAAACAAATGCGCGCATGCACACATAAAACAAATGCGCGCATGCACACATAAAACAAATGCGCGCATGCACACATAAAACAAATGCGCGCATGCACACATAAAACAAATGCGCGCATGCACACATAAAACAAATGCGCGCATGCACACATAAAACAAATGCGCGCATGCACACATAAAACAAATGCGCGCATGCACACATAAAACAAATGCGCGCATGCACACATAAAGCAAATGCGCGCATGCACACATAAAACAAATGCGCGCACGTCACATAAAACAAATGCGCGCACGTCACATAAAACAAATGCGCGCACGCACACATAAAACAAATGCGCGCACGCACATATTAAAGAAATGCGCACGCGCACACAAAACAAATGCGCAAGAGCACACAAAACAAATGCGCGCGCACAGATAAAACAAATGCACACGCACACAACACACGCACGCACACATTAAACAAATGCGCACACCCACATAAAACAAACGCGCACGCACACATAAAACACACGCATGCATACACAGACATGCACTGACAAACGCACACACACACGGTGACATGCAAACATAAAACACACGCACGCACGCACACATAAAACAAACGCGGATTTTATAGGTTTGTTTGTGATCTGTAGTTATGCGTTTGTGTGCATGTCATTGGTGTGTGTGCGCATGTGTCAGTGTGTGTCTGCGTGTGCGTGCGTGTGTGTGTTTTATGTGTGCATGTCACCGTGTGTGTGCGTGTGTCAGTGCATGTCTGTGTGTGCATGCGTGTGTGTGTTTTATGTGTGCATGTCACCGTGTGTGTGCGTGTGTCAGTGCATGTCTGTGTGTGCATGCGTGTGTTTTGTGTGCGTCCGCGTTTGTTTTATGTGTGCGTGCGTGCGTGTGTTTTATGTGTGCATGTCACATGAAACAAATGCGCGCACGCACACATAAAACAAATGCGCGCATGCACACATAAAACAAATGCGCGCATGCACACATAAAACAAATGCGCGCGAGCGCACACAAAACACACGGATGCACACACAGACATGCACTGACACACGCACACACACACGGTGACATGCACACATAAAACAAACGCGGACGCACACAAAACAATGTGCGTCAATGCTTGCGCGTGTCAACACACAACACACGCACGCACACATTAAACAAATGCGCACACCCACATTAAACAAACGCGCACGCACACATAAAACACACGCATGCATACACAGACATGCACTGACAAACGCACACACACACGGTGACATGCAAACATAAAACACACGCACGCACGCACACATAATGCGTGTGTTTTGTGTGCGTCCGCGTTTGTTTTATGTGTGCGTGTGTGCGTGTGTTTTATGTGTGCATGTCACATGAAACAAATGCGCGCACGCACACATAAAACAAATGCGCGCATGCACACATAAAACAAATGCGCGCATGCACACATAAAGCAAATGCGCGCATGCACACATAAAACAAATGCGCGCACGTCACATAAAACAAATGCGCGCACGCACACATAAAACAAATGCGCGCACGCACATATTAAAGAAATGCGCACGCGCACACAAAACAAATGCGCAAGAGCACACAAAACAAATGCGCGCGCACAGATAAAACAAATGCACACGCACACAACACACGCACGCACACATTAAACAAATGCGCACACCCACATTAAACAAACGCGCACGCACACATAAAACACACGCATGCATACACAGACATGCACTGACAAACGCACACACACACGGTGACATGCAAACATAAAACACACGCACGCACGCACACATAAAACAAACGCGGATTTTATAGGTTTGTTTGTGATCTGTAGTTATGCGTTTGTGTGCATGTCATTGGTGTGTGTGCGCATGTGTCAGTGTGTGTCTGCGTGTGCGTGCGTGTGTGTGTTTTATGTGTGCATGTCACCGTGTGTGTGCGTGTGTCAGTGCATGTCTGTGTGTGCATGCGTGTGTTTTGTGTGCGTCCGCGTTTGTTTTATGTGTGCGTGCGTGCGTGTGTTTTATGTGTGCATGTCACATGAAACAAATGCGCGCACGCACACATAAAACAAATGCGCGCATGCACACATAAAACAAATGCGCGCATGCACACATAAAGCAAATGCGCGCATGCACACATAAAACAAATGCGCGCACGTCACATAAAACAAATGCGCGCACGCACACATAAAACAAATGCGCGCACGCACATATTAAAGAAATGCGCACGCGCACACAAAACAAATGCGCAAGAGCACACAAAACAAATGCGCGCGCACAGATAAAACAAATGCACACGCACACAACACACGCACGCACACATTAAACAAATGCGCACACCCACATAAAACAAACGCGCACGCACACATAAAACACACGCATGCATACACAGACATGCACTGACAAACGCACACACACGGTGACATGCAAACATAAAACACACGCACGCACGCACACATAAAACAAACGCGGATTTTATAGGTTTGTTTGTGATCTGTAGTTATGCGTTTGTGTGCATGTCATTGGTGTGTGTGCGCATGTGTCAGTGTGTGTCTGCGTGTGCGTGCGTGTGTGTGTTTTATGTGTGCATGTCACCGTGTGTGTGCGTGTGTCAGTGCATGTCTGTGTGTGCATGCGTGTGTTTTGTGTGCGTCCGCGTTTGTTTTATGTGTGCGTGCGTGCGTGTGTTTTATGTGTGCATGTCACATGAAACAAATGCGCGCACGCACACATAAAACAAATGCGCGCATGCACACATAAAACAAATGCGCGCATGCACACATAAAGCAAATGCGCGCATGCACACATAAAACAAATGCGCGCACGTCACATAAAACAAATGCGCGCACGCACACATAAAACAAATGCGCGCACGCACATATTAAAGAAATGCGCACGCGCACACAAAACAAATGCGCAAGAGCACACAAAACAAATGCGCGCGCACAGATAAAACAAATGCACACGCACACAACACACGCACGCACACATTAAACAAATGCGCACACCCACATAAAACAAACGCGCACGCACACATAAAACACACGCATGCATACACAGACATGCACTGACAAACGCACACACACGGTGACATGCAAACATAAAACACACGCACGCACGCACACATAAAACAAACGCGGATTTTATAGGTTTGTTTGTGATCTGTAGTTATGCGTTTGTGTGCATGTCATTGGTGTGTGTGCGCATGTGTCAGTGTGTGTCTGCGTGTGCGTGCGTGTGTGTGTTTTATGTGTGCATGTCACCGTGTGTGTGCGTGTGTCAGTGCATGTCTGTGTGTGCATGCGTGTGTGTGCTTTATGTGTGCATGTCACCGTGTGTGTGCGTGTGTCAGTGCATGTCTGTGTGTGCATGCGTGTGTTTTGTGTGCGTCCGCGTTTGTTTTATGTGTGCGTGCGTGCGTGTGTTTTATGTGTGCATGTCACATGAAACAAATGCGCGCACGCACACATAAAACAAATGCGCGCATGCACACATAAAACAAATGCGCGCATGCACACATAAAACAAATGCGCGCGCGCGCACACAAAACACACGGATGCACACACAGACATGCACTGACACACGCACACACACACGGTGACATGCACACATAAAACAAACGCACACGCACACAAAACAAACGCGCACGCACACATAAAACACACGCATGCATACATAGACATGCACTGACAAACGCACACACACACGGTGACATGCAAACATAAAACACACGCACGCACGAACACATAAAACAAACGCGGATTTTTTTTAGAATAGAATAGAATAGAAAAGCTTTATTCATCCCCAGAGGGGAAACACACTTTCACAACAGCGCAGATTAAAAAAAATATATATAGGTTTGTTTGTGATGTGTAGTTATGCGTTTGTGTGCATGTCACTGGTGTGTGTGCGCATGTGTCAGTGTGTGTCTGCGTGTGCGTGCGTGTGTGTGTTTTATGTGTGCATGTCACTGTGTGTGTGTGCGTGTGTCAATGCATGTCTGTGTGTGCATGCGTGTGTTTAATGTGTGCGTGCGCGTTTGTTTTGTGTGCGTCCGCGTTTGTTTTATGTGTGCGTGCGTGCGTGTGTTTATGTGTGCATTTCACCGTGTGTGTGGGCGTGTGTCAGTGCATGTCTGTGTGTGCATGCGTGTGTTTTAGGTGTGCGTGCGCGTTTCTTTGATGTGTGCGTCCGCGTTTGTTTTATGTGTGCGTGCGTGCGTGTGTTTTATGTGTGCATGTCACCGTGTGTGTGTGCGTTTGTCAGTGCATGTCCGTGTACGCATGCGTGTGTTTTATGTGTGCGTGCGCGTTTGTTTTATGTGGGTGTGCGCATTTGTTTAATGTGTGCGTTCGTGCACAGTAAATTTCCAAGTGTCAAAAAGGAAGTGTTAATGTATTTTAACTATTTCATAGACTGGTTTAACTCTTCCAGATGTAACACAACAACAACAGGTGTAAAACGTGGCTCCTCCCCCTGCAGTGCTGTTGTCAATATCCAGAGTTAAAACCCAGGTGTTATTTATTCAGTGTAAAAAGTGAATGAACACTGTCAAGGGTCAATTTAACAATATTCAGTGTTAATATCTTAATATGCTCCGCCCATTTCAAATGATCCAGAAGTTTCTAGAGTAATTGGACCTCATGGACCACCGCCATGTTTCCATTGGTAAAGACTGTGGTAAGTCTCTCCATCTGCTGACTTATATTTAAATGAATTAAACGATTTATACAATTGTATTCACCGTGACTGTACTACCATTCGCTTTTTAGACTTCTAATGTAGATGAATTGCTATGTGGTTCACCAACATTAAGTTACATTCTATTACTTGTAATGCGGTACAGTTAACCTGCGCAGTGAACACCACGTGTAGACACTTGTAACCAATACCACTATGGATTATTGTGTATATTCGGTTTATGGTGCTCGCTCAAAACAACAGATGTATATGCTGTCTGTACATGCGCGCGCCAGTAAGTACGGTAGTTCATTCCCGCGCCACTCCCCCTCTGTCAGGCTTTAGTTTTTAGTAATGTAACCCAGCCGTTTATTTGTCGTTTTATGTTTCAATTATTTTCACTGGAAGTATATAATTAAACCCAGTTGTTATTTTCGTGTTTTATGTTTTATTACTTTTCAATGCATGTATCGCATCAAGACACTGTCGCTTTAAGACGGCCATTGTTTTTTACCTGCGTTCCACGGATGAGACGCGTGGTGTTCAGATGCTTCAGCGGCTCAGAGACTGAGACACGTGTAAGTAAGTAAGTAAGTAAGTAATATTTATTTATATAGCGCTTTTCGAGACCAGGGTCACAAAGCGCTTTAACAATCAAAAACAATACTCAAAACAGTACATACTTCAAAGATCAAGACAACACCGAGAACAACAAGTTCGAGAAATTCAAGGAAAAGCCTGAACAAATAGAAACGTCTTAAGATGTTTCTTAAAGGAGTCAGTAGACTCCATCAAGCGCAAAGAGAGAGGAAGATTGTTCCAAAGCTTAGGAGCAACAGCCTGAAAAGATTTCTCTCCTCTGGTCCTGAGCCGTGTGCGTGGAACCATCAGTAGATTCTGATCCACAGACCTCAGAGACCGAGCTGGGGTGTAAGGCTGGATCAGATCAGTGATGTAAGGAGGAGCCTGACCATGAATAGCTCTGAAAGTAAGAACCAGAATTTTAAAGTTGATCCTGAAAGAAACTGGAAGCCAGTGAAGAGTTTTAAGGATCGGAGAAATGTGAGTTCTCCTACTTGAGCGGGTCAGAATTCTCGCTGCAGAGTTCTGAATCAACTGCAGACGAGACAGCTCCTTCTTGTTAAGACATGAAAACAAACCGTTACAATAGTCCAGACGAGAAGAAACAAACGCATGGATTACAAGCTCCAGATCATGTTGTGACAACATTTTCCTAAGTTTAGAGATTTTTCTCAGTTGAAGGAAACAGTTTCTGGTCAGTTTTCTGCAGTGTTGAACAAGAGACATGTCTTTATCAAATACAACACCCAGGTTTCTCAGGCTCAGTTTGACAGACTGACCTAAGTCACCCAAGTACTGACTCAACCATGGAATCTTATCATCAGGAGCAATCACCAGAGTTTCAGTTTTGTCCACATTAAGCTGTAAAGTGTGCCAACGCTCCTGCAATTTTACTGAATACACTCGCTTATCACTCCTAGGTGAGCCTAAACAATACGTTTATATTATTGTTTATATTGCTGTGTGTAAATGAATGTTGTGTCGAAGCAGCTATTTAAGTTTTTGTGTGAAACTTGAAGCATTGTTTTATAACTTTATTCAAGTGTATATTTTCGATAGTATTTTATATTGTACTGTTTCACTTTGTTTTGAAAGTAAGTTGCACTTTATATTTTGTTATCGCGTGGTGTTCAGATGCTTCAGCGGCTCAGAGTTCACCGCATCTGTTATTTAACACGCCGATTAAACGTTCGTGCTGTTGTATGGTTAACAAGCGTTGAATGTGTTGAAGGTGCCGTAGCTAAGAATCTTGAATATTAATAAAATAAATCGCCTACCATGACCCACCAATATAGCAAACTTTTTATTGGAATATAAATATATTTTCGTCCTTCAAAATAACAAACAAAATACGTGTGTGAGTTACATTATAATTTAAAAAAGCTAAGTTTTAGCGAACTAGCTCTCGTGTTAACGCACCACAGAAAGTTACATTACACGCAATGAAACATTATTTCTGAGTCTTAAAGCAATAATGATATCTTACCTCAATAGACGAGTGACGCGCACCTGATTCCGTCAAGTTATGCACAAACGTGAGGATAAAATGCGATCGATCTTTGTCAACAAGTGTGACGTCATCATCCGGAAGTTGCGTATGCGGCAATTTGAAAACTTTTTAGCTAACGCTAAATTTAAACTAAACTTAACTCGGTCTTTATACAAGCACGCATCTACTATTGTATTCATGGCGCTTTTAAACAAACAAGCACAATATCTCATTGTATTCCTGTGGTGTGACGTCACCGCTGCAGGATCAGTTGATTAGCATGTGTGACGTCACCCCTGCAGACTCGCGATTAATGTTGACAAACGTCACGTAGACGCTCATAATCGCAGCTAAATAAAAAGAAAACATATGTCCATAAACGCAATCTCAATGAAAGCTTCTATTTTCATAGAAAAGCGCACCGGATTATAAAGAGGATCAAGCGAAATAGCACAGACTTTATTTTACTCATTCATAAAACAATGTCAACATTATGGAGTTGAAACACCTAAAAATATACAATATAGTCACTTTTACAGGACCTTTTAAGCATGTTTTAATCCGCGAGAGCTTCTTGACTTCCGCGATGCGTAAACAATCCAAGCTCCAAAAAATTAAAATTAAGCATTTTTACCGATTTATATTCACTCTGTACCTCCTTAAAGTGGTTTGAGGTCGTTAAGCACAATCAGGATTAGAATCACACTGTTGACATTAAACATTTCAAATGAGCTTCATAGTTGTAGAATTACGGTAGCCAAATGAAACAGCGACACGTCACGTTACCAAGGCAACGAAGAGATGGGCGACGCGTCAAATGTAACCCGGGTCGTTTGAATCCGACGTCGGGGGGTGCTCTGTATAATACTGGGTGACCCGTGCGTGTCAATGCGTGCGCGCGTGTCAATGTGCGTCAATACGTGTGTGTCAATGTGCGTCAATGTGCGTCAATACGTGTGTGTGTGTCAATGTGCGTCAATGCGTGCGGGTGTGTCAATGCGTATAGACGTGTGTTTATATGTGTGTACATATATGTGTGTATGTGTATAGACGTGTGTGTGTATATATGTGTGTGTATGTGTATAGACGTGTGTGTGTATATATATGTGTGTATGTGTATAGACGTGTGTGTGTGTATATATGTGTGTGTATAGACGTGTGTGTATATATATGTGTGTATGTGTATAGACGTGTGTGTATATGTGTGTATGTGTATAGACGTGTGTGTGTGTGTGTGTGTGTGTATATATATATACGTGTGTGTGTTTATATATGTGTGTATGTGTATAGACGTGTGTGTGTATATATATGTGTGTATATGTGTGTATGTGTATAGACGTGTGTGTGTGTATATGTGTGTATGTGTATAGACGTGTGTGTATATATATGTGTGTATATGTGTGTATGTGTATAGACGTGTGTGTATATATATGTGTGTATGTGTATAGACGTGTGTGTGTGTATATGTATATGTGTGTATGTGTATAGACGTGTGTGTGTGTGTGTGTGTGTGTATATACTGTATATATATTGTAACGATCCTGTTTGTTCTGTTCATTAATGTTGCGGGCACTTTAAGAAGGTGAGTCTGTGCGCATGCGCAGTTGTTGTTAGAGAGATTTCGTGTTCAACTAGTGGTGTGAAGAACGAGCGGCGTTGGTTGTGGCCGAAACAATAACCTCTCTGTGAGTACAGCGAACAAAGAAACAATATCTGTGCAAGACAACCGTCTGGTCATGTGTGGAGGACCAAACGTTACATTGGTGTCAGAAGCGACTTTTTCGGACCTGCTCCTGAGGCGAAGCTAACGGTTATTAGCAACGAACTTTGCTAACGAACGTCCCCGGTATGTACGGGAAAGTGAAGAGCGAAAGTGAGGAGATGGACGTTGGTGCGAGACGACGGGACCATGCTCAACAGTTAAGAGACGCTGTGTTACAACTCTCAGAAGAAGAATGTGCGTCAATGCGTGCGCCAATGTGCAGCAACTGGGCTTCATCAAGTATCAAACAGATCACACATCACACCTACCATGATTTTGTTCAATGAGATGAAAACTTATTTGATGTTCAATCCAGTGTTCAGGTTGACTTCAGTGCTTATGTTTTAGTAGAAGTGAAGCTGTGGTGCTTTAGTTTAATACATGAACACAGCACTAAACTTTGTTGTTGGTTGTTAGTTGTTTTTTTAGATTTTGGGATCAACCGTCACTTTTTAGTAATGGGAGAATTATTTCTCTGCACTGTGCGAGTCGTCCCAGAGCCATTGTTCAGCCTGAAGCCAATACGTTTTTAGGTTGAAAAGTTTGCCCCCCTGAAAAAATGTAATGCCCCCCCTTAAATGTTTTTCTGCAGCCGGGTCTGTCAGTGTTATACTAGATCCACTCAGTATAAACTGTTGTCAACATTGAAGTCAAATCATCTCCAGAAATGATACTTTGTGATGAAGTCTTAATGTTAAAAGAGACAAATGTAATAAGATCTTTAATGAATCAATTCATGTACATTTATATCAAACCTGCTATTCCCTGCATGATGGGATCAGAAACACTAGAATTCTACTTTCTCGGGACGTTTTAGATTTACAACGACGACATCATTAAAAGTGTGAACTGCAGTCACACTGCAAGTTTATGTCCATAATCCTTAGATATTCTCTCCAAATGAGAACAATTTAACAGAAGAGTTTAACATTACCTTGGCTGTAGTCATGCTCTGTAGACAGAAGCTTCACCTGCACAGGTGATCTCATTAGCTCGTCCTGTCTCTCCACCTGCACGCAAAGCAACTTGTACTCTCTGCTGCCCTCTAGTGTTGCTAAAACGATTTATTATGTCCAATAAACAAACCTACAGAAAGACTTAACAGTGTGGGTCTTTCTTTTTATTTCAAGGGTCCCCATTTTATCTCAAACATCAATATAGCTAATATTTAACACTAATTGGTAAATATCAAACATGTATGCTTCATTACAGTTGAAACAATTGTTCTCTGGTAACAAATATTTATCATTAAACATGTGTGTTCATGTATGATCCATGGCACTCATCATGATGGACAAATATGATGGAAAAACATTCTATTAGTGTCAGTACAGTACACGAGGTTGGAAATCAACCACGCATTTGCGCATGCGTTGTCCACCTACAAGGAGGTTTATAACGGTCAGACGCGGAAGAATCTACGAAACTATCACTGATAGATTCTCAAAAATCATCTGATATTAAATGATCTTTTCTCTCAAGGATAAGGATGTTGAAGGAGTGACGTCACAGTGTCCACTGTTGAAGGATAAGGATGTTGAGTGTCCAGCTGGAAGGAGCACAGGTACATGTTGTGGTTTATTAAAGTCTCTTTTCATTTTATTGACATCGGTAAATGTAACGCTAAGTTTAAGTGAAGGTATCAAGACCTGTCGCCCTTCCCAGCTATCTTCTAAATAATCCACGGAGGAAAAATTCAGAAAAAAAAGTCTTATATAGATCCAGAGCGGTCCGTAATAGGAACAAAAAAACAAAACAGGCACTCGGGGCGAAGGCAGGGCACTTCTGGAGATCGGGGTCCCAACAGCAACTAAAACAAAAAGACAAAAGGACTCACTTGAGTAAATAAAAGTGCTGACAACGTCAGGAGTATCCAAAGGATTATCCAGTTGTGATTCAAAGGCGAGGAGCGAGATCGAAAGGACAGCCAACCTGGTCTGGAAACGCAATACTCTGGCGAGTTCTTCCGGGTAGAGACGCTCCTTATCAATGGGAAGAACCCGCCACTCCATCATCCCCAGCCGCGCACCTGCCAGCGTCTGTCACTCAAAACACAGGACACATGAAAACGGAAAACCACCTTCAAAATAAAACAAAAGAACATAAGCATGACACTTGTATGTTGATTCTATCAAATGTATTCTGCCTATTTTAAATGTTGACCTTTTTTCTTATAAGAGTAACTGTCAGGAGTCTTGATGTAAAACGTCACTCAAATGTGTCATTTATTTATTTCTCTCACAGGATTCAGAGTCAATGTTCATTGCACAGAATTTCCATCTCCGTCCTGCACTGTCTGTGATGATGGAACTTACATGGACAAATTGAACCGAGAGAAACATGGTTTCAAGTGTCTCGTCTGTACTGAAGGTAAAGTTTGTTCTTCACTAGAATGATGAGTTGGTCAGTATGTAGATGTGATGTAGAATTTGTTATTGACTAACAGGACTGAGAGAGATCAGATCCTGTACCTTCACAGCAAACACCAAGTGTGAACCTCTGGAGGGTTTTTTCTGTGTGGACGGCTCAGTGGACACATGTGTGGCAGCACAGCAACACTCCACATGTGAACCAGGACAGTTCATCATCAGAGCAGGCGAGTTTCACATCCAACATGTGAAATGCAAGAGTGCAGAAACTATAAGACACACACAATGTTCTTCACAGGAACGTCCTCCACAGACACTGAGTGTGGAACCTGCAGTGAAGGAACATTTTCAAATGGAACGTTCACGTCATGTCAGGATCACAAACAGTGAGTGAAGCTTCACAAATGTTTGCTCCAGATGTTTTCTTCTAAACTGTCTCCACTTGTCTTTGTAGATGTTCAACATATCTACGAGAAGGAACTATTTCTTCTGACTCTGTATGTCGAGAAGGTTTGACACCAGGAGAAGTGGCTGGAATTATTGTTGCTGTGATCGTTCTACTGATCACATGTTCTGTAGTTTATTGGTATAAAAAAAGAAAAAGAGGTAAAAAACAAATGCATTCATAAAAATCACATTATTATATTGATTTGTGTTTATCTGGAGTCATTTCCTTGAATTATTTTTCTCCTTAACCAGATGGAAAAGAGTTCAAGAGAAGAAGGAAGGTATGTAAGAATGTTTTTTAGTCATTTATCAAAGTGATTTAATGTTTAAATGTAATGTTGATTAATTTTGCAAATGTCATCACTTGTACAATTAAAATGAATGTCAATTTTGGTTTAATATCTTCAGCACTGCAGTATTTGTGCATCAGAGAAACGATCATTATTTCTTATTAGGAGGTGGCAGTGGGAATGAATGAATGTATGGATTCAACGGAGCATCCGTGAGAATTTCAATTAGTTTGAGCTTTTTTTTTAATCTAAACTGACTTATTTTTTTCTTGTCTTAGATCAATTTATTCATCTGAGAATAAGTCCGATGAAGTGGAACATGTTCCACTGATGGTAGAACCCGGGGAAGACCCAGAACACACTGAAGAAGCATGTTCCTCCACTGGGCTGGAAACACAGGGGGGTCCTCCAGAAAGAGCTGGACGATGTAACTGGGGAGAAGAAAGTATGGACCTCTCTGCTGAAGCTGCTGCCCCCGTGACAAGAATCCAGATAAACAGACCAGAGATAGCAGACGTTGAATATGAACTAATTGGACACGAGGATATTAAAGTAGATTGTTCAGTCATTCAATAGAATGTTTGAGTTTTATACAACATGAAAAATGTGTTCATAAATGATGTGTTCAGTGAACATAACATATTTCTGGCTGTTTTCATTTGCCTGTGTGTGTAGCTTAGTCTGTGATATAGAAAACAGTTTCTGTCAAAGCTTTCATTAATCTCATAAATGGCTGATCAGTTAAACATCAGCCAGGTTTGAGGATGTACTTCACTCCACAGCCGTCAGTGTTGCTTGTTCTTTCACTGCCCTTTTTGTGAGGTCACCAAATTCAGACCAGCACAGATGGACAAAACCCAACAGCACATACAAAGCCACTTGAGAAAGGCAATCATCATGGAGGTGTGTACAGTATATGTTTAGTTAGTTCCTCGTATATTGCATCATAAAAGTCTAACCGTTTACATTTTTATGTTTGACAGACTATCCGATACACAGATGTGGGCTGCAGACCAGAACCTCACGTCCATTGTCATGTGCGTGTCAATGTGTGTCAATGCGCGCGCGTGTGTCAATGTGCGTCAATGCTTGCGCGCGTGTCAATGTGCGTCAATGCTTGCGTGCGTGTCAATGCGTGTGCGTGTGTCAATATGCTTGCGCGCGTGTCAATGTGCGTCAATGCTTGCGCGCGTGTCAATGTGCGTCAATGCGCGCGTGCGTGTCAATGTGCGTCAATGCGCCCGTGCGTGTCAATGCGTGTGCGTGCGTCAATATGCGCGCGAGTGTCAATGTGCGTCAATGCTTGCGCGCGTGTCAATGTGCGTCAATGCTTGCGCGTGTGTCAATGTGCGTCAATGCTTGCGCGTGTCAACACACAACACACGCACGCACACATTAAACAAATGCGCACACCCACATTAAACAAACGCGCACGCACACATAAAACACACGCATGCATACACAGACATGCACTGACAAACGCACACACACACGGTGACATGCAAACATAAAACACACGCACGCACGCACACATAAAACAAACGCGGATTTTATAGGTTTGTTTGTGATGTGTAGTTATGCGTTTGTGTGCATGTCATTGGTGTGTGTGCGCATGTGTCAGTGTGTGTCTGCGTGTGCGTGCGTGTGTGTGTTTTATGTGTGCATGTCACCGTGTGTGTGCGTGTGTCAGTGCATGTCTGTGTGTGCATGCGTGTGTTTTGTGTGCGTCCGCGTTTGTTTTATGTGTGCGTGCGTGCGTGTGTTTTATGTGTGCATGTCACATGAAACAAATGCGCGCACGCACACATAAAACAAATGCGCGCATGCACACATAAAACAAATGCGCGCATGCACACATAAAGCAAATGCGCGCATGCACACATAAAGCAAATGCGCGCATGCACACATAAAACAAATGCGCGCACGTCACATAAAACAAATGCGCGCACGCACACATAAAACAAATGCGCGCACGCACATATTAAAGAAATGCGCACGCGCACACAAAACAAATGCGCAAGAGCACACAAAACAAATGCGCGCGCACAGATAAAACAAATGCACACGCACACAACACACGCACGCACACATTAAACAAATGCGCACACCCACATAAAACAAACGCGCACGCACACATAAAACACACGCATGCATACACAGACATGCACTGACAAACGCACACACACACGGTGACATGCAAACATAAAACACACGCACGCACGCACACATAAAACAAACGCGGGTTTTATAGGTTTGTTTGTGATGTGTAGTTATGCGTTTGTGTGCATGTCATTGGTGTGTGTGCGCATGTGTCAGTGTGTGTCTGCGTGTGCGTGCGTGTGTGTGTTTTATGTGTGCATGTCACCGTGTGTGTGCGTGTATCAGTGCATGTCTGTGTGTGCATGCGTGTGTTTTGTGTGCGTCCGCGTTTGTTTTATGTGTGCGTGCGTGTGTTTTATGTGTGCATGTCACATGAAACAAATGCGCGCACGCACATATAAACCAAATGCGCGCATGCACACATAAAACAAATGCGCGCATGCACACATAAAACAAATGCGCGCATGCACACATAAAGCAAATGCGCGCATGCACACATAAAACAAATGCGCGCACGTCACATAAAACAAATGCGCGCACGCACACATAAAACAAATGCGCGCACGCACATATTAAAGAAATGCGCACGCGCACACAAAACAAATGCGCAAGAGCACACAAAACAAATGCGCGCGCACAGATAAAACAAATGCACACGCACACATTAAACAAATGCGCACACCCACATAAAACAAACGCGCACGCACACATAAAACACACGCATGCATACACAGACATGCACTGACAAACGCACACACACACGGTGACATGCAAACATAAAACACACGCACGCACGCACACATAAAACAAACGCGGATTTTATAGGTTTGTTTGTGATGTGTAGTTATGCGTTTGTGTGCATGTCATTGGTGTGTGTGCGCATGTGTCAGTGTGTGTCTGCGTGTGCGTGCGTGTGTGTGTTTTATGTGTGCATGTCACCGTGTGTGTGCGTGTGTCAGTGCATGTCTGTGTGTGCATGCGTGTGTGTGTTTTATGTGTGCATGTCACCGTGTGTGTGCGTGTGTCAGTGCATGTCTGTGTGTGCATGCGTGTGTTTTGTGTGCGTCCGCGTTTGTTTTATGTGTGCGTGCGTGCGTGCGTGCGTGTGTTTTATGTGTGCATGTCACATGAAACAAATGCGCGCACGCACACATAAAACAAATGCGCGCATGCACACATAAAACAAATGCGCGCATGCACACATAAAACAAATGCGCGCGCGCGCACACAAAACACACGGATGCACACACAGACATGCACTGACACACGCACACACACACGGTGACATGCACACATAAAACAAACGCGGACGCACACAAAACAATGTGCGTCAATGCTTGCGCGTGTCAACACACAACACACGCACGCACACATTAAACAAATGCGCACACCCACATTAAACAAACGCGCACGCACACATAAAACACACGCATGCATACACAGACATGCACTGACAAACGCACACACACACGGTGACATGCAAACATAAAACACACGCACGCACGCACACATAATGCGTGTGTTTTGTGTGCGTCCGCGTTTGTTTTATGTGTGCGTGCGTGCGTGTGTTTTATGTGTGCATGTCACATGAAACAAATGCGCGCACGCACACATAAAACAAATGCGCGCATGCACACATAAAACAAATGCGCGCATGCACACATAAAGCAAATGCGCGCATGCACACATAAAACAAATGCGCGCACGTCACATAAAACAAATGCGCGCACGCACACATAAAACAAATGCGCGCACGCACATATTAAAGAAATGCGCACGCGCACACAAAAACAAATGCGCAAGAGCACACAAAACAAATGCGCGCGCACAGATAAAACAAATGCACACGCACACAACACACGCACGCACACATAAAACAAATGCGCACACCCACATAAAACAAACGCGCACGCACACATAAAACACACGCATGCATACACAGACATGCACTGACAAACGCACACACACACGGTGACATGCAAACATAAAACACACGCACGCACGCACACATAAAACAAACGCGGGTTTTATAGGTTTGTTTGTGATGTGTAGTTATGCGTTTGTGTGCATGTCATTGGTGTGTGTGCGCATGTGTCAGTGTGTGTCTGCGTGTGCGTGCGTGTGTGTGTGTGTTTTATGTGTGCATGTCACCGTGTGTGTGCGTGTGTCAGTGCATGTCTGTGTGTGCATGCGTGTGTTTTGTGTGCGTCCGCGTTTGTTTTATGTGTGCGTGCGTGCGTGTGTTTTATGTGTGCATGTCACATGAAACAAATGCGCGCACGCACACATAAAACAAATGCGCGCATGCACACAAAACAAATGCGCGCATGCACACATAAAACAAATGCGCGCATGCACACATAAAGCAAATGCGCGCATGCACACATAAAACAAATGCGCGCACGTCACATAAAACAAATGCGCGCACGCACACATAAAACAAATGCGCGCACGCACATATTAAAGAAATGCGCACGCGCACACAAAACAAATGCGCAAGAGCACACAAAACAAATGCGCGCGCACAGATAAAACAAATGCACACGCACACAACACACGCACGCACACATTAAACAAATGCGCACACCCACATAAAACAAACGCGCACGCACACATAAAACACACGCATGCATACACAGACATGCACTGACAAACGCACACACACACGGTGACATGCAAACATAAAACACACGCGGATTTTATAGGTTTGTTTGTGATGTGTAGTTATGCGTTTGTGTGCATGTCATTGGTGTGTGTGCGCATGTGTCAGTGTGTGTCTGCGTGTGCGTGCGTGTGTGCGTTTTATGTGTGCATGTCACCGTGTGTGTGCGTGTGTCAGTGCATGTCTGTGTGTGCATGCGTGTGTGTGTTTTATGTGTGCATGTCACCGTGTGTGTGCGTGTGTCAGTGCATGTCTGTGTGTGCATGCGTGTGTTTTGTGTGCGTCCGCGTTTGTTTTATGTGTGCGTGCGTGCGTGTGTTTTATGTGTGCATGTCACATGAAACAAATGCGCGCACGCACACATAAAACAAATGCGCGCATGCACACATAAAACAAATGCGCGCATGCACACATAAAACAAATGCGCGCGCGCGCACACAAAACACACGGATGCACACACAGACATGCACTGACACACGCACACACACACGGTGACATGCACACATAAAACAAACGCGGACGCACACAAAACAAACGCGCACGCACACATAAAACACACGCATGCATACATAGACATGCACTGACAAACGCACACACACACGGTGACATGCAAACATAAAACACACGCACGCACGAACACATAAAACAAACGCGGATTTTTTTTTAGAATAGAATAGAATAGAAAAGCTTTATTCATCCCCAGAGGGGAAACACACTTTCACAACAGCGCAGATTAAAAAAAATATATATAGGTTTGTTTGTGATGTGTAGTTATGCGTTTGTGTGCATGTCACTGGTGTGTGTGCGCATGTGTCAGTGTGTGTCTGCGTGTGCATGCGTGTGTTTTAGGTGTGCGTGCGCGTTTCTTTGATGTGTGCGTCCGCGTTTGTTTTATGTGTGCGTGCGTGCGTGTGTTTTATGTGTGCATGTCACCGTGTGTGTGTGCGTTTGTCAGTGCATGTCCGTGTACGCATGCGTGTGTTTTATGTGTGCGTGCGCGTTTGTTTTATGTGGGTGTGCGCATTTGTTTAATGTGTGCGTTCGTGCACAGTAAATTTCCAAGTGTCAAAAAGGAAGTGTTAATGTATTTTAACTATTTCATAGACTGGTTTAACTCTTCCAGATGTAACACAACAACAACAGGTGTAAAACGTGGCTCCTCCCCCTGCAGTGCTGTTGTCAATATCCAGAGTTAAAACCCAGGTGTTATTTATTCAGTGTAAAAAGTGAATGAACACTGTCAAGGGTCAATTTAACAATATTCAGTGTTAATATCTTAATATGCTCCGCCCATTTCAAATGATCCAGAAGTTTCTAGAGTAATTGGACCTCATGGACCACCGCCATGTTTCCATTGGTAAAGACTGTGGTAAGTCTCTCCATCTGCTGACTTATATTTAAATGAATTAAACGATTTATACAATTGTATTCACCGTGACTGTACTACCATTCGCTTTTTAGACTTCTAATGTAGATGAATTGCTATGTGGTTCACCAACATTAAGTTACATTCTATTACTTGTAATGCGGTACAGTTAACCTGCGCAGTGAACACCACGTGTAGACACTTGTAACCAATACCACTATGGATTATTGTGTATATTCGGTTTATGGTGCTCGCTCAAAACAACAGATGTATATGCTGTCTGTACATGCGCGCGCCAGTAAGTACGGTAGTTCATTCCCGCGCCACTCCCCCTCTGTCAGGCTTTAGTTTTTAGTAATGTAACCCAGCCGTTTATTTGTCGTTTTATGTTTCAATTATTTTCACTGGAAGTATATAATTAAACCCAGTTGTTATTTTCGTGTTTTATGTTTTATTACTTTTCAATGCATGTATCGCATCAAGACACTGTCGCTTTAAGACGGCCATTGTTTTTTACCTGCGTTCCACGGATGAGACGCGTGGTGTTCAGATGCTTCAGCGGCTCAGAGACTGAGACACGTGTAAGTAAGTAAGTAAGTAAGTAATATTTATTTATATAGCGCTTTTCGAGACCAGGGTCACAAAGCGCTTTAACAATCAAAAACAATACTCAAAACAGTACATACTTCAAAGATCAAGACAACACCGAGAACAACAAGTTCGAGAAATTCAAGGAAAAGCCTGAACAAATAGAAACGTCTTAAGATGTTTCTTAAAGGAGTCAGTAGACTCCATCAAGCGCAAAGAGAGAGGAAGATTGTTCCAAAGCTTAGGAGCAACAGCCTGAAAAGATTTCTCTCCTCTGGTCCTGAGCCGTGTGCGTGGAACCATCAGTAGATTCTGATCCACAGACCTCAGAGACCGAGCTGGGGTGTAAGGCTGGATCAGATCAGTGATGTAAGGAGGAGCCTGACCATGAATAGCTCTGAAAGTAAGAACCAGAATTTTAAAGTTGATCCTGAAAGAAACTGGAAGCCAGTGAAGAGTTTTAAGGATCGGAGAAATGTGAGTTCTCCTACTTGAGCGGGTCAGAATTCTCGCTGCAGAGTTCTGAATCAACTGCAGACGAGACAGCTCCTTCTTGTTAAGACATGAAAACAAACCGTTACAATAGTCCAGACGAGAAGAAACAAACGCATGGATTACAAGCTCCAGATCATGTTGTGACAACATTTTCCTAAGTTTAGAGATTTTTCTCAGTTGAAGGAAACAGTTTCTGGTCAGTTTTCTGCAGTGTTGAACAAGAGACATGTCTTTATCAAATACAACACCCAGGTTTCTCAGGCTCAGTTTGACAGACTGACCTAAGTCACCCAAGTACTGACTCAACCATGGAATCTTATCATCAGGAGCAATCACCAGAGTTTCAGTTTTGTCCACATTAAGCTGTAAAGTGTGCCAACGCTCCTGCAATTTTACTGAATACACTCGCTTATCACTCCTAGGTGAGCCTAAACAATACGTTTATATTATTGTTTATATTGCTGTGTGTAAATGAATGTTGTGTCGAAGCAGCTATTTAAGTTTTTGTGTGAAACTTGAAGCATTGTTTTATAACTTTATTCAAGTGTATATTTTCGATAGTATTTTATATTGTACTGTTTCACTTTGTTTTGAAAGTAAGTTGCACTTTATATTTTGTTATCGCGTGGTGTTCAGATGCTTCAGCGGCTCAGAGTTCACCGCATCTGTTATTTAACACGCCGATTAAACGTTCGTGCTGTTGTATGGTTAACAAGCGTTGAATGTGTTGAAGGTGCCGTAGCTAAGAATCTTGAATATTAATAAAATAAATCGCCTACCATGACCCACCAATATAGCAAACTTTTTATTGGAATATAAATATATTTTCGTCCTTCAAAATAACAAACAAAATACGTGTGTGAGTTACATTATAATTAAAAAAGCTAAGTTTTAGCGAACTAGCTCTCGTGTTAACGCACCACAGAAAGTTACATTACACGCAATGAAACATTATTTCTGAGTCTTAAAGCAATAATGATATCTTACCTCAATAGACGAGTGACGCGCACCTGATTCCGTCAAGTTATGCACAAACGTGAGGATAAAATGCGATCGATCTTTGTCAACAAGTGTGACGTCATCATCCGGAAGTTGCGTATGCGGCAATTTGAAAACTTTTTAGCTGACGCTAAATTTAAACTAAACTTAACTCGGTCTTTATACAAGCACGCATCTACTATTGTATTCATGGCGCTTTTAAACAAACAAGCACAATATCTCATTGTATTCCTGTGGTGTGACGTCACCGCTGCAGGATCAGTTGATTAGCATGTGTGACGTCACCCCTGCAGACTCGCGATTAATGTTGACAAACGTCACGTAGACGCTCATAATCGCAGCTAAATAAAAAGAAAACATATGTCCATAAACGCAATCTCAATGAAAGCTTCTATTTTCATAGAAAAGCGCACCGGATTATAAAGAGGATCAAGCGAAATAGCACAGACTTTATTTTACTCATTCATAAAACAATGTCAACATTATGGAGTTGAAACACCTAAAAATATACAATATAGTCACTTTTACAGGACCTTTTAAGCATGTTTTAATCCGCGAGAGCTTCTTGACTTCCGCGATGCGTAAACAATCCAAGCTCCAAAAAATTAAAATTAAGCATTTTTACCGATTTATATTCACTCTGTACCTCCTTAAAGTGGTTTGAGGTCGTTAAGCACAATCAGGATTAGAATCACACTGTTGACATTAAACATTTCAAATGAGCTTCATAGTTGTAGAATTACGGTAGCCAAATGAAACAGCGACACGTCACGTTACCAAGGCAACGAAGAGATGGGCGACGCGTCAAATGTAACCCGGGTCGTCAATGCGTGCGGGTGTGTCAATGCGTATAGACGTGTGTTTATATGTGTGTACATATATGTGTGTATGTGTATAGACGTGTGTGTGTATATGTGTGTGTGTATGTGTATAGACGTGTGTGTGTATATATATGTGTGTATGTGTATAGACGTGTGTGTGTGTATATATGTGTGTGTATAGACGTGTGTGTATATATATGTGTGTATGTGTATAGACGTGTGTGTATATGTGTGTATGTGTATAGACGTGTGTGTGTGTGTGTGTGTGTATATATATATACGTGTGTGTGTTTATATATGTGTGTATGTGTATAGACGTGTGTGTGTATATATATGTGTGTATATGTGTGTATGTGTATAGACGTGTGTGTGTGTATATGTGTGTATGTGTATAGACGTGTGTGTATATATATGTGTGTATATGTGTGTATGTGTATAGACGTGTGTGTATATATATGTGTGTATGTGTATAGACGTGTGTGTGTGTATATGTATATGTGTGTATGTGTATAGACGTGTGTGTGTGTATATACTGTATATATATTGTAACGATCCTGTTTGTTCTGTTCATTAATGTTGCGGGCACTTTAAGAAGGTGAGTCTGTGCGCATGCGCAGTTGTTGTTAGAGAGATTTCGCGTTCAACTAGTGGTGTGAAGAACGAGCGGCGTTGGTTGTGGCCGAAACAATAACCTCTCTGTGAGTACAGCGAACAAAGAAACAATATCTGTGCAAGACAACCGTCTGGTCATGTGTGGAGGACCAAACGTTACATTGGTGTCAGAAGCGACTTTTTCGGACCTGCTCCTGAGGCGAAGCTAACGGTTATTAGCAACGAACTTTGCTAACGAACGTCCCCGGTATGTACGGGAAAGTGAAGAGCGAAAGTGAGGAGATGGACGTTGGTGCGAGACGACGGGACCATGCTCAACAGTTAAGAGACGCTGTGTTACAACTCTCAGAAGAAGAATGTGCGTCAATGCGTGCGCCAATGTGCAGCAACTGGGCTTCATCAAGTATCAAACAGATCACACATCACACCTACCATGATTTTGTTCAATGAGATGAAAACTTATTTGATGTTCAATCCAGTGTTCAGGTTGACTTCAGTGCTTATGTTTTAGTAGAAGTGAAGCTGTGGTGCTTTAGTTTAATACATGGACACAGCACTAAACTTTGTTGTTGGTTGTTAGTTGTTTTTTTAGATTTTGGGATCAACCGTCACTTTTTAGTAATGGGAGAATTATTTCTCTGCACTGTGCGAGTCGTCCCAGAGCCATTGTTCAGCCTGAAGCCAATACGTTTTTAGGTTGAAAAGTTTGCCCCCCTGAAAAAATGTAATGCCCCCCCTTAAATGTTTTTCTGCAGCCGGGTCTGTCAGTGTTATACTAGATCCACTCAGTATAAACTGTTGTCAACATTGAAGTCAAATCATCTCCAGAAATGATACTTTGTGATGAAGTCTTAATGTTAAAAGAGACAAATGTAATAATATCTTTAATGAATCAATTCATGTACATTTATATCAAACCTGCTATTCCCTGCATGATGGGATCAGAAACACTAGAATTCTACTTTCTCGGGACGTTTTAGATTTACAACGACGACATCATTAAAAGTGTGAACTGCAGTCACACTGCAAGTTTATGTCCATAATCCTTAGATATTCTCTCCAAATGAGAACAATTTAACAGAAGAGTTTAACATTACCTTGGCTGTAGTCATGCTCTGTAGACAGAAGCTTCACCTGCACAGGTGATCTCATTAGCTCGTCCTGTCTCTCCACCTGCACGCAAAGCAACTTGTACTCTCTGCTGCCCTCTAGTGTTGCTAAAACGATTTATTATGTCCAATAAACAAACCTACAGAAAGACTTAACAGTGTGGGTCTTTCTTTTTATTTCAAGGGTCCCCATTTTATCTCAAACATCAATATAGCTAATATTTAACACTAATTGGTAAATATCAAACATGTATGCTTCATTACAGTTGAAACAATTGTTCTCTGGTAACAAATATTTATCATTAAACATGTGTGTTCATGTATGATCCATGGCACTCATCATGATGGACAAATATGATGGAAAAACATTCTATTAGTGTCAGTACAGTACACGAGGTTGGAAATCAACCACGCATTTGCGCATGCGTTGTCCACCTACAAGGAGGTTTATAACGGTCAGACGCGGAAGAATCTACGAAACTATCACTGATAGATTCTCAAAAATCATCTGATATTAAATGATCTTTTCTCTCAAGGATAAGGATGTTGAAGGAGTGACGTCACAGTGTCCACTGTTGAAGGATAAGGATGTTGAGTGTCCAGCTGGAAGGAGCACAGGTACATGTTGTGGTTTATTAAAGTCTCTTTTCATTTTATTGACATCGGTAAATGTAACGCTAAGTTTAAGTGAAGGTATCAAGACCTGTCGCCCTTCCCAGCTATCTTCTAAATAATCCACGGAGGAAAAATTCAGAAAAAAAAGTCTTATATAGATCCAGAGCGGTCCGTAATAGGAACAAAAAAACAAAACAGGCACTCGGGGCGAAGGCAGGGCACTTCTGGAGATCGGGGTCCCAACAGCAACTAAAACAAAAAGACAAAAGGACTCACTTGAGTAAATAAAAGTGCTGACAACGTCAGGAGTATCCAAAGGATTATCCAGTTGTGATTCAAAGGCGAGGAGCGAGATCGAAAGGACAGCCAACCTGGTCTGGAAACGCAATACTCTGGCGAGTTCTTCCGGGTAGAGACGCTCCTTATCAATGGGAAGAACCCGCCACTCCATCATCCCCAGCCGCGCACCTGCCAGCGTCTGTCACTCAAAACACAGGACACATGAAAACGGAAAACCACCTTCAAAATAAAACAAAAGAACATAAGCATGACACTTGTATGTTGATTCTATCAAATGTATTCTGCCTATTTTAAATGTTGACCTTTTTTCTTATAAGAGTAACTGTCAGGAGTCTTGATGTAAAACGTCACTCAAATGTGTCATTTATTTATTTCTCTCACAGGATTCAGAGTCAATGTTCATTGCACAGAATTTCCATCTCCGTCCTGCACTGTCTGTGATGATGGAACTTACATGGACAAATTGAACCGAGAGAAACATGGTTTCAAGTGTCTCGTCTGTACTGAAGGTAAAGTTTGTTCTTCACTAGAATGATGAGTTGGTCAGTATGTAGATGTGATGTAGAATTTGTTATTGACTAACAGGACTGAGAGAGATCAGATCCTGTACCTTCACAGCAAACACCAAGTGTGAACCTCTGGAGGGTTTTTTCTGTGTGGACGGCTCAGTGGACACATGTGTGGCAGCACAGCAACACTCCACATGTGAACCAGGACAGTTCATCATCAGAGCAGGCGAGTTTCACATCCAACATGTGAAATGCAAGAGTGCAGAAACTATAAGACACACACAATGTTCTTCACAGGAACGTCCTCCACAGACACTGAGTGTGGAACCTGCAGTGAAGGAACATTTTCAAATGGAACGTTCACGTCATGTCAGGATCACAAACAGTGAGTGAAGCTTCACAAATGTTTGCTCCAGATGTTTTCTTCTAAACTGTCTCCACTTGTCTTTGTAGATGTTCAACATATCTACGAGAAGGAAGTATTTCTTCTGACTCTGTATGTCGAGAAGGTTTGACACCAGGAGAAGTG
Source organism: Callionymus lyra (assembly GCF_982586985.1). Taxonomy (NCBI): domain Eukaryota; kingdom Metazoa; phylum Chordata; class Actinopteri; order Syngnathiformes; family Callionymidae; genus Callionymus; species Callionymus lyra. The sequence continues at coordinate 170,943 of NW_028258540.1, read as the reverse complement.
GCTGGAATTATTGTTGCTGTGATCGTTCTACTGATCACATGTTCTGTAGTTTATTGGTATAAAAAAAGAAAAAGAGGTAAAAAACAAATGCATTCATAAAAATCACATTATTATATTGATTTGTGTTTATCTGGAGTCATTTCCTTGAATTATTTTTCTCCTTAACCAGATGGAAAAGAGTTCAAGAGAAGAAGGAAGGTATGTAAGAATGTTTTTTAGTCATTTATCAAAGTGATTTAATGTTTAAATGTAATGTTGATTAATTTTGCAAATGTCATCACTTGTACAATTAAAATGAATGTCAATTTTGGTTTAATATCTTCAGCACTGCAGTATTTGTGCATCAGAGAAACGATCATTATTTCTTATTAGGAGGTGGCAGTGGGAATGAATGAATGTATGGATTCAACGGAGCATCCGTGAGAATTTCAATTAGTTTGAGCTTTTTTTTTAATCTAAACTGACTTATTTTTTTCTTGTCTTAGATCAATTTATTCATCTGAGAATAAGTCCGATGAAGTGGAACATGTTCCACTGATGGTAGAACCCGGGGAAGACCCAGAACACACTGAAGAAGCATGTTCCTCCACTGGGCTGGAAACACAGGGGGGTCCTCCAGAAAGAGCTGGACGATGTAACTGGGGAGAAGAAAGTATGGACCTCTCTGCTGAAGCTGCTGCCCCCGTGACAAGAATCCAGATAAACAGACCAGAGATAGCAGATGTTGAATATGAACTAATTGGACACGAGGATATTAAAGTAGATTGTTCAGTCATTCAATAGAATGTTTGAGTTTTATACAACATGAAAAATGTGTTCATAAATGATGTGTTCAGTGAACATAACATATTTCTGGCTGTTTTCATTTGCCTGTGTGTGTAGCTTAGTCTGTGATATAGAAAACAGTTTCTGTCAAAGCTTTCATTAATCTCGTAAATGGCTGATCAGTTAAACATCAGCCAGGTTTGAGGATGTACTTCACTCCACAGCCGTCAGTGTTGCTTGTTCTTTCTGCCCTTTTTGTGAGGTCACCAAATTCAGACCAGCACAGATGGACAAAACCCAACAGCACATACAAAGCCACTTGAGAAAGGCAATCATCATGGAGGTGTGTACAGTATATGTTTAGTTAGTTCCTCGTATATTGCATCATAAAAGTCTAACCGTTTACATTTTTATGTTTGACAGACTATCCGATACACAGATGTGGGCTGCAGACCAGAACCTCACGTCCATTGTCATGTGCGTGTCAATGTGTGTCAATGCGCGCGTGTGTCAATGTGCGTCAATGCTTGCGCGCGTGTCAATGTGCGTCAATGCTTGCGTGCGTGTCAATGCGTGTGCGTGTGTCAATATGCTTGCGCGCGTGTCAATGTGCGTCAATGCTTGCGCGCGTGTCAATGTGCGTCAATGCGCGCGTGCGTGTCAATGTGCGTCAATGCGCCCGTGCGTGTCAATGCGTGTGCGTGCGTCAATATGCGCGCGAGTGTCAATGTGCGTCAATGCTTGCGCGCGTGTCAATGTGCGTCAATGCTTGCGCGTGTGTCAATGTGCGTCAATGCTTGCGCGTGTCAACACACAACACACGCACGCACACATTAAACAAATGCGCACACCCACATTAAACAAACGCGCACGCACACATAAAACACACGCATGCATACACAGACATGCACTGACAAACGCACACACACGGTGACATGCAAACATAAAACACACGCACGCACGCACACATAAAACAAACGCGGATTTTATAGGTTTGTTTGTGATGTGTAGTTATGCGTTTGTGTGCATGTCATTGGTGTGTGTGCGCATGTGTCAGTGTGTGTCTGCGTGTGCGTGCGTGTGTGTGTTTTATGTGTGCATGTCACCGTGTGTGTGCGTGTGTCAGTGCATGTCTGTGTGTGCATGCGTGTGTTTTGTGTGCGTCCGCGTTTGTTTTATGTGTGCGTGCGTGCGTGTGTTTTATGTGTGCATGTCACATGAAACAAATGCGCGCACGCACACATAAAACAAATGCGCGCATGCACACATAAAACAAATGCGCGCATGCACACATAAAGCAAATGCGCGCATGCACACATAAAGCAAATGCGCGCATGCACACATAAAACAAATGCGCGCACGTCACATAAAACAAATGCGCGCACGCACACATAAAACAAATGCGCGCACGCACATATTAAAGAAATGCGCACGCGCACACAAAACAAATGCGCAAGAGCACACAAAACAAATGCGCGCGCACAGATAAAACAAATGCACACGCACACAACACACGCACGCACACATTAAACAAATGCGCACACCCACATAAAACAAACGCGCACGCACACATAAAACACACGCATGCATACACAGACATGCACTGACAAACGCACACACACACGGTGACATGCAAACATAAAACACACGCACGCACGCACACATAAAACAAACGCGGGTTTTATAGGTTTGTTTGTGATGTGTAGTTATGCGTTTGTGTGCATGTCATTGGTGTGTGTGCGCATGTGTCAGTGTGTGTCTGCGTGTGCGTGCGTGTGTGTGTTTTATGTGTGCATGTCACCGTGTGTGTGCGTGTGTCAGTGCATGTCTGTGTGTGCATGCGTGTGTTTTGTGTGCGTCCGCGTTTGTTTTATGTGTGCGTGCGTGTGTTTTATGTGTGCATGTCACATGAAACAAATGCGCGCACGCACATATAAACCAAATGCGCGCATGCACACATAAAACAAATGCGCGCATGCACACATAAAACAAATGCGCGCATGCACACATAAAACAAATGCGCGCATGCACACATAAAGCAAATGCGCGCATGCACACATAAAACAAATGCGCGCACGTCACATAAAACAAATGCGCGCACGCACACATAAAACAAATGCGCGCACGCACATATTAAAGAAATGCGCACGCGCACACAAAACAAATGCGCAAGAGCACACAAAACAAATGCGCGCGCACAGATAAAACAAATGCACACGCACACAACACACGCACGCACACATTAAACAAATGCGCACACCCACATAAAACAAACGCGCACGCACACATAAAACACACGCATGCATACACAGACATGCACTGACAAACGCACACACACACGGTGACATGCAAACATAAAACACACGCACGCACGCACACATAAAACAAACGCGGATTTTATAGGTTTGTTTGTGATGTGTAGTTATGCGTTTGTGTGCATGTCATTGGTGTGTGTGCGCATGTGTCAGTGTGTGTCTGCGTGTGCGTGCGTGTGTGTGTTTTATGTGTGCATGTCACCGTGTGTGTGCGTGTGTCAGTGCATGTCTGTGTGTGCATGCGTGTGTGTGTTTTATGTGTGCATGTCACCGTGTGTGTGCGTGTGTCAGTGCATGTCTGTGTGTGCATGCGTGTGTTTTGTGTGCGTCCGCGTTTGTTTTATGTGTGCGTGCGTGCGTGCGTGCGTGTGTTTTATGTGTGCATGTCACATGAAACAAATGCGCGCACGCACACATAAAACAAATGCGCGCATGCACACATAAAACAAATGCGCGCATGCACACATAAAACAAATGCGCGCGCGCGCACACAAAACACACGGATGCACACACAGACATGCACTGACACACGCACACACACACGGTGACATGCACACATAAAACAAACGCGGACGCACACAAAACAATGTGCGTCAATGCTTGCGCGTGTCAACACACAACACACGCACGCACACATTAAACAAATGCGCACACCCACATTAAACAAACGCGCACGCACACATAAAACACACGCATGCATACACAGACATGCACTGACAAACGCACACACACACGGTGACATGCAAACATAAAACACACGCACGCACGCACACATAATGCGTGTGTTTTGTGTGCGTCCGCGTTTGTTTTATGTGTGCGTGCGTGCGTGTGTTTTATGTGTGCATGTCACATGAAACAAATGCGCGCACGCACACATAAAACAAATGCGCGCATGCACACATAAAACAAATGCGCGCATGCACACATAAAGCAAATGCGCGCATGCACACATAAAACAAATGCGCGCACGTCACATAAAACAAATGCGCGCACGCACACATAAAACAAATGCGCGCACGCACATATTAAAGAAATGCGCACGCGCACACAAAACAAATGCGCAAGAGCACACAAAACAAATGCGCGCGCACAGATAAAACAAATGCACACGCACACAACACACGCACGCACACATTAAACAAATGCGCACACCCACATAAAACAAACGCGCACGCACACATAAAACACACGCATGCATACACAGACATGCACTGACAAACGCACACACACACGGTGACATGCAAACATAAAACACACGCACGCACGCACACATAAAACAAACGCGGGTTTTATAGGTTTGTTTGTGATGTGTAGTTATGCGTTTGTGTGCATGTCATTGGTGTGTGTGCGCATGTGTCAGTGTGTGTCTGCGTGTGCGTGCGTGTGTGTGTGTGTTTTATGTGTGCATGTCACCGTGTGTGTGCGTGTGTCAGTGCATGTCTGTGTGTGCATTCGTGTGTTTTGTGTGCGTCCGCGTTTGTTTTATGTGTGCGTGCGTGCGTGTGTTTTATGTGTGCATGTCACATGAAACAAATGCGCGCACGCACACATAAAACAAATGCGCGCATGCACACATAAAACAAATGCGCGCATGCACACATAAAACAAATGCGCGCATGCACACATAAAGCAAATGCGCGCATGCACACATAAAACAAATGCGCGCCCGTCACTTAAAACAAATGCGCGCACGCACACATAAAACAAATGCGCGCACGCACATATTAAAGAAATGCGCACGCGCACACAAAACAAATGCGCAAGAGCACACAAAACAAATGCGCGCGCACAGATAAAACAAATGCACACGCACACAACACACGCACGCACACATTAAACAAATGCGCACACCCACATAAAACAAACGCGCACGCACACATAAAACACACGCATGCATACACAGACATGCACTGACAAACGCACACACACACGGTGACATGCAAACATAAAACACACGCACGCACGCACACATAAAACAAACGCGGATTTTATAGGTTTGTTTGTGATCTGTAGTTATGCGTTTGTGTGCATGTCATTGGTGTGTGTGCGCATGTGTCAGTGTGTGTCTGCGTGTGCGTGCGTGTGTGTGTTTTATGTGTGCATGTCACCGTGTGTGTGCGTGTGTCAGTGCATGTCTGTGTGTGCATGCGTGTGTGTGTTTTATGTGTGCATGTCACCGTGTGTGTGCGTGTGTCAGTGCATGTCTGTGTGTGCATGCGTGTGTTTTGTGTGCGTCCGCGTTTGTTTTATGTGTGCGTGCGTGCGTGTGTTTTATGTGTGCATGTCACATGAAACAAATGCGCGCACGCACACATAAAACAAATGCGCGCATGCACACATAAAACAAATGCGCGCATGCACACATAAAACAAATGCGCGCGCGCGCACACAAAACACACGGATGCACACACAGACATGCACTGACACACGCACACACACACGGTGACATGCACACATAAAACAAACGCGGACGCACACAAAACAAACGCGCACGCACACATAAAACACACGCATGCATACATAGACATGCACTGACAAACGCACACACACACGGTGACATGCAAACATAAAACACACGCACGCACGAACACATAAAACAAACGCGGATTTTTTTTAGAATAGAATAGAATAGAAAAGCTTTATTCATCCCCAGAGGGGAAACACACTTTCACAACAGCGCAGATTAAAAAAAATATATATAGGTTTGTTTGTGATGTGTAGTTATGCGTTTGTGTGCATGTCACTGGTGTGTGTGCGCATGTGTCAGTGTGTGTCTGCGTGTGCGTGCGTGTGTGTGTTTTATGTTTGCATGTCACCGTGTGTGTGTGCGTGTGTCAGTGCATGTCTGTGTGTGCATGCGTGTGTTTAATGTGTGCGTGCGCGTTTGTTTTGTGTGCGTCCGCGTTTGTTTTATGTGTGCGTGCGTGCGTGTGTTTATGTGTGCATGTCACCGTGTGTGTGGGCGTGTGTCAGTGCATGTCTGTGTGTGCATGCGTGTGTTTTATGTGTGCGTGCGCGTTTGTTTTATGTGGGTGTGCGCATTTGTTTAATGTGTGCGTTCGTGCACAGTAAATTTCCAAGTGTCAAAAAGGAAGTGTTAATGTATTTTAACTATTTCATAGACTGGTTTAACTCTTCCAGATGTAACACAACAACAACAGGTGTAAAACGTGGCTCCTCCCCCTGCAGTGCTGTTGTCAATATCCAGAGTTAAAACCCAGGTGTTATTTATTCAGTGTAAAAAGTGAATGAACACTGTCAAGGGTCAATTTAACAATATTCAGTGTTAATATCTTAATATGCTCCGCCCATTTCAAATGATCCAGAAGTTTCTAGAGTAATTGGACCTCATGGACCACCGCCATGTTTCCATTGGTAAAGACTGTGGTAAGTCTCTCCATCTGCTGACTTATATTTAAATGAATTAAACGATTTATACAATTGTATTCACCGTGACTGTACTACCATTCGCTTTTTAGACTTCTAATGTAGATGAATTGCTATGTGGTTCACCAACATTAAGTTACATTCTATTACTTGTAATGCGGTACAGTTAACCTGCGCAGTGAACACCACGTGTAGACACTTGTAACCAATACCACTATGGATTATTGTGTATATTCGGTTTATGGTGCTCGCTCAAAACAACAGATGTATATGCTGTCTGTACATGCGCGCGCCAGTAAGTACGGTAGTTCATTCCCGCGCCACTCCCCCTCTGTCAGGCTTTAGTTTTTAGTAATGTAACCCAGCCGTTTATTTGTCGTTTTATGTTTCAATTATTTTCACTGGAAGTATATAATTAAACCCAGTTGTTATTTTCGTGTTTTATGTTTTATTACTTTTCAATGCATGTATCGCATCAAGACACTGTCGCTTTAAGACGGCCATTGTTTTTTACCTGCGTTCCACGGATGAGACGCGTGGTGTTCAGATGCTTCAGCGGCTCAGAGACTGAGACACGTGTAAGTAAGTAAGTAAGTAAGTAATATTTATTTATATAGCGCTTTTCGAGACCAGGGTCACAAAGCGCTTTAACAATCAAAAACAATACTCAAAACAGTACATACTTCAAAGATCAAGACAACACCGAGAACAACAAGTTCGAGAAATTCAAGGAAAAGCCTGAACAAATAGAAACGTCTTAAGATGTTTCTTAAAGGAGTCAGTAGACTCCATCAAGCGCAAAGAGAGAGGAAGATTGTTCCAAAGCTTAGGAGCAACAGCCTGAAAAGATTTCTCTCCTCTGGTCCTGAGCCGTGTGCGTGGAACCATCAGTAGATTCTGATCCACAGACCTCAGAGACCGAGCTGGGGTGTAAGGCTGGATCAGATCAGTGATGTAAGGAGGAGCCTGACCATGAATAGCTCTGAAAGTAAGAACCAGAATTTTAAAGTTGATCCTGTAAGAAACTGGAAGCCAGTGAAGAGTTTTAAGGATCGGAGAAATGTGAGTTCTCCTACTTGAGCGGGTCAGAATTCTCGCTGCAGAGTTCTGAATCAACTGCAGACGAGACAGCTCCTTCTTGTTAAGACATGAAAACAAACCGTTACAATAGTCCAGACGAGAAGAAACAAACGCATGGATTACAAGCTCCAGATCATGTTGTGACAACATTTTCCTAAGTTTAGAGATTTTTCTCAGTTGAAGGAAACAGTTTCTGGTCAGTTTTCTGCAGTGTTGAACAAGAGACATGTCTTTATCAAATACAACACCCAGGTTTCTCAGGCTCAGTTTGACAGACTGACCTAAGTCACCCAAGTACTGACTCAACCATGGAATCTTATCATCAGGAGCAATCACCAGAGTTTCAGTTTTGTCCACATTAAGCTGTAAAGTGTGCCAACACTCCTGCAATTTTACTGAATACACTCGCTTATCACTCCTAGGTGAGCCTAAACAATACGTTTATATTATTGTTTATATTGCTGTGTGTAAATGAATGTTGTGTCGAAGCAGCTATTTAAGTTTTTGTGTGAAACTTGAAGCATTGTTTTATAACTTTATTCAAGTGTATATTTTCGATAGTATTTTATATTGTACTGTTTCACTTTGTTTTGAAAGTAAGTTGCACTTTATATTTTGTTATCGCGTGGTGTTCAGATGCTTCAGCGGCTCAGAGTTCACCGCATCTGTTATTTAACACGCCGATTAAACGTTCGTGCTGTTGTATGGTTAACAAGCGTTGAATGTGTTGAAGGTGCCGTAGCTAAGAATCTTGAATATTAATAAAATAAATCGCCTACCATGACCCACCAATATAGCAAACTTTTTATTGGAATATAAATATATTTTCGTCCTTCAAAATAACAAACAAAATACGTGTGTGAGTTACATTATAATTAAAAAAGCTAAGTTTTAGCGAACTAGCTCTCGTGTTAACGCACCACAGAAAGTTACATTACACGCAATGAAACATTATTTCTGAGTCTTAAAGCAATAATGATATCTTACCTCAATAGACGAGTGACGCGCACCTGATTCCGTCAAGTTATGCACAAACGTGAGGATAAAATGCGATCGATCTTTGTCAACAAGTGTGACGTCATCATCCGGAAGTTGCGTATGCGGCAATTTGAAAACTTTTTAGCTGACGCTAAATTTAAACTAAACTTAACTCGGTCTTTATACAAGCACGCATCTACTATTGTATTCATGGCGCTTTTAAACAAACAAGCACAATATCTCATTGTATTCCTGTGGTGTGACGTCACCGCTGCAGGATCAGTTGATTAGCATGTGTGACGTCACCCCTGCAGACTCGCGATTAATGTTGACAAACGTCACGTAGACGCTCATAATCGCAGCTAAATAAAAAGAAAACATATGTCCATAAACGCAATCTCAATGAAAGCTTCTATTTTCATAGAAAAGCGCACCGGATTATAAAGAGGATCAAGCGAAATAGTAAGTAAGTAAGTAAGTAATATATATTAATATAGCGCTTTTCGAGACCAGGGTCACAAAGCGCTTTAACAATCAAAACAATACTCAAAACAGTACATACTTCAAAGATCAAGACAACACCGAGAACAACACAGGAGTTCGAGAAATTCAAGGAAAAGCCTGAACAAATAGAAACGTCTTAAGATGTTTCTTAAAGGAGTCAGTAGACTCCATCAAGCGCAAAGAGAGAGGAAGATTGTTCCAAAGCTTAGGAGCAACAGCCTGAAAAGATTTCTCTCCTCTGGTCCTGAGCCGTGTGCGTGGAACCATAAGTAGATTCTGATCCACAGACCTCAGAGCCCGAGCTGGGGTGTAAGGCTGGATCAGATCAGTGATGTAAGGAGGAGCCTGACCATGAATAGCTCTGAAAGTAAGAACCAGAATTTTAAAGTTGATCCTGAAAGAAACTGGAAGCCAGTGAAGAGTTTTAAGGACCGGAGAAATGTGAGTTCTTCTACTAGAGCGGGTCAGAATTCTCGCTGCAGAGTTCTGAATCAACTGCAGACGAGACAGCTCCTTCTTGTTAAGACATGAAAACAAACTGTTACAATAGTCCAGACGAGAAGAAACAAACGCATGGATTACAAGCTCCAGATCATGTTGTGACAGCATTTTCCTAAGTTTAGAGATTTTTCTCAGTTGAAGGAAACAGTTTCTGGTCAGTTTTCTACAGTGTTGAACAAGAGACATGTCTTTATCAAATACAACACCCAGGTTTCTCAGGCTCAGTTTGACAGACTGACCTAAGTCACCCAAGTACTGACTCAACCCTGGAATCGTATCATCAGGAGCAATCACCAGAGTTTCAGTTTTGTCCACATTAAGCTGTAAAGTGTTTTCACTCAGCCATTGTTTGATTTCTAGCAAACAATTGACTAAGCTGTTCAGCCTTTGGGGCTCAGTTGGGTCAAAAGAGCAGTAGAGCTGGATGTCATCAGCAAAAATGTGATAAGAAACATCTGGAAATCTCTGAATGATTTTACCAAGGGGAATCAAGTACAGCAAAAACAATAAAGGACCCAGAACAGAACCTTGAGGGACTCCACACAACAGATCTGCCGATTCAGACCTCATTTGATTGGCAGATACACTAAAACTGCGCCCAGAAAGGTAAGATGAGAACCATTCTAACACAGACCCAGACAGTCCCACTTCATCCCTTAGTCTTCTCAGCAGGATCTGGTGATCAACTGTGTCAAAGGCTGACGACAGATCCAAGAGAACCAGAACAGTGAATTTACCAGAGTCAGCCGACATCATGATGTCACTGGACACTTTCAGTAAAGCTGTCTCCGTAGAGTGATGTTTACGGAAGCCAGACTGAAACTTCTCATGGATGTCGCTCTGATCCAAGAACAAAGACAGCTGCTCGGACACAACCTTCTCCAAGATCTTGGACAAGAAAGGGAGCTTAGAAATAGGCCTGAAATTACTGAGGTCAGTTGGGTCTAAGCCTGGTTTTTTGAGCAGAGGCTCCACAATGGCATGTTTAAATGCATTGGGAAAAACCCCTGTGGAAAGGGAGAGGTTCACCATATTGGTAACCCAGGGGCCAATTACATCAAATACTTTGATAAAAAGCCTACAAGGAAGGACGTCATCTGAGCAAGAGGAGGGTTTCATCTTGTTCACTAGTGCTGAAATATCACCCAAAGATACAGCAGAGAAGGATGACCAAGAGGAGGAGATGGGCTCAGAGACAGTAGGGGTTCCCAACAAAGGGGGAGAGATTTTCTCTTTGATCAATTTAATTTTGTCAATGAAAAATCTCAACAATGCATTGCTGTCAGCTTCACAGAAGACCGGCGTGATTTGAGGAGCAGGAGACACGAGAGAATTAATCGTGTCAAACAAAACTTTGGGGTTTTTCCTATTTGCTGCTACCAGTTTTCTGATGTAATCAGATCTAGCAGTTTCTACCATCTCATTGTAAGAAGTCAACAGATCCCTGAGGTGAAGTCTGTGCACCTCAAGTTTAGTAGACTTCCAGAGACGCTCAGTCTTTCGACAAAGTCTCCTCAGACTCAGGAGATCTTCATTTGTCCAAGGGCACAATAGCACAATAGCACAGACTTTATTTTACTCATTCATAAAACAATGTCAACATTATGGAGTTGAAACACCTAAAAATATACAATATAGTCACTTTTACAGGACCTTTTAAGCATGTTTTAATCCGCGAGAGCTTCTTGACTTCCGCGATGCGTAAACAATCCAAGCTCCAAAAAATTAAAATTAAGCATTTTTACCGATTTCTATTCACTCTGTACCTCCTTAAAGTGGTTTGAGGTCGTTAAGCACAATCAGGATTAGAATCACACTGTTGACATTAAACATTTCAAATGAGCTTCATAGTTGTAGAATTACGGTAGCCAAATGAAACAGCGACACGTCACGTTACCAAGGCAACGAAGAGATGGGCGACGCGTCAAATGTAACCCGGGTCGTTTGAATCCGACGTCGGGGGGTGCTCTGTATAATACTGGGTGACCCGTGCGTGTCAATGCGTGCGCGCGTGTCAATGTGCGTCAATACGTGTGTGTCAATGTGCGTCAATGTGCGTCAATACGTGTGTGTGTGTCAATGTGCGTCAATGCGTGCGGGTGTGTCAATGCGTATAGACGTGTGTTTATATGTGTGTACATATATGTGTGTATGTGTATAGACGTGTGTGTGTATATATGTGTGTGTATGTGTATAGACGTGTGTGTGTATATATATGTGTGTATGTGTATAGACGTGTGTGTGTATATATGTGTGTGTATAGACGTGTGTGTATATATATGTGTGTATGTGTATAGACGTGTGTGTATATGTGTGTATGTGTATAGACGTGTGTGTGTGTGTGTGTGTGTATATATATATACGTGTGTGTGTTTATATATGTGTGTATGTGTATAGACGTGTGTGTGTATATATATGTGTGTATATGTGTGTATGTGTATAGACGTGTGTGTGTGTATATGTGTGTATGTGTATAGACGTGTGTGTATATATATGTGTGTATATGTGTGTATGTGTATAGACGTGTGTGTATATATACGTGTGTATGTGTATAGACGTGTGTGTGTGTATATGTGTGTATGTGTATAGACGTGTGTGTATATATATGTGTGTATGTGTATAGACGTGTGTGTGTATATGTATATGTGTGTATGTGTATAGACGTGTGTGTGTGTGTGTGTGTATATACTGTATATATATTGTAACGATCCTGTTTGTTCTGTTCATTAATGTTGCGGGCACTTTAAGAAGGTGAGTCTGTGCGCATGCGCAGTTGTTGTTAGAGAGATTTCGCGTTCAACTAGTGGTGTGAAGAACGAGCGGCGTTGGTTGTGGCCGAAACAATAACCTCTCTGTGAGTACAGCGAACAAAGAAACAATATCTGTGCAAGACAACCGTCTGGTCATGTGTGGAGGACCAAACGTTACATTGGTGTCAGAAGCGACTTTTTCGGACCTGCTCCTGAGGCGAAGCTAACGGTTATTAGCAACGAACTTTGCTAACGAACGTCCCCGGTATGTACGGGAAAGTGAAGAGCGAAAGTGAGGAGATGGACGTTGGTGCGAGACGACGGGACCATGCTCAACAGTTAAGAGACGCTGTGTTACAACTCTCAGAAGAAGAATGTGCGTCAATGCGTGCGCCAATGTGCAGCAACTGGGCTTCATCAAGTATCAAACAGATCACACATCACACCTACCATGATTTTGTTCAATGAGATGAAAACTTATTTGATGTTCAATCCAGTGTTCAGGTTGACTTCAGTGCTTATGTTTTAGTAGAAGTGAAGCTGTGGTGCTTTAGTTTAATACATGGACACAGCACTAAACTTTGTTGTTGGTTGTTAGTTGTTTTTTTAGATTTTGGGATCAACCGTCACTTTTTAGTAATGGGAGAATTATTTCTCTGCACTGTGCGAGTCGTCCCAGAGCCATTGTTCAGCCTGAAGCCAATACGTTTTTAGGTTGAAAAGTTTGCCCCCCTGAAAAAATGTAATGCCCCCCCTTAAATGTTTTTCTGCAGCCGGGTCTGTCAGTGTTATACTAGATCCACTCAGTATAAACTGTTGTCAACATTGAAGTCAAATCATCTCCAGAAATGATACTTTGTGATGAAGTCTTAATGTTAAAAGAGACAAATGTAATAATATCTTTAATGAATCAATTCATGTACATTTATATCAAACCTGCTATTCCCTGCATGATGGGATCAGAAACACTAGAATTCTACTTTCTCGGGACGTTTTAGATTTACAACGACGACATCATTAAAAGTGTGAACTGCAGTCACACTGCAAGTTTATGTCCATAATCCTTAGATATTCTCTCCAAATGAGAACAATTTAACAGAAGAGTTTAACATTACCTTGGCTGTAGTCATGCTCTGTAGACAGAAGCTTCACCTGCACAGGTGATCTCATTAGCTCGTCCTGTCTCTCCACCTGCACGCAAAGCAACTTGTACTCTCTGCTGCCCTCTAGTGTTGCTAAAACGATTTATTATGTCCAATAAACAAACCTACAGAAAGACTTAACAGTGTGGGTCTTTCTTTTTATTTCAAGGGTCCCCATTTTATCTCAAACATCAATATAGCTAATATTTAACACTAATTGGTAAATATCAAACATGTATGCTTCATTACAGTTGAAACAATTGTTCTCTGGTAACAAATATTTATCATTAAACATGTGTGTTCATGTATGATCCATGGCACTCATCATGATGGACAAATATGATGGAAAAACATTCTATTAGTGTCAGTACAGTACACGAGGTTGGAAATCAACCACGCATTTGCGCATGCGTTGTCCACCTACAAGGAGGTTTATAACGGTCAGACGCGGAAGAATCTACGAAACTATCACTGATAGATTCTCAAAAATCATCTGATATTAAATGATCTTTTCTCTCAAGGATAAGGATGTTGAAGGAGTGACGTCACAGTGTCCACTGTTGAAGGATAAGGATGTTGAGTGTCCAGCTGGAAGGAGCACAGGTACATGTTGTGGTTTATTAAAGTCTCTTTTCATTTTATTGACATCGGTAAATGTAACGCTAAGTTTAAGTGAAGGTATCAAGACCTGTCGCCCTTCCCAGCTATCTTCTAAATAATCCACGGAGGAAAAATTCAGAAAAAAAAGTCTTATATAGATCCAGAGCGGTCCGTAATAGGAACAAAAAAACAAAACAGGCACTCGGGGCGAAGGCAGGGCACTTCTGGAGATCGGGGTCCCAACAGCAACTAAAACAAAAAGACAAAAGGACTCACTTGAGTAAATAAAAGTGCTGACAACGTCAGGAGTATCCAAAGGATTATCCAGTTGTGATTCAAAGGCGAGGAGCGAGATCGAAAGGACAGCCAACCTGGTCTGGAAACGCAATACTCTGGCGAGTTCTTCCGGGTAGAGACGCTCCTTATCAATGGGAAGAACCCGCCACTCCATCATCCCCAGCCGCGCACCTGCCAGCGTCTGTCACTCAAAACACAGGACACATGAAAACGGAAAACCACCTTCAAAATAAAACAAAAGAACATAAGCATGACACTTGTATGTTGATTCTATCAAATGTATTCTGCCTATTTTAAATGTTGACCTTTTTTCTTATAAGAGTAACTGTCAGGAGTCTTGATGTAAAACGTCACTCAAATGTGTCATTTATTTATTTCTCTCACAGGATTCAGAGTCAATGTTCATTGCACAGAATTTCCATCTCCGTCCTGCACTGTCTGTGATGATGGAACTTACATGGACAAATTGAACCGAGAGAAACATGGTTTCAAGTGTCTCGTCTGTACTGAAGGTAAAGTTTGTTCTTCACTAGAATGATGAGTTGGTCAGTATGTAGATGTGATGTAGAATTTGTTATTGACTAACAGGACTGAGAGAGATCAGATCCTGTACCTTCACAGCAAACACCAAGTGTGAACCTCTGGAGGGTTTTTTCTGTGTGGACGGCTCAGTGGACACATGTGTGGCAGCACAGCAACACTCCACATGTGAACCAGGACAGTTCATCATCAGAGCAGGCGAGTTTCACATCCAACATGTGAAATGCAAGAGTGCAGAAACTATAAGACACACACAATGTTCTTCACAGGAACGTCCTCCACAGACACTGAGTGTGGAACCTGCAGTGAAGGAACATTTTCAAATGGAACGTTCACGTCATGTCAGGATCACAAACAGTGAGTGAAGCTTCACAAATGTTTGCTCCAGATGTTTTCTTCTAAACTGTCTCCACTTGTCTTTGTAGATGTTCAACATATCTACGAGAAGGAACTATTTCTTCTGACTCTGTATGTCGAGAAGGTTTGACACCAGGAGAAGTGGCTGGAATTATTGTTGCTGTGATCGTTCTACTGATCACATGTTCTGTAGTTTATTGGTATAAAAAAAGAAAAAGAGGTAAAAAACAAATGCATTCATAAAAATCACATTATTATATTGATTTGTGTTTATCTGGAGTCATTTCCTTGAATTATTTTTCTCCTTAACCAGATGGAAAAGAGTTCAAGAGAAGAAGGAAGGTATGTAAGAATGTTTTTTAGTCATTTATCAAAGTGATTTAATGTTTAAATGTAATGTTGATTAATTTTGCAAATGTCATCACTTGTACAATTAAAATGAATGTCAATTTTGGTTTAATATCTTCAGCACTGCAGTATTTGTGCATCAGAGAAACGATCATTATTTCTTATTAGGAGGTGGCAGTGGGAATGAATGAATGTATGGATTCAACGGAGCATCCGTGAGAATTTCAATTAGTTTGAGCTTTTTTTTTAATCTAAACTGACTTATTTTTTTCTTGTCTTAGATCAATTTATTCATCTGAGAATAAGTCCGATGAAGTGGAACATGTTCCACTGATGGTAGAACCCGGGGAAGACCCAGAACACACTGAAGAAGCATGTTCCTCCACTGGGCTGGAAACACAGGGGGGTCCTCCAGAAAGAGCTGGACGATGTAACTGGGGAGAAGAAAGTATGGACCTCTCTGCTGAAGCTGCTGCCCCCGTGACAAGAATCCAGATAAACAGACCAGAGATAGCAGACGTTGAATATGAACTAATTGGACACGAGGATATTAAAGTAGATTGTTCAGTCATTCAATAGAATGTTTGAGTTTTATACAACATGAAGAACATTAAAGAAATGCGCACGCGCACACAAAACAAATGCGCAAGAGCACACAAAACAAATGCGCGCGCACAGATAAAACAAATGCACACGCACACAACACACGCACGCACACATTAAACAAATGCGCACACCCACATAAAACAAACGCGCACGCACACATAAAACACACGCATGCATACACAGACATGCACTGACAAACGCACACACACACGGTGACATGCAAACATAAAACACACGCACGCACGCACACATAAAACAAACGCGAGTTTTATAGGTTTGTTTGTGATCTGTAGTTATGCGTTTGTGTGCATGTCATTGGTGTGTGTGCGCATGTGTCAGTGTGTGTCTGCGTGTGCGTGCGTGTGTGTGTTTTATGTGTGCATGTCACCGTGTGTGTGCGTGTGTCAGTGCATGTCTGTGTGTGCATGCGTGTGTTTTGTGTGCGTCCGCGTTTGTTTTATGTGTGCGTGCGTGCGTGTGTTTTATGTGTGCATGTCACATGAAACAAATGCGCGCACGCACACATAAAACAAATGCGCGCATGCACACATAAAACAAATGCGCGCATGCACACATAAAACAAATGCGCGCATGCACACATAAAGCAAATGCGCGCATGCACACATAAAACAAATGCGCGCACGTCACATAAAACAAATGCGCGCACGCACACATAAAACAAATGCGCGCACGCACATATTAAAGAAATGCGCACGCGCACACAAAACAAATGCGCAAGAGCACACAAAACAAATGCGCGCGCACAGATAAAACAAATGCACACGCACACAACACACGCACGCACACATTAAACAAATGCGCACACCCACATAAAACAAACGCGCACGCACACATAAAACACACGCATGCATACACAGACATGCACTGACAAACGCACACACACACGGTGACATGCAAACATAAAACACACGCACGCACGCACACATAAAACAAACGCGGATTTTATAGGTTTGTTTGTGATCTGTAGTTATGCGTTTGTGTGCATGTCATTGGTGTGTGTGCGCATGTGTCAGTGTGTGTCTGCGTGTGCGTGCGTGTGTGTGTTTTATGTGTGCATGTCACCGTGTGTGTGCGTGTGTCAGTGCATGTCTGTGTGTGCATGCGTGTGTGTGTTTTATGTGTGCATGTCACCGTGTGTGTGCGTGTGTCAGTGCATGTCTGTGTGTGCATGCGTGTGTTTTGTGTGCGTCCGCGTTTGTTTTATGTGTGCGTGCGTGCGTGTGTTTTATGTGTGCATGTCACATGAAACAAATGCGCGCACGCACACATAAAACAAATGCGCGCATGCACACATAAAACAAATGCGCGCATGCACACATAAAACAAATGCGCGCGCGCGCACACAAAACACACGGATGCACACACAGACATGCACTGACACACGCACACACACACGGTGACATGCACACATAAAACAAACGCGGACGCACACAAAACAAACGCGCACGCACACATAAAACACACGCATGCATACATACACATGCACTGACAAACGCACACACACACGGTGACATGCAAACATAAAACACACGCACGCACGAACACATAAAACAAACGCGGATTTTTTTTAGAATAGAATAGAATAGAAAAGCTTTATTCATCCCCAGAGGGGAAACACACTTTCACAACAGCGCAGATTAAAAAAAATATATATAGGTTTGTTTGTGATGTGTAGTTATGCGTTTGTGTGCATGTCACTGGTGTGTGTGCGCATGTGTCAGTGTGCGTCTGCGTGTGCGTGCGTGTGTGTGTTTTATGTGTGCATGTCACCGTGTGTGTGTGCGTGTGTCAGTGCATGTCTGTGTGTGCATGCGTGTGTTTAATGTGTGCGTGCGCGTTTGTTTTGTGTGCGTCCGCGTTTGTTTTATGTGTGCGTGCGTGCGTGTGTTTATGTGTGCATGTCACCGTGTGTGTGGGCGTGTGTCAGTGCATGTCTGTGTGTGCATGCGTGTGTTTTAGGTGTGCGTGCGCGTTTCTTTGATGTGTGCGTCCGCGTTTGTTTTATGTGTGCGTGCGTGCGTGTGTTTTATGTGTGCATGTCACCGTGTGTGTGTGCGTTTGTCAGTGCATGTCCGTGTACGCATGCGTGTGTTTTATGTGTGCGTGCGCGTTTGTTTTATGTGGGTGTGCGCATTTGTTTAATGTGTGCGTTCGTGCACAGTAAATTTCCAAGTGTCAAAAAGGAAGTGTTAATGTATTTTAACTATTTCATAGACTGGTTTAACTCTTCCAGATGTAACACAACAACAACAGGTGTAAAACGTGGCTCCTCCCCCTGCAGTGCTGTTGTCAATATCCAGAGTTAAAACCCAGGTGTTATTTATTCAGTGTAAAAAGTGAATGAACACTGTCAAGGGTCAATTTAACAATATTCAGTGTTAATATCTTAATATGCTCCGCCCATTTCAAATGATCCAGAAGTTTCTAGAGTAATTGGACCTCATGGACCACCGCCATGTTTCCATTGGTAAAGACTGTGGTAAGTCTCTCCATCTGCTGACTTATATTTAAATGAATTAAACGATTTATACAATTGTATTCACCGTGACTGTACTACCATTCGCTTTTTAGACTTCTAATGTAGATGAATTGCTATGTGGTTCACCAACATTAAGTTACATTCTATTACTTGTAATGCGGTACAGTTAACCTGCGCAGTGAACACCACGTGTAGACACTTGTAACCAATACCACTATGGATTATTGTGTATATTCGGTTTATGGTGCTCGCTCAAAACAACAGATGTATATGCTGTCTGTACATGCGCGCGCCAGTAAGTACGGTAGTTCATTCCCGCGCCACTCCCCCTCTGTCAGGCTTTAGTTTTTAGTAATGTAACCCAGCCGTTTATTTGTCGTTTTATGTTTCAATTATTTTCACTGGAAGTAAATAATTAAACCCAGTTGTTATTTTCGTGTTTTATGTTTTATTACTTTTCAATGCATGTATCGCATCAAGACACTGTCGCTTTAAGACGGCCATTGTTTTTTACCTGCGTTCCACGGATGAGACGCGTGGTGTTCAGATGCTTCAGCGGCTCAGAGACTGAGACACGTGTAAGTAAGTAAGTAAGTAAGTAATATTTATTTATATAGCGCTTTTCGAGACCAGGGTCACAAAGCGCTTTAACAATCAAAAACAATACTCAAAACAGTACATACTTCAAAGATCAAGACAACACCGAGAACAACAAGTTCGAGAAATTCAAGGAAAAGCCTGAACAAATAGAAACGTCTTAAGATGTTTCTTAAAGGAGTCAGTAGACTCCATCAAGAGCAAAGAGAGAGGAAGATTGTTCCAAAGCTTAGGAGCAATAGCCTGAAAAGATTTCTCTCCTCTGGTCCTGAGCCGTGTGCGTGGAACCATCAGTAGATTCTGATCCACAGACCTCAGAGACCGAGCTGGGGTGTAAGGCTGGATCAGATCAGTGATGTAAGGAGGAGCCTGACCATGAATAGCTCTGAAAGTAAGAACCAGAATTTTAAAGTTGATCCTGAAAGAAACTGGA
Source organism: Callionymus lyra (assembly GCF_982586985.1). Taxonomy (NCBI): domain Eukaryota; kingdom Metazoa; phylum Chordata; class Actinopteri; order Syngnathiformes; family Callionymidae; genus Callionymus; species Callionymus lyra. The sequence goes on along the minus strand of NW_028258540.1, from coordinate 151,243 downwards.
AGCCAGTGAAGAGTTTTAAGGATCGGAGAAATGTGAGTTCTCCTACTTGAGCGGGTCAGAATTCTCGCTGCAGAGTTCTGAATCAACTGCAGACGAGACAGCTCCTTCTTGTTAAGACATGAAAACAAACCGTTACAATAGTCCAGACGAGAAGAAACAAACGCATGGATTACAAGCTCCAGATCATGTTGTGACAACATTTTCCTAAGTTTAGAGATTTTTCTCAGTTGAAGGAAACAGTTTCTGGTCAGTTTTCTGCAGTGTTGAACAAGAGACATGTCTTTATCAAATACAACACCCAGGTTTCTCAGGCTCAGTTTGACAGACTGACCTAAGTCACCCAAGTACTGACTCAACCATGGAATCTTATCATCAGGAGCAATCACCAGAGTTTCAGTTTTGTCCACATTAAGCTGTAAAGTGTGCCAACGCTCCTGCAATTTTACTGAATACACTCTCTTATCACTCCTAGGTGAGCCTAAACAATACGTTTATATTATTGTTTATATTGCTGTGTGTAAATGAATGTTGTGTCGAAGCAGCTATTTAAGTTTTTGTGTGAAACTTGAAGCATTGTTTTATAACTTTATTCAAGTGTATATTTTCGATAGTATTTTATATTGTACTGTTTCACTTTGTTTTGAAAGTAAGTTGCACTTTATATTTTGTTATCGCGTGGTGTTCAGATGCTTCAGCGGCTCAGAGTTCACCGCATCTGTTATTTAACACGCCGATTAAACGTTCGTGCTGTTGTATGGTTAACAAGCGTTGAATGTGTTGAAGGTGCCGTAGCTAAGAATCTTGAATATTAATAAAATAAATCGCCTACCATGACCCACCAATATAGCAAACTTTTTATTGGAATATAAATATATTTTCGTCCTTCAAAATAACAAACAAAATACGTGTGTGAGTTACATTATAATTAAAAAAGCTAAGTTTTAGCGAACTAGCTCTCGTGTTAACGCACCACAGAAAGTTACATTACACGCAATGAAACATTATTTCTGAGTCTTAAAGCAATAATGATATCTTACCTCAATAGACGAGTGACGCGCACCTGATTCCGTCAAGTTATGCACAAACGTGAGGATAAAATGCGATCGATCTTTGTCAACAAGTGTGACGTCATCATCCGGAAGTTGCGTATGCGGCAATTTGAAAACTTTTTAGCTGACGCTAAATTTAAACTAAACTTAACTCGGTCTTTATACAAGCACGCATCTACTATTGTATTCATGGCGCTTTTAAACAAACAAGCACAATATCTCATTGTATTCCTGTGGTGTGACGTCACCGCTGCAGGATCAGTTGATTAGCATGTGTGACGTCACCCCTGCAGACTCGCGATTAATGTTGACAAACGTCACGTAGACGCTCATAATCGCAGCTAAATAAAAAGAAAACATATGTCCATAAACGCAATCTCAATGAAAGCTTCTATTTTCATAGAAAAGCGCACCGGATTATAAAGAGGATCAAGCGAAATAGCACAGACTTTATTTTACTCATTCATAAAACAATGTCAACATTATGGAGTTGAAACACCTAAAAATATACAATATAGTCACTTTTACAGGACCTTTTAAGCATGTTTTAATCCGCGAGAGCTTCTTGACTTCCGCGATGCGTAAACAATCCAAGCTCCAAAAAATTAAAATTAAGCATTTTTACCGATTTATATTCACTCTGTACCTCCTTAAAGTGGTTTGAGGTCGTTAAGCACAATCAGGATTAGAATCACACTGTTGACATTAAACATTTCAAATGAGCTTCATAGTTGTAGAATTACGGTAGCCAAATGAAACAGCGACACGTCACGTTACCAAGGCAACGAAGAGATGGGCGACGCGTCAAATGTAACCCGGGTCGTCAATGCGTGCGGGTGTGTCAATGCGTATAGACGTGTGTTTATATGTGTGTACATATATGTGTGTATGTGTATAGACGTGTGTGTGTATATGTGTGTGTGTATGTGTATAGACGTGTGTGTGTATATATATGTGTGTATGTGTATAGACGTGTGTGTGTGTATATATGTGTGTGTATAGACGTGTGTGTATATATATGTGTGTATGTGTATAGACGTGTGTGTATATGTGTGTATGTGTATAGACGTGTGTGTGTGTGTGTGTGTGTATATATATATACGTGTGTGTGTTTATATATGTGTGTATGTGTATAGACGTGTGTGTGTATATATATGTGTGTATATGTGTGTATGTGTATAGACGTGTGTGTGTGTATATGTGTGTATGTGTATAGACGTGTGTGTATATATATGTGTGTATATGTGTGTATGTGTATAGACGTGTGTGTATATATATGTGTGTATGTGTATAGACGTGTGTGTGTATATGTATATGTGTGTATGTGTATAGACGTGTGTGTGTGTGTGTGTATATACTGTATATATATTGTAACGATCCTGTTTGTTCTGTTCATTAATGTTGCGGGCACTTTAAGAAGGTGAGTCTGTGCGCATGCGCAGTTGTTGTTAGAGAGATTTCGCGTTCAACTAGTGGTGTGAAGAACGAGCGGCGTTGGTTGTGGCCGAAACAATAACCTCTCTGTGAGTACAGCGAACAAAGAAACAATATCTGTGCAAGACAACCGTCTGGTCATGTGTGGAGGACCAAACGTTACATTGGTGTCAGAAGCGACTTTTTCGGACCTGCTCCTGAGGCGAAGCTAACGGTTATTAGCAACGAACTTTGCTAACGAACGTCCCCGGTATGTACGGGAAAGTGAAGAGCGAAAGTGAGGAGATGGACGTTGGTGCGAGACGACGGGACCATGCTCAACAGTTAAGAGACGCTGTGTTACAACTCTCAGAAGAAGAATGTGCGTCAATGCGTGCGCCAATGTGCAGCAACTGGGCTTCATCAAGTATCAAACAGATCACACATCACACCTACCATGATTTTGTTCAATGAGATGAAAACTTATTTGATGTTCAATCCAGTGTTCAGGTTGACTTCAGTGCTTATGTTTTAGTAGAAGTGAAGCTGTGGTGCTTTAGTTTAATACATGGACACAGCACTAAACTTTGTTGTTGGTTGTTAGTTGTTTTTTTAGATTTTGGGATCAACCGTCACTTTTTAGTAATGGGAGAATTATTTCTCTGCACTGTGCGAGTCGTCCCAGAGCCATTGTTCAGCCTGAAGCCAATACGTTTTTAGGTTGAAAAGTTTGCCCCCCTGAAAAAATGTAATGCCCCCCCTTAAATGTTTTTCTGCAGCCGGGTCTGTCAGTGTTATACTAGATCCACTCAGTATAAACTGTTGTCAACATTGAAGTCAAATCATCTCCAGAAATGATACTTTGTGATGAAGTCTTAATGTTAAAAGAGACAAATGTAATAATATCTTTAATGAATCAATTCATGTACATTTATATCAAACCTGCTATTCCCTGCATGATGGGATCAGAAACACTAGAATTCTACTTTCTCGGGACGTTTTAGATTTACAACGACGACATCATTAAAAGTGTGAACTGCAGTCACACTGCAAGTTTATGTCCATAATCCTTAGATATTCTCTCCAAATGAGAACAATTTAACAGAAGAGTTTAACATTACCTTGGCTGTAGTCATGCTCTGTAGACAGAAGCTTCACCTGCACAGGTGATCTCATTAGCTCGTCCTGTCTCTCCACCTGCACGCAAAGCAACTTGTACTCTCTGCTGCCCTCTAGTGTTGCTAAAACGATTTATTATGTCCAATAAACAAACCTACAGAAAGACTTAACAGTGTGGGTCTTTCTTTTTATTTCAAGGGTCCCCATTTTATCTCAAACATCAATATAGCTAATATTTAACACTAATTGGTAAATATCAAACATGTATGCTTCATTACAGTTGAAACAATTGTTCTCTGGTAACAAATATTTATCATTAAACATGTGTGTTCATGTATGATCCATGGCACTCATCATGATGGACAAATATGATGGAAAAACATTCTATTAGTGTCAGTACAGTACACGAGGTTGGAAATCAACCACGCATTTGCGCATGCGTTGTCCACCTACAAGGAGGTTTATAACGGTCAGACGCGGAAGAATCTACGAAACTATCACTGATAGATTCTCAAAAATCATCTGATATTAAATGATCTTTTCTCTCAAGGATAAGGATGTTGAAGGAGTGACGTCACAGTGTCCACTGTTGAAGGATAAGGATGTTGAGTGTCCAGCTGGAAGGAGCACAGGTACATGTTGTGGTTTATTAAAGTCTCTTTTCATTTTATTGACATCGGTAAATGTAACGCTAAGTTTAAGTGAAGGTATCAAGACCTGTCGCCCTTCCCAGCTATCTTCTAAATAATCCACGGAGGAAAAATTCAGAAAAAAAAGTCTTATATAGATCCAGAGCGGTCCGTAATAGGAACAAAAAAACAAAACAGGCACTCGGGGCGAAGGCAGGGCACTTCTGGAGATCGGGGTCCCAACAGCAACTAAAACAAAAAGACAAAAGGACTCACTTGAGTAAATAAAAGTGCTGACAACGTCAGGAGTATCCAAAGGATTATCCAGTTGTGATTCAAAGGCGAGGAGCGAGATCGAAAGGACAGCCAACCTGGTCTGGAAACGCAATACTCTGGCGAGTTCTTCCGGGTAGAGACGCTCCTTATCAATGGGAAGAACCCGCCACTCCATCATCCCCAGCCGCGCACCTGCCAGCGTCTGTCACTCAAAACACAGGACACATGAAAACGGAAAACCACCTTCAAAATAAAACAAAAGAACATAAGCATGACACTTGTATGTTGATTCTATCAAATGTATTCTGCCTATTTTAAATGTTGACCTTTTTTCTTATAAGAGTAACTGTCAGGAGTCTTGATGTAAAACGTCACTCAAATGTGTCATTTATTTATTTCTCTCACAGGATTCAGAGTCAATGTTCATTGCACAGAATTTCCATCTCCGTCCTGCACTGTCTGTGATGATGGAACTTACATGGACAAATTGAACCGAGAGAAACATGGTTTCAAGTGTCTCGTCTGTACTGAAGGTAAAGTTTGTTCTTCACTAGAATGATGAGTTGGTCAGTATGTAGATGTGATGTAGAATTTGTTATTGACTAACAGGACTGAGAGAGATCAGATCCTGTACCTTCACAGCAAACACCAAGTGTGAACCTCTGGAGGGTTTTTTCTGTGTGGACGGCTCAGTGGACACATGTGTGGCAGCACAGCAACACTCCACATGTGAACCAGGACAGTTCATCATCAGAGCAGGCGAGTTTCACATCCAACATGTGAAATGCAAGAGTGCAGAAACTATAAGACACACACAATGTTCTTCACAGGAACGTCCTCCACAGACACTGAGTGTGGAACCTGCAGTGAAGGAACATTTTCAAATGGAACGTTCACGTCATGTCAGGATCACAAACAGTGAGTGAAGCTTCACAAATGTTTGCTCCAGATGTTTTCTTCTAAACTGTCTCCACTTGTCTTTGTAGATGTTCAACATATCTACGAGAAGGAAGTATTTCTTCTGACTCTGTATGTCGAGAAGGTTTGACACCAGGAGAAGTGGCTGGAATTATTGTTGCTGTGATCGTTCTACTGATCACATGTTCTGTAGTTTATTGGTATAAAAAAAGAAAAAGAGGTAAAAAACAAATGCATTCATAAAAATCACATTATTATATTGATTTGTGTTTATCTGGAGTCATTTCCTTGAATTATTTTTCTCCTTAACCAGATGGAAAAGAGTTCAAGAGAAGAAGGAAGGTATGTAAGAATGTTTTTTAGTCATTTATCAAAGTGATTTAATGTTTAAATGTAATGTTGATTAATTTTGCAAATGTCATCACTTGTACAATTAAAATGAATGTCAATTTTGGTTTAATATCTTCAGCACTGCAGTATTTGTGCATCAGAGAAACGATCATTATTTCTTATTAGGAGGTGGCAGTGGGAATGAATGAATGTATGGATTCAACGGAGCATCCGTGAGAATTTCAATTAGTTTGAGCTTTTTTTTTAATCTAAACTGACTTATTTTTTTCTTGTCTTAGATCAATTTATTCATCTGAGAATAAGTCCGATGAAGTGGAACATGTTCCACTGATGGTAGAACCCGGGGAAGACCCAGAACACACTGAAGAAGCATGTTCCTCCACTGGGCTGGAAACACAGGGGGGTCCTCCAGAAAGAGCTGGACGATGTAACTGGGGAGAAGAAAGTATGGACCTCTCTGCTGAAGCTGCTGCCCCCGTGACAAGAATCCAGATAAACAGACCAGAGATAGCAGACGTTGAATATGAACTAATTGGACACGAGGATATTAAAGTAGATTGTTCAGTCATTCAATAGAATGTTTGAGTTTTATACAACATGAAAAATGTGTTCATAAATGATGTGTTCAGTGAACATAACATATTTCTGGCTGTTTTCATTTGCCTGTGTGTGTAGCTTAGTCTGTGATATAGAAAACAGTTTCTGTCAAAGCTTTCATTAATCTCATAAATGGCTGATCAGTTAAACATCAGCCAGGTTTGAGGATGTACTTCACTCCACAGCCGTCAGTGTTGCTTGTTCTTTCACTGCCCTTTTTGTGAGGTCACCAAATTCAGACCAGCACAGATGGACAAAACCCAACAGCACATACAAAGCCACTTGAGAAAGGCAATCATCATGGAGGTGTGTACAGTATATGTTTAGTTAGTTCCTCGTATATTGCATCATAAAAGTCTAACCGTTTACATTTTTATGTTTGACAGACTATCCGATACACAGATGTGGGCTGCAGACCAGAACCTCACGTGCATTGTCATGTGCGTGTCAATGTGTGTCAATGCGCGCGCGTGTGTCAATGTGCGTCAATGCTTGCGCGCGTGTCAATGTGCGTCAATGCTTGCGTGCGTGTCAATGCGTGTGCGTGTGTCAATATGCTTGCGCGCGTGTCAATGTGCGTCAATGCTTGCGCGCGTGTCAATGTGCGTCAATGCGCGCGTGCGTGTCAATGTGCGTCAATGCGCCCGTGCGTGTCAATGCGTGTGCGTGCGTCAATATGCGCGCGAGTGTCAATGTGCGTCAATGCTTGCGCGCGTGTCAATGTGCGTCAATGCTTGCGCGTGTGTCAATGTGCGTCAATGCTTGCGCGTGTCAACACACAACACACGCACGCACACATTAAACAAATGCGCACACCCACATTAAACAAACGCGCACGCACACATAAAACACACGCATGCATACACAGACATGCACTGACAAACGCACACACACACGGTGACATGCAAACATAAAACACACGCACGCACGCACACATAAAACAAACGCGGATTTTATAGGTTTGTTTGTGATGTGTAGTTATGCGTTTGTGTGCATGTCATTGGTGTGTGTGCGCATGTGTCAGTGTGTCTGCGTGTGCGTGCGTGTGTGTGTTTTATGTGTGCATGTCACCGTGTGTGTGCGTGTGTCAGTGCATGTCTGTGTGTGCATGCGTGTGTTTTGTGTGCGTCCGCGTTTGTTTTATGTGTGCGTGCGTGCGTGTGTTTTATGTGTGCATGTCACATGAAACAAATGCGCGCACGCACACATAAAACAAATGCGCGCATGCACACATAAAACAAATGCGCGCATGCACACATAAAGCAAATGCGCGCATGCACACATAAAACAAATGCGCGCATGCACACATAAAACAAATGCGCGCACGTCACATAAAACAAATGCGCGCAGGCACACATAAAACAAATGCGCGCACGCACATATTAAAGAAATGCGCACGCGCACACAAAACAAAGGCGCAAGAGCACACAAAACAAATGCGCGGGCACAGATAAAACAAATGCACACGCACACAACACACGCACGCACACATTAAACAAATGCGCACACCCACAAAAAACAAACGCGCACGCACACATAAAACACACGCATGCATACACAGACATGCACTGACAAACGCACACACACACGGTGACATGCAAACATAAAACACACGCACGCACGCACACATAAAACAAACGCGGGTTTTATAGGTTTGTTTGTGATGTGTAGTTATGCGTTTGTGTGCATGTCATTGGTGTGTGTGCGCATTTGTCAGTGTGTGTCTGCGTGTGCGTGCGTGTGTGTGTTTTATGTGTGCATGTCACCGTGTGTGTGCGTGTGTCAGTGCATGTCTGTGTGTGCATGCGTGTGTTTTGTGTGCGTCCGCGTTTGTTTTATGTGTGCGTGCGTGCGTGTGTTTTATGTGTGCATGTCACATGAAACAAATGCGCGCACGCACACATAAAACAAATGCGCGCATGCACACATAAAACAAATGCGCGCATGCACACATAAAACAAATGCGCGCATGCACACATAAAGCAAATGCGCGCATGCACACATAAAACAAATGCGCGCACGTCACATAAAACAAATGCGCGCACGCACACATAAAACAAATGCGCGCACGCACATATTAAAGAAATGCGCACGCGCACACAAAACAAATGCGCAAGAGCACACAAAACAAATGCGCGCGCACAGATAAAACAAATGCACACGCACACAACACACGCACGCACACATTAAACAAATGCGCACACCCACATAAAACAAACGCGCACGCACACATAAAACACACGCATGCATACACAGACATGCACTGACAAACGCACACACACACGGTGACATGCAAACATAAAACACACGCACGCACGCACACATAAAACAAACGCGGATTTTATAGGTTTGTTTGTGATCTGTAGTTATGCGTTTGTGTGCATGTCATTGGTGTGTGTGCGCATGTGTCAGTGTGTGTCTGCGTGTGCGTGCGTGTGTGTGTTTTATGTGTGCATGTCACCGTGTGTGTGCGTGTGTCAGTGCATGTCTGTGTGTGCATGCGTGTGTGTGTTTTATGTGTGCATGTCACCGTGTGTGTGCGTGTGTCAGTGCATGTCTGTGTGTGCATGCGTGTGTTTTGTGTGCGTCCGCGTTTGTTTTATGTGTGCGTGCGTGCGTGCGTGTGTTTTATGTGTGCATGTCACATGAAACAAATGCGCGCACGCACACATAAAACAAATGCGCGCATGCACACATAAAACAAATGCGCGCATGCACACATAAAACAAATGCGCGCGCGCGCACACAAAACACACGGATGCACACACAGACATGCACTGACACACGCACACACACACGGTGACATGCACACATAAAACAAACGCGGACGCACACAAAACAATGTGCGTCAATGCTTGCGCGTGTCAACACACAACACACGCACGCACACATTAAACAAATGCGCACACCCACATTAAACAAACGCGCACGCACACATAAAACACACGCATGCATACACAGACATGCACTGACAAACGCACACACACACGGTGACATGCAAACATAAAACACACGCACGCACGCACACATAATGCGTGTGTTTTGTGTGCGTCCGCGTTTGTTTTATGTGTGCGTGCGTGCGTGTGTTTTATGTGTGCATGTCACATGAAACAAATGCGCGCACGCACACATAAAACAAATGCGCGCATGCACACATAAAACAAATGCGCGCATGCACACATAAAGCAAATGCGCGCATGCACACATAAAACAAATGCGCGCACGTCACATAAAACAAATGCGCGCACGCACACATAAAACAAATGCGCGCACGCACATATTAAAGAAATGCGCACGCGCACACAAAACAAATGCGCAAGAGCACACAAAACAAATGCGCGCGCACAGATAAAACAAATGCACACGCACACAACACACGCACGCACACATTAAACAAATGCGCACACCCACATAAAACAAACGCGCACGCACACATAAAACACACGCATGCATACACAGACATGCACTGACAAACGCACACACACACGGTGACATGCAAACATAAAACACACGCACGCACGCACACATAAAACAAACGCGGGTTTTATAGGTTTGTTTGTGATGTGTAGTTATGCGTTTGTGTGCATGTCATTGGTGTGTGTGCGCATGTGTCAGTGTGTGTCTGCGTGTGCGTGCGTGTGTGTGTGTGTTTTATGTGTGCATGTCACCGTGTGTGTGCGTGTGTCAGTGCATGTCTGTGTGTGCATTCGTGTGTTTTGTGTGCGTCCGCGTTTGTTTTATGTGTGCGTGCGTGCGTGTGTTTTATGTGTGCATGTCACATGAAACAAATGCGCGCACGCACACATAAAACAAATGCGCGCATGCACACATAAAACAAATGCGCGCATGCACACATAAAACAAATGCGCGCATGCACACATAAAGCAAATGCGCGCATGCACACATAAAACAAATGCGCGCCCGTCACATAAAACAAATGCGCGCACGCACACATAAAACAAATGCGCGCACGCACATATTAAAGAAATGCGCACGCGCACACAAAACAAATGCGCAAGAGCACACAAAACAAATGCGCGCGCACAGATAAAACAAATGCACACGCACACAACACACGCACGCACACATTAAACAAATGCGCACACCCACATAAAACAAACGCGCACGCACACATAAAACACACGCATGCATACACAGACATGCACTGACAAACGCACACACACACGGTGACATGCAAACATAAAACACACGCACGCACGCACACATAAAACAAACGCGGATTTTATAGGTTTGTTTGTGATCTGTAGTTATGCGTTTGTGTGCATGTCATTGGTGTGTGTGCGCATGTGTCAGTGTGTGTCTGCGTGTGCGTGCGTGTGTGTGTTTTATGTGTGCATGTCACCGTGTGTGTGCGTGTGTCAGTGCATGTCTGTGTGTGCATGCGTGTGTGTGTTTTATGTGTGCATGTCACCGTGTGTGTGCGTGTGTCAGTGCATGTCTGTGTGTGCATGCGTGTGTTTTGTGTGCGTCCGCGTTTGTTTTATGTGTGCGTGCGTGCGTGTGTTTTATGTGTGCATGTCACATGAAACAAATGCGCGCACGCACACATAAAACAAATGCGCGCATGCACACATAAAACAAATGCGCGCATGCACACATAAAACAAATGCGCGCGCGCGCACACAAAACACACGGATGCACACACAGACATGCACTGACACACGCACACACACACGGTGACATGCACACATAAAACAAACGCGGACGCACACAAAACAAACGCGCACGCACACATAAAACACACGCATGCATACATAGACATGCACTGACAAACGCACACACACACGGTGACATGCAAACATAAAACACACGCACGCACGAACACATAAAACAAACGCGGATTTTTTTTAGAATAGAATAGAATAGAAAAGCTTTATTCATCCCCAGAGGGGAAACACACTTTCACAACAGCGCAGATTAAAAAAAATATATATAGGTTTGTTTGTGATGTGTAGTTATGCGTTTGTGTGCATGTCACTGGTGTGTGTGCGCATGTGTCAGTGTGTGTCTGCGTGTGCGTGCGTGTGTGTGTTTTATGTTTGCATGTCACCGTGTGTGTGTGCGTGTGTCAGTGCATGTCTGTGTGTGCATGCGTGTGTTTAATGTGTGCGTGCGCGTTTGTTTTGTGTGCGTCCGCGTTTGTTTTATGTGTGCGTGCGTGCGTGTGTTTATGTGTGCATGTCACCGTGTGTGTGGGCGTGTGTCAGTGCATGTCTGTGTGTGCATGCGTGTGTTTTATGTGTGCGTGCGCGTTTGTTTTATGTGGGTGTGCGCATTTGTTTAATGTGTGCGTTCGTGCACAGTAAATTTCCAAGTGTCAAAAAGGAAGTGTTAATGTATTTTAACTATTTCATAGACTGGTTTAACTCTTCCAGATGTAACACAACAACAACAGGTGTAAAACGTGGCTCCTCCCCCTGCAGTGCTGTTGTCAATATCCAGAGTTAAAACCCAGGTGTTATTTATTCAGTGTAAAAAGTGAATGAACACTGTCAAGGGTCAATTTAACAATATTCAGTGTTAATATCTTAATATGCTCCGCCCATTTCAAATGATCCAGAAGTTTCTAGAGTAATTGGACCTCATGGACCACCGCCATGTTTCCATTGGTAAAGACTGTGGTAAGTCTCTCCATCTGCTGACTTATATTTAAATGAATTAAACGATTTATACAATTGTATTCACCGTGACTGTACTACCATTCGCTTTTTAGACTTCTAATGTAGATGAATTGCTATGTGGTTCACCAACATTAAGTTACATTCTATTACTTGTAATGCGGTACAGTTAACCTGCGCAGTGAACACCACGTGTAGACACTTGTAACCAATACCACTATGGATTATTGTGTATATTCGGTTTATGGTGCTCGCTCAAAACAACAGATGTATATGCTGTCTGTACATGCGCGCGCCAGTAAGTACGGTAGTTCATTCCCGCGCCACTCCCCCTCTGTCAGGCTTTAGTTTTTAGTAATGTAACCCAGCCGTTTATTTGTCGTTTTATGTTTCAATTATTTTCACTGGAAGTATATAATTAAACCCAGTTGTTATTTTCGTGTTTTATGTTTTATTACTTTTCAATGCATGTATCGCATCAAGACACTGTCGCTTTAAGACGGCCATTGTTTTTTACCTGCGTTCCACGGATGAGACGCGTGGTGTTCAGATGCTTCAGCGGCTCAGAGACTGAGACACGTGTAAGTAAGTAAGTAAGTAAGTAATATTTATTTATATAGCGCTTTTCGAGACCAGGGTCACAAAGCGCTTTAACAATCAAAAACAATACTCAAAACAGTACATACTTCAAAGATCAAGACAACACCGAGAACAACAAGTTCGAGAAATTCAAGGAAAAGCCTGAACAAATAGAAACGTCTTAAGATGTTTCTTAAAGGAGTCAGTAGACTCCATCAAGCGCAAAGAGAGAGGAAGATTGTTCCAAAGCTTAGGAGCAACAGCCTGAAAAGATTTCTCTCCTCTGGTCCTGAGCCGTGTGCGTGGAACCATCAGTAGATTCTGATCCACAGACCTCAGAGACCGAGCTGGGGTGTAAGGCTGGATCAGATCAGTGATGTAAGGAGGAGCCTGACCATGAATAGCTCTGAAAGTAAGAACCAGAATTTTAAAGTTGATCCTGAAAGAAACTGGAAGCCAGTGAAGAGTTTTAAGGATCGGAGAAATGTGAGTTCTCCTACTTGAGCGGGTCAGAATTCTCGCTGCAGAGTTCTGAATCAACTGCAGACGAGACAGCTCCTTCTTGTTAAGACATGAAAACAAACCGTTACAATAGTCCAGACGAGAAGAAACAAACGCATGGATTACAAGCTCCAGATCATGTTGTGACAACATTTTCCTAAGTTTAGAGATTTTTCTCAGTTGAAGGAAACAGTTTCTGGTCAGTTTTCTGCAGTGTTGAACAAGAGACATGTCTTTATCAAATACAACACCCAGGTTTCTCAGGCTCAGTTTGACAGACTGACCTAAGTCACCCAAGTACTGACTCAACCATGGAATCTTATCATCAGGAGCAATCACCAGAGTTTCAGTTTTGTCCACATTAAGCTGTAAAGTGTGCCAACACTCCTGCAATTTTACTGAATACACTCGCTTATCACTCCTAGGTGAGCCTAAACAATACGTTTATATTATTGTTTATATTGCTGTGTGTAAATGAATGTTGTGTCGAAGCAGCTATTTAAGTTTTTGTGTGAAACTTGAAGCATTGTTTTATAACTTTATTCAAGTGTATATTTTCGATAGTATTTTATATTGTACTGTTTCACTTTGTTTTGAAAGTAAGTTGCACTTTATATTTTGTTATCGCGTGGTGTTCAGATGCTTCAGCGGCTCAGAGTTCACCGCATCTGTTATTTAACACGCCGATTAAACGTTCGTGCTGTTGTATGGTTAACAAGCGTTGAATGTGTTGAAGGTGCCGTAGCTAAGAATCTTGAATATTAATAAAATAAATCGCCTACCATGACCCACCAATATAGCAAACTTTTTATTGGAATATAAATATATTTTCGTCCTTCAAAATAACAAACAAAATACGTGTGTGAGTTACATTATAATTAAAAAAGCTAAGTTTTAGCGAACTAGCTCTCGTGTTAACGCACCACAGAAAGTTACATTACACGCAATGAAACATTATTTCTGAGTCTTAAAGCAATAATGATATCTTACCTCAATAGACGAGTGACGCGCACCTGATTCCGTCAAGTTATGCACAAACGTGAGGATAAAATGCGATCGATCTTTGTCAACAAGTGTGACGTCATCATCCGGAAGTTGCGTATGCGGCAATTTGAAAACTTTTTAGCTGACGCTAAATTTAAACTAAACTTAACTCGGTCTTTATACAAGCACGCATCTACTATTGTATTCATGGCGCTTTTAAACAAACAAGCACAATATCTCATTGTATTCCTGTGGTGTGACGTCACCGCTGCAGGATCAGTTGATTAGCATGTGTGACGTCACCCCTGCAGACTCGCGATTAATGTTGACAAACGTCACGTAGACGCTCATAATCGCAGCTAAATAAAAAGAAAACATATGTCCATAAACGCAATCTCAATGAAAGCTTCTATTTTCATAGAAAAGCGCACCGGATTATAAAGAGGATCAAGCGAAATAGTAAGTAAGTAAGTAAGTAATATATATTAATATAGCGCTTTTCGAGACCAGGGTCACAAAGCGCTTTAACAATCAAAACAATACTCAAAACAGTACATACTTCAAAGATCAAGACAACACCGAGAACAACACAGGAGTTCGAGAAATTCAAGGAAAAGCCTGAACAAATAGAAACGTCTTAAGATGTTTCTTAAAGGAGTCAGTAGACTCCATCAAGCGCAAAGAGAGAGGAAGATTGTTCCAAAGCTTAGGAGCAACAGCCTGAAAAGATTTCTCTCCTCTGGTCCTGAGCCGTGTGCGTGGAACCATAAGTAGATTCTGATCCACAGACCTCAGAGCCCGAGCTGGGGTGTAAGGCTGGATCAGATCAGTGATGTAAGGAGGAGCCTGACCATGAATAGCTCTGAAAGTAAGAACCAGAATTTTAAAGTTGATCCTGAAAGAAACTGGAAGCCAGTGAAGAGTTTTAAGGACCGGAGAAATGTGAGTTCTTCTACTAGAGCGGGTCAGAATTCTCGCTGCAGAGTTCTGAATCAACTGCAGACGAGACAGCTCCTTCTTGTTAAGACATGAAAACAAACTGTTACAATAGTCCAGACGAGAAGAAACAAACGCATGGATTACAAGCTCCAGATCATGTTGTGACAGCATTTTCCTAAGTTTAGAGATTTTTCTCAGTTGAAGGAAACAGTTTCTGGTCAGTTTTCTACAGTGTTGAACAAGAGACATGTCTTTATCAAATACAACACCCAGGTTTCTCAGGCTCAGTTTGACAGACTGACCTAAGTCACCCAAGTACTGACTCAACCCTGGAATCGTATCATCAGGAGCAATCACCAGAGTTTCAGTTTTGTCCACATTAAGCTGTAAAGTGTTTTCACTCAGCCATTGTTTGATTTCTAGCAAACAATTGACTAAGCTGTTCAGCCTTTGGGGCTCAGTTGGGTCAAAAGAGCAGTAGAGCTGGATGTCATCAGCAAAAATGTGATAAGAAACATCTGGAAATCTCTGAATGATTTTACCAAGGGGAATCAAGTACAGCAAAAACAATAAAGGACCCAGAACAGAACCTTGAGGGACTCCACACAACAGATCTGCCGATTCAGACCTCATTTGATTGGCAGATACACTAAAACTGCGCCCAGAAAGGTAAGATGAGAACCATTCTAACACAGACCCAGACAGTCCCACTTCATCCCTTAGTCTTCTCAGCAGGATCTGGTGATCAACTGTGTCAAAGGCTGACGACAGATCCAAGAGAACCAGAACAGTGAATTTACCAGAGTCAGCCGACATCATGATGTCACTGGACACTTTCAGTAAAGCTGTCTCCGTAGAGTGATGTTTACGGAAGCCAGACTGAAACTTCTCATGGATGTCGCTCTGATCCAAGAACAAAGACAGCTGCTCGGACACAACCTTCTCCAAGATCTTGGACAAGAAAGGGAGCTTAGAAATAGGCCTGAAATTACTGAGGTCAGTCGGGTCTAAGCCTGGTTTTTTGAGCAGAGGCTCCACAATGGCATGTTTAAATGCATTGGGAAAAACCCCTGTGGAAAGGGAGAGGTTCACCATATTGGTAACCCAGGGGCCAATTACATCAAATACTTTGATAAAAAGCCTACAAGGAAGGACGTCATCTGAGCAAGAGGAGGGTTTCATCTTGTTCACTAGTGCTGAAATATCACCCAAAGATACAGCAGAGAAGGATGACCAAGAGGAGGAGATGGGCTCAGAGACAGTAGGGGTTCCCAACAAAGGGGGAGAGATTTTCTCTTTGATCAATTTAATTTTGTCAATGAAAAATCTCAACAATGCATTGCTGTCAGCTTCACAGAAGACAGGCGTGATTTGAGGAGCAGGAGACACGAGAGAATTAATCGTGTCAAACAAAACTTTGGGGTTTTTCCTATTTGCTGCTACCAGTTTTCTGATGTAATCAGATCTAGCAGTTTCTACCATCTCATTGTAAGAAGTCAACAGATCCCTGAGGTGAAGTCTGTGCACCTCAAGTTTAGTAGACTTCCAGAGACGCTCAGTCTTTCGACAAAGTCTCCTCAGACTCAGGAGATCTTCATTTGTCCAAGGGCACAATAGCACAATAGCACAGACTTTATTTTACTCATTCATAAAACAATGTCAACATTATGGAGTTGAAACACCTAAAAATATACAATATAGTCACTTTTACAGGACCTTTTAAGCATGTTTTAATCCGCGAGAGCTTCTTGACTTCCGCGATGCGTAAACAATCCAAGCTCCAAAAAATTAAAATTAAGCATTTTTACCGATTTATATTCACTCTGTACCTCCTTAAAGTGGTTTGAGGTCGTTAAGCACAATCAGGATTAGAATCACACTGTTGACATTAAACATTTCAAATGAGCTTCATAGTTGTAGAATTACGGTAGCCAAATGAAACAGCGACACGTCACGTTACCAAGGCAACGAAGAGATGGGCGACGCGTCAAATGTAACCCGGGTCGTTTGAATCCGACGTCGGGGGGTGCTCTGTATAATACTGGGTGACCCGTGCGTGTCAATGCGTGCGCGCGTGTCAATGTGCGTCAATACGTGTGTGTCAATGTGCGTCAATGTGCGTCAATACGTGTGTGTGTGTCAATGTGCGTCAATGCGTGCGGGTGTGTCAATGCGTATAGACGTGTGTTTATATGTGTGTACATATATGTGTGTATGTGTATAGACGTGTGTGTGTATATATGTGTGTGTATGTGTATAGACGTGTGTGTGTATATATATGTGTGTATGTGTATAGACGTGTGTGTGTATATATGTGTGTGTATAGACGTGTGTGTATATATATGTGTGTATGTGTATAGACGTGTGTGTATATGTGTGTATGTGTATAGACGTGTGTGTGTGTGTGTGTGTGTGTATATATATATACGTGTGTGTGTTTATATATGTGTGTATGTGTATAGACGTGTGTGTGTATATATATGTGTGTATATGTGTGTATGTGTATAGACGTGTGTGTGTATATGTGTGTATGTGTATAGACGTGTGTGTATATATATGTGTGTATATGTGTGTATGTGTATAGACGTGTGTGTATATATATGTGTGTATGTGTATAGACGTGTGTGTGTATATATATGTGTGTATATGTGTGTATGTGTATAGACGTGTGTGTGTGTATATGTGTGTATGTGTATAGACGTGTGTGTATATATATGTGTGTATATGTGTGTATGTGTATAGACGTGTGTGTATATATATGTGTGTATGTGTATAGACGTGTGTGTGTGTATATGTATATGTGTGTATGTGTATAGACGTGTGTGTGTGTATATACTGTATATATATTGTAACGATCCTGTTTGTTCTGTTCATTAATGTTGCGGGCACTTTAAGAAGGTGAGTCTGTGCGCATGCGCAGTTGTTGTTAGAGAGATTTCGCGTTCAACTAGTGGTGTGAAGAACGAGCGGCGTTGGTTGTGGCCGAAACAATAACCTCTCTGTGAGTACAGCGAACAAAGAAACAATATCTGTGCAAGACAACCGTCTGGTCATGTGTGGAGGACCAAACGTTACATTGGTGTCAGAAGCGACTTTTTCGGACCTGCTCCTGAGGCGAAGCTAACGGTTATTAGCAACGAACTTTGCTAACGAACGTCCCCGGTATGTACGGGAAAGTGAAGAGCGAAAGTGAGGAGATGGACGTTGGTGCGAGACGACGGGACCATGCTCAACAGTTAAGAGACGCTGTGTTACAACTCTCAGAAGAAGAATGTGCGTCAATGCGTGCGCCAATGTGCAGCAACTGGGCTTCATCAAGTATCAAACAGATCACACATCACACCTACCATGATTTTGTTCAATGAGATGAAAACTTATTTGATGTTCAATCCAGTGTTCAGGTTGACTTCAGTGCTTATGTTTTAGTAGAAGTGAAGCTGTGGTGCTTTAGTTTAATACATGGACACAGCACTAAACTTTGTTGTTGGTTGTTAGTTGTTTTTTTAGATTTTGGGATCAACCGTCACTTTTTAGTAATGGGAGAATTATTTCTCTGTACTGTGCGAGTCGTCCCAGAGCCATTGTTCAGCCTGAAGCCAATACGTTTTTAGGTTGAAAAGTTTGCCCCCCTGAAAAAATGTAATGCCCCCCCTTAAATGTTTTTCTGCAGCCGGGTCTGTCAGTGTTATACTAGATCCACTCAGTATAAACTGTTGTCAACATTGAAGTCAAATCATCTCCAGAAATGATACTTTGTGATGAAGTCTTAATGTTAAAAGAGACAAATGTAATAATATCTTTAATGAATCAATTCATGTACATTTATATCAAACCTGCTATTCCCTGCATGATGGGATCAGAAACACTAGAATTCTACTTTCTCGGGACGTTTTAGATTTACAACGACGACATCATTAAAAGTGTGAACTGCAGTCACACTGCAAGTTTATGTCCATAATCCTTAGATATTCTCTCCAAATGAGAACAATTTAACAGAAGAGTTTAACATTACCTTGGCTGTAGTCATGCTCTGTAGACAGAAGCTTCACCTGCACAGGTGATCTCATTAGCTCGTCCTGTCTCTCCACCTGCACGCAAAGCAATTTGTACTCTCTGCTGCCCTCTAGTGTTGCTAAAACGATTAATTATGTCCAATAAACAAACCTACAGAAAGACTTAACAGTGTGGGTCTTTCTTTTTATTTCAAGGGTCCCCATTTTATCTCAAACATCAATATAGCTAATATTTAACACTAATTGGTAAATATCAAACATGTATGCTTCATTACAGTTGAAACAATTGTTCTCTGGTAACAAATATTTATCATTAAACATGTGTGTTCATGTATGATCCATGGCACTCATCATGATGGACAAATATGATGGAAAAACATTCTATTAGTGTCAGTACAGTACACGAGGTTGGAAATCAACCACGCATTTGCGCATGCGTTGTCCACCTACAAGGAGGTTTATAACGGTCAGACGCGGAAGAATCTACGAAACTATCACTGATAGATTCTCAAAAATCATCTGATATTAAATGATCTTTTCTCTCAAGGATAAGGATGTTGAAGGAGTGACGTCACAGTGTCCACTGTTGAAGGATAAGGATGTTGAGTGTCCAGCTGGAAGGAGCACAGGTACATGTTGTGGTTTATTAAAGTCTCTTTTCATTTTATTGACATCGGTAAATGTAACGCTAAGTTTAAGTGAAGGTATCAAGACCTGTCGCCCTTCCCAGCTATCTTCTAAATAATCCACGGAGGAAAAATTCAGAAAAAAAAGTCTTATATAGATCCAGAGCGGTCCGTAATAGGAACAAAAAAACAAAACAGGCACTCGGGGCGAAGGCAGGGCACTTCTGGAGATCGGGGTCCCAACAGCAACTAAAACAAAAAGACAAAAGGACTCACTTGAGTAAATAAAAGTGCTGACAACGTCAGGAGTATCCAAAGGATTATCCAGTTGTGATTCAAAGGCGAGGAGCGAGATCGAAAGGACAGCCAACCTGGTCTGGAAACGCAATACTCTGGCGAGTTCTTCCGGGTAGAGACGCTCCTTATCAATGGGAAGAACCCGCCACTCCATCATCCCCAGCCGCGCACCTGCCAGCGTCTGTCACTCAAAACACAGGACACATGAAAACGGAAAACCACCTTCAAAATAAAACAAAAGAACATAAGCATGACACTTGTATGTTGATTCTATCAAATGTATTCTGCCTATTTTAAATGTTGACCTTTTTTCTTATAAGAGTAACTGTCAGGAGTCTTGATGTAAAACGTCACTCAAATGTGTCATTTATTTATTTCTCTCACAGGATTCAGAGTCAATGTTCATTGCACAGAATTTCCATCTCCGTCCTGCACTGTCTGTGATGATGGAACTTACATGGACAAATTGAACCGAGAGAAACATGGTTTCAAGTGTCTCGTCTGTACTGAAGGTAAAGTTTGTTCTTCACTAGAATGATGAGTTGGTCAGTATGTAGATGTGATGTAGAATTTGTTATTGACTAACAGGACTGAGAGAGATCAGATCCTGTACCTTCACAGCAAACACCAAGTGTGAACCTCTGGAGGGTTTTTTCTGTGTGGACGGCTCAGTGGACACATGTGTGGCAGCACAGCAACACTCCACATGTGAACCAGGACAGTTCATCATCAGAGCAGGCGAGTTTCACATCCAACATGTGAAATGCAAGAGTGCAGAAACTATAAGACACACACAATGTTCTTCACAGGAACGTCCTCCACAGACACTGAGTGTGGAACCTGCAGTGAAGGAACATTTTCAAATGGAACGTTCACGTCATGTCAGGATCACAAACAGTGAGTGAAGCTTCACAAATGTTTGCTCCAGATGTTTTCTTCTAAACTGTCTCCACTTGTCTTTGTAGATGTTCAACATATCTACGAGAAGGAACTATTTCTTCTGACTCTGTATGTCGAGAAGGTTTGACACCAGGAGAAGTGGCTGGAATTATTGTTGCTGTGATCGTTCTACTGATCACATGTTCTGTAGTTTATTGGTATAAAAAAAGAAAAAGAGGTAAAAAACAAATGCATTCATAAAAATCACATTATTATATTGATTTGTGTTTATCTGGAGTCATTTCCTTGAATTATTTTTCTCCTTAACCAGATGGAAAAGAGTTCAAGAGAAGAAGGAAGGTATGTAAGAATGTTTTTTAGTCATTTATCAAAGTGATTTAATGTTTAAATGTAATGTTGATTAATTTTGCAAATGTCATCACTTGTACAATTAAAATGAATGTCAATTTTGGTTTAATATCTTCAGCACTGCAGTATTTGTGCATCAGAGAAACGATCATTATTTCTTATTAGGAGGTGGCAGTGGGAATGAATGAATGTATGGATTCAACGGAGCATCCGTGAGAATTTCAATTAGTTTGAGCTTTTTTTTTAATCTAAACTGACTTATTTTTTTCTTGTCTTAGATCAATTTATTCATCTGAGAATAAGTCCGATGAAGTGGAACATGTTCCACTGATGGTAGAACCCGGGGAAGACCCAGAACACACTGAAGAAGCATGTTCCTCCACTGGGCTGGAAACACAGGGGGGTCCTCCAGAAAGAGCTGGACGATGTAACTGGGGAGAAGAAAGTATGGACCTCTCTGCTGAAGCTGCTGCCCCCGTGACAAGAATCCAGATAAACAGACCAGAGATAGCAGACGTTGAATATGAACTAATTGGACACGAGGATATTAAAGTAGATTGTTCAGTCATTCAATAGAATGTTTGAGTTTTATACAACATGAAAAATGTGTTCATAAATGATGTGTTCAGTGAACATAACATATTTCTGGCTGTTTTCATTTGCCTGTGTGTGTAGCTTAGTCTGTGATATAGAAAACAGTTTCTGTCAAAGCTTTCATTAATCTCATAAATGGCTGATCAGTTAAACATCAGCCAGGTTTGAGGATGTACTTCACTCCACAGCCGTCAGTGTTGCTTGTTCTTTCACTGCCCTTTTTGTGAGGTCACCAAATTCAGACCAGCACAGATGGACAAAACCCAACAGCACATACAAAGCCACTTGAGAAAGGCAATCATCATGGAGGTGTGTACAGTATATGTTTAGTTAGTTCCTCGTATATTGCATCATAAAAGTCTAACCGTTTACATTTTTATGTTTGACAGACTATCCGATACACAGATGTGGGCTGCAGACCAGAACCTCACGTCCATTGTCATGTGCGTGTCAATGTGTGTCAATGCGCGCGTGTGTCAATGTGCGTCAATGCTTGCGCGCGTGTCAATGTGCGTCAATGCTTGCGTGCGTGTCAATGCGTGTGCGTGTGTCAATATGCTTGCGCGCGTGTCAATGTGCGTCAATGCTTGCGCGCGTGTCAATGTGCGTCAATGCGCCCGTGCGTGTCAATGCGTGTGCGTGCGTCAATATGCGCGCGAGTGTCAATGTGCGTCAATGCTTGCGCGCGTGTCAATGTGCGTCAATGCTTGCGCGTGTGTCAATGTGCGTCAATGCTTGCGCGTGTCAACACACAACACACGCACGCACACATTAAACAAATGCGCACACCCACATTAAACAAACGCGCACGCACACATAAAACACACGCATGCATACACAGACATGCACTGACAAACGCACACACACACGGTGACATGCAAACATAAAACACACGCACGCACGCACACATAAAACAAACGCGGATTTTATAGGTTTGTTTGTGATGTGTAGTTATGCGTTTGTGTGCATGTCATTGGTGTGTGTGCGCATGTGTCAGTGTGTGTCTGCGTGTGCGTGCGTGTGTGTGTTTTATGTGTGCATGTCACCGTGTGTGTGCGTGTGTCAGTGCATGTCTGTGTGTGCATGCGTGTGTGTGTTTTATGTGTGCATGTCACCGTGTGTGTGCGTGTGTCAGTGCATGTCTGTGTGTGCATGCGTGTGTTTTGTGTGCGTCCGCGTTTGTTTTATGTGTGCGTGCGTGCGTGTGTTTTATGTGTGCATGTCACATGAAACAAATGCGCGCACGCACACATAAAACAAATGCGCGCATGCACACATAAAACAAATGCGCGCATGCACACATAAAGCAAATGCGCGCATGTACACATAAAACAAATGCGCGCACGTCACATAAAACAAATGCGCGCACGCACACATAAAACAAATGCGCGCACGCACATATTAAAGAAATGCGCACGCGCACACAAAACAAATGCGCAAGAGCACACAAAACAAATGCGCGCGCACAGATAAAACAAATGCACACGCACACAACACACGCACGCACACATTAAACAAATGCGCACACCCACATAAAACAAACGCGCACGCACACATAAAACACACGCATGCATACACAGACATGCACTGACAAACGCACACACACACGGTGACATGCAAACATAAAACACACGCACGCACGCACACATAAAACAAACGCGGGTTTTATAGGTTTGTTTGTGATCTGTAGTTATGCGTTTGTGTGCATGTCATTGGTGTGTGTGCGCATGTGTCAGTGTGTGTCTGCGTGTGCGTGCGTGTGTGTGTTTTATGTGTGCATGTCACCGTGTGTGTGCGTGTGTCAGTGCATGTCTGTGTGTGCATGCGTGTGTTTTGTGTGCGTCCGCGTTTGTTTTATGTGTGCGTGCGTGCGTGTGTTTTATGTGTGCATGTCACATGAAACAAATGCGCGCACGCACACATAAAACAAATGCGCGCATGCACACATAAAACAAATGCGCGCATGCACACATAAAACAAATGCGCGCATGCACACATAAAACAAATGCGCGCATGCACACATAAAGCAAATGCGCGCATGCACACATAAAACAAATGCGCGCACGTCACATAAAACAAATGCGCGCACGTCACATAAAACAAATGCGCGCACGCACACATAAAACAAATGCGCGCACGCACATATTAAAGAAATGCGCACGCGCACACAAAACAAATGCGCAAGAGCACACAAAACAAATGCGCGCGCACAGATAAAACAAATGCACACGCACACAACACACGCACGCACACATTAAACAAATGCGCACACCCACATTAAACAAACGCGCACGCACACATAAAACACACGCATGCATACACAGACATGCACTGACAAACGCACACACACACGGTGACATGCAAACATAAAACACACGCACGCACGCACACATAAAACAAACGCGGATTTTATAGGTTTGTTTGTGATCTGTAGTTATGCGTTTGTGTGCATGTCATTGGTGTGTGTGCGCATGTGTCAGTGTGTGTCTGCGTGTGCGTGCGTGTGTGTGTTTTATGTGTGCATGTCACCGTGTGTGTGCGTGTGTCAGTGCATGTCTGTGTGTGCATGCGTGTGTGTGTTTTATGTGTGCATGTCACCGTGTGTGTGCGTGTGTCAGTGCATGTCTGTGTGTGCATGCGTGTGTTTTGTGTGCGTCCGCGTTTGTTTTATGTGTGCGTGCGTGCGTGTGTTTTATGTGTGCATGTCACATGAAACAAATGCGCGCACGCACACATAAAACAAATGCGCGCATGCACACATAAAACAAATGCGCGCATGCACACATAAAACAAATGCGCGCGAGCGCACACAAAACACACGGATGCACACACAGACATGCACTGACACACGCACACACACACGGTGACATGCACACATAAAACAAACGCGGACGCACACAAAACAATGTGCGTCAATGCTTGCGCGTGTCAACACACAACACACGCACGCACACATTAAACAAATGCGCACACCCACATTAAACAAACGCGCACGCACACATAAAACACACGCATGCATACACAGACATGCACTGACAAACGCACACACACACGGTGACATGCAAACATAAAACACACGCACGCACGCACACATAATGCGTGTGTTTTGTGTGCGTCCGCGTTTGTTTTATGTGTGCGTGTGTGCGTGTGTTTTATGTGTGCATGTCACATGAAACAAATGCGCGCACGCACACATAAAACAAATGCGCGCATGCACACATAAAACAAATGCGCGCATGCACACATAAAGCAAATGCGCGCATGCACACATAAAACAAATGCGCGCACGTCACATAAAACAAATGCGCGCACGCACACATAAAACAAATGCGCGCACGCACATATTAAAGAAATGCGCACGCGCACACAAAACAAATGCGCAAGAGCACACAAAACAAATGCGCGCGCACAGATAAAACAAATGCACACGCACACAACACACGCACGCACACATTAAACAAATGCGCACACCCACATTAAACAAACGCGCACGCACACATAAAACACACGCATGCATACACAGACATGCACTGACAAACGCACACACACACGGTGACATGCAAACATAAAACACACGCACGCACGCACACATAAAACAAACGCGGGTTTTATAGGTTTGTTTGTGATGTGTAGTTATGCGTTTGTGTGCATGTCATTGGTGTGTGTGCGCATGTGTCAGTGTGTGTCTGCGTGTGCGTGCGTGTGTGTGTTTTATGTGTGCATGTCACCGTGTGTGTGCGTGTGTCAGTGCATGTCTGTGTGTGCATGCGTGTGTTTTGTGTGCGTGCGTGCGTGTGTTTTATGTGTGCATGTCACATGAAACAAATGCGCGCACGCACACATAAAACAAATGCGCGCATGCACACATAAAACAAATGCGCGCATGCACACATAAAACAAATGCGCGCATGCACACATAAAGCAAATGCGCGCATGCACACATAAAACAAATGCGCGCACGTCACATAAAACAAATGCGCGCACGCACACATAAAACAAATGCGCGCACGCACATATTAAAGAAATGCGCACGCGCACACAAAACAAATGCGCAAGAGCACACAAAACAAATGCGCGCGCACAGATAAAACAAATGCACACGCACACAACACACGCACGCACACATTAAACAAATGCGCACACCCACATAAAACAAACGCGCACGCACACATAAAACACACGCATGCATACACAGACATGCACTGACAAACGCACACACACGGTGACATGCAAACATAAAACACACGCACGCACGCACACATAAAACAAACGCGGATTTTATAGGTTTGTTTGTGATGTGTAGTTATGCGTTTGTGTGCATGTCATTGGTGTGTGTGCGCATGTGTCAGTGTGTGTCTGCGTGTGCGTGCGTGTGTGTGTTTTATGTGTGCATGTCACCGTGTGTGTGCGTGTGTCAGTGCATGTCTGTGTGTGCATGCGTGTGTTTTGTGTGCGTCCGCGTTTGTTTTATGTGTGCGTGCGTGCGTGTGTTTTATGTGTGCATGTCACATGAAACAAATGCGCGCACGCACACATAAAACAAATGCGCGCATGCACACATAAAACAAATGCGCGCATGCACACATAAAGCAAATGCGCGCATGCACACATAAAACAAATGCGCGCACGTCACATAAAACAAATGCGCGCACGCACACATAAAACAAATGCGCGCACGCACATATTAAAGAAATGCGCACGCGCACACAAAACAAATGCGCAAGAGCACACAAAACAAATGCGCGCGCACAGATAAAACAAATGCACACGCACACAACACACGCACGCACACATTAAACAAATGCGCACACCCACATAAAACAAACGCGCACGCACACATAAAACACACGCATGCATACACAGACATGCACTGACAAACGCACACACACGGTGACATGCAAACATAAAACACACGCACGCACGCACACATAAAACAAACGCGGATTTTATAGGTTTGTTTGTGATCTGTAGTTATGCGTTTGTGTGCATGTCATTGGTGTGTGTGCGCATGTGTCAGTGTGTGTCTGCGTGTGCGTGCGTGTGTGTGTTTTATGTGTGCATGTCACCGTGTGTGTGCGTGTGTCAGTGCATGTCTGTGTGTGCATGCGTGTGTGTGCTTTATGTGTGCATGTCACCGTGTGTGTGCGTGTGTCAGTGCATGTCTGTGTGTGCATGCGTGTGTTTTGTGTGCGTCCGCGTTTGTTTTATGTGTGCGTGCGTGCGTGTGTTTTATGTGTGCATGTCACATGAAACAAATGCGCGCACGCACACATAAAACAAATGCGCGCATGCACACATAAAACAAATGCGCGCATGCACACATAAAACAAATGCGCGCGCGCGCACACAAAACACACGGATGCACACACAGACATGCACTGACACACGCACACACACACGGTGACATGCACACATAAAACAAACGCACACGCACACAAAACAAACGCGCACGCACACATAAAACACACGCATGCATACATAGACATGCACTGACAAACGCACACACACACGGTGACATGCAAACATAAAACACACGCACGCACGAACACATAAAACAAACGCGGATTTTTTTTAGAATAGAATAGAATAGAAAAGCTTTATTCATCCCCAGAGGGGAAACACACTTTCACAACAGCGCAGATTAAAAAAAATATATATAGGTTTGTTTGTGATGTGTAGTTATGCGTTTGTGTGCATGTCACTGGTGTGTGTGCGCATGTGTCAGTGTGTGTCTGCGTGTGCGTGCGTGTGTGTGTTTTATGTGTGCATGTCACTGTGTGTGTGTGCGTGTGTCAATGCATGTCTGTGTGTGCATGCGTGTGTTTAATGTGTGCGTGCGCGTTTGTTTTGTGTGCGTCCGCGTTTGTTTTATGTGTGCGTGCGTGCGTGTGTTTATGTGTGCATTTCACCGTGTGTGTGGGCGTGTGTCAGTGCATGTCTGTGTGTGCATGCGTGTGTTTTAGGTGTGCGTGCGCGTTTCTTTGATGTGTGCGTCCGCGTTTGTTTTATGTGTGCGTGCGTGCGTGTGTTTTATGTGTGCATGTCACCGTGTGTGTGTGCGTTTGTCAGTGCATGTCCGTGTACGCATGCGTGTGTTTTATGTGTGCGTGCGCGTTTGTTTTATGTGGGTGTGCGCATTTGTTTAATGTGTGCGTTCGTGCACAGTAAATTTCCAAGTGTCAAAAAGGAAGTGTTAATGTATTTTAACTATTTCATAGACTGGTTTAACTCTTCCAGATGTAACACAACAACAACAGGTGTAAAACGTGGCTCCTCCCCCTGCAGTGCTGTTGTCAATATCCAGAGTTAAAACCCAGGTGTTATTTATTCAGTGTAAAAAGTGAATGAACACTGTCAAGGGTCAATTTAACAATATTCAGTGTTAATATCTTAATATGCTCCGCCCATTTCAAATGATCCAGAAGTTTCTAGAGTAATTGGACCTCATGGACCACCGCCATGTTTCCATTGGTAAAGACTGTGGTAAGTCTCTCCATCTGCTGACTTATATTTAAATGAATTAAACGATTTATACAATTGTATTCACCGTGACTGTACTACCATTCGCTTTTTAGACTTCTAATGTAGATGAATTGCTATGTGGTTCACCAACATTAAGTTACATTCTATTACTTGTAATGCGGTACAGTTAACCTGCGCAGTGAACACCACGTGTAGACACTTGTAACCAATACCACTATGGATTATTGTGTATATTCGGTTTATGGTGCTCGCTCAAAACAACAGATGTATATGCTGTCTGTACATGCGCGCGCCAGTAAGTACGGTAGTTCATTCCCGCGCCACTCCCCCTCTGTCAGGCTTTAGTTTTTAGTAATGTAACCCAGCCGTTTATTTGTCGTTTTATGTTTCAATTATTTTCACTGGAAGTATATAATTAAACCCAGTTGTTATTTTCGTGTTTTATGTTTTATTACTTTTCAATGCATGTATCGCATCAAGACACTGTCGCTTTAAGACGGCCATTGTTTTTTACCTGCGTTCCACGGATGAGACGCGTGGTGTTCAGATGCTTCAGCGGCTCAGAGACTGAGACACGTGTAAGTAAGTAAGTAAGTAAGTAATATTTATTTATATAGCGCTTTTCGAGACCAGGGTCACAAAGCGCTTTAACAATCAAAAACAATACTCAAAACAGTACATACTTCAAAGATCAAGACAACACCGAGAACAACAAGTTCGAGAAATTCAAGGAAAAGCCTGAACAAATAGAAACGTCTTAAGATGTTTCTTAAAGGAGTCAGTAGACTCCATCAAGCGCAAAGAGAGAGGAAGATTGTTCCAAAGCTTAGGAGCAACAGCCTGAAAAGATTTCTCTCCTCTGGTCCTGAGCCGTGTGCGTGGAACCATCAGTAGATTCTGATCCACAGACCTCAGAGACCGAGCTGGGGTGTAAGGCTGGATCAGATCAGTGATGTAAGGAGGAGCCTGACCATGAATAGCTCTGAAAGTAAGAACCAGAATTTTAAAGTTGATCCTGAAAGAAACTGGAAGCCAGTGAAGAGTTTTAAGGATCGGAGAAATGTGAGTTCTCCTACTTGAGCGGGTCAGAATTCTCGCTGCAGAGTTCTGAATCAACTGCAGACGAGACAGCTCCTTCTTGTTAAGACATGAAAACAAACCGTTACAATAGTCCAGACGAGAAGAAACAAACGCATGGATTACAAGCTCCAGATCATGTTGTGACAACATTTTCCTAAGTTTAGAGATTTTTCTCAGTTGAAGGAAACAGTTTCTGGTCAGTTTTCTGCAGTGTTGAACAAGAGACATGTCTTTATCAAATACAACACCCAGGTTTCTCAGGCTCAGTTTGACAGACTGACCTAAGTCACCCAAGTACTGACTCAACCATGGAATCTTATCATCAGGAGCAATCACCAGAGTTTCAGTTTTGTCCACATTAAGCTGTAAAGTGTGCCAACGCTCCTGCAATTTTACTGAATACACTCGCTTATCACTCCTAGGTGAGCCTAAACAATACGTTTATATTATTGTTTATATTGCTGTGTGTAAATGAATGTTGTGTCGAAGCAGCTATTTAAGTTTTTGTGTGAAACTTGAAGCATTGTTTTATAACTTTATTCAAGTGTATATTTTCGATAGTATTTTATATTGTACTGTTTCACTTTGTTTTGAAAGTAAGTTGCACTTTATATTTTGTTATCGCGTGGTGTTCAGATGCTTCAGCGGCTCAGAGTTCACCGCATCTGTTATTTAACACGCCGATTAAACGTTCGTGCTGTTGTATGGTTAACAAGCGTTGAATGTGTTGAAGGTGCCGTAGCTAAGAATCTTGAATATTAATAAAATAAATCGCCTACCATGACCCACCAATATAGCAAACTTTTTATTGGAATATAAATATATTTTCGTCCTTCAAAATAACAAACAAAATACGTGTGTGAGTTACATTATAATTTAAAAAAGCTAAGTTTTAGCGAACTAGCTCTCGTGTTAACGCACCACAGAAAGTTACATTACACGCAATGAAACATTATTTCTGAGTCTTAAAGCAATAATGATATCTTACCTCAATAGACGAGTGACGCGCACCTGATTCCGTCAAGTTATGCACAAACGTGAGGATAAAATGCGATCGATCTTTGTCAACAAGTGTGACGTCATCATCCGGAAGTTGCGTATGCGGCAATTTGAAAACTTTTTAGCTGACGCTAAATTTAAACTAAACTTAACTCGGTCTTTATACAAGCACGCATCTACTATTGTATTCATGGCGCTTTTAAACAAACAAGCACAATATCTCATTGTATTCCTGTGGTGTGACGTCACCGCTGCAGGATCAGTTGATTAGCATGTGTGACGTCACCCCTGCAGACTCGCGATTAATGTTGACAAACGTCACGTAGACGCTCATAATCGCAGCTAAATAAAAAGAAAACATATGTCCATAAACGCAATCTCAATGAAAGCTTCTATTTTCATAGAAAAGCGCACCGGATTATAAAGAGGATCAAGCGAAATAGCACAGACTTTATTTTACTCATTCATAAAACAATGTCAACATTATGGAGTTGAAACACCTAAAAATATACAATATAGTCACTTTTACAGGACCTTTTAAGCATGTTTTAATCCGCGAGAGCTTCTTGACTTCCGCGATGCGTAAACAATCCAAGCTCCAAAAAATTAAAATTAAGCATTTTTACCGATTTATATTCACTCTGTACCTCCTTAAAGTGGTTTGAGGTCGTTAAGCACAATCAGGATTAGAATCACACTGTTGACATTAAACATTTCAAATGAGCTTCATAGTTGTAGAATTACGGTAGCCAAATGAAACAGCGACACGTCACGTTACCAAGGCAACGAAGAGATGGGCGACGCGTCAAATGTAACCCGGGTCGTTTGAATCCGACGTCGGGGGGTGCTCTGTATAATACTGGGTGACCCGTGCGTGTCAATGCGTGCGCGCGTGTCAATGTGCGTCAATACGTGTGTGTCAATGTGCGTCAATGTGCGTCAATACGTGTGTGTGTGTCAATGTGCGTCAATGCGTGCGGGTGTGTCAATGCGTATAGACGTGTGTTTATATGTGTGTACATATATGTGTGTATGTGTATAGACGTGTGTGTGTATATATGTGTGTGTATGTGTATAGACGTGTGTGTGTATATATATGTGTGTATGTGTATAGACGTGTGTGTGTGTATATATGTGTGTGTATAGACGTGTGTGTATATATATGTGTGTATGTGTATAGACGTGTGTGTATATGTGTGTATGTGTATAGACGTGTGTGTGTGTGTGTGTGTGTATATATATATACGTGTGTGTGTTTATATATGTGTGTATGTGTATAGACGTGTGTGTGTATATATATGTGTGTATATGTGTGTATGTGTATAGACGTGTGTGTGTGTATATGTGTGTATGTGTATAGACGTGTGTGTATATATATGTGTGTATATGTGTGTATGTGTATAGACGTGTGTGTATATATATGTGTGTATGTGTATAGACGTGTGTGTGTGTATATGTATATGTGTGTATGTGTATAGACGTGTGTGTGTGTGTGTGTGTGTGTATATACTGTATATATATTGTAACGATCCTGTTTGTTCTGTTCATTAATGTTGCGGGCACTTTAAGAAGGTGAGTCTGTGCGCATGCGCAGTTGTTGTTAGAGAGATTTCGCGTTCAACTAGTGGTGTGAAGAACGAGCGGCGTTGGTTGTGGCCGAAACAATAACCTCTCTGTGAGTACAGCGAACAAAGAAACAATATCTGTGCAAGACAACCGTCTGGTCATGTGTGGAGGACCAAACGTTACATTGGTGTCAGAAGCGACTTTTTCGGACCTGCTCCTGAGGCGAAGCTAACGGTTATTAGCAACGAACTTTGCTAACGAACGTCCCCGGTATGTACGGGAAAGTGAAGAGCGAAAGTGAGGAGATGGACGTTGGTGCGAGACGACGGGACCATGCTCAACAGTTAAGAGACGCTGTGTTACAACTCTCAGAAGAAGAATGTGCGTCAATGCGTGCGCCAATGTGCAGCAACTGGGCTTCATCAAGTATCAAACAGATCACACATCACACCTACCATGATTTTGTTCAATGAGATGAAAACTTATTTGATGTTCAATCCAGTGTTCAGGTTGACTTCAGTGCTTATGTTTTAGTAGAAGTGAAGCTGTGGTGCTTTAGTTTAATACATGGACACAGCACTAAACTTTGTTGTTGGTTGTTAGTTGTTTTTTTAGATTTTGGGATCAACCGTCACTTTTTAGTAATGGGAGAATTATTTCTCTGCACTGTGCGAGTCGTCCCAGAGCCATTGTTCAGCCTGAAGCCAATACGTTTTTAGGTTGAAAAGTTTGCCCCCCTGAAAAAATGTAATGCCCCCCCTTAAATGTTTTTCTGCAGCCGGGTCTGTCAGTGTTATACTAGATCCACTCAGTATAAACTGTTGTCAACATTGAAGTCAAATCATCTCCAGAAATGATACTTTGTGATGAAGTCTTAATGTTAAAAGAGACAAATGTAATAATATCTTTAATGAATCAATTCATGTACATTTATATCAAACCTGCTATTCCCTGCATGATGGGATCAGAAACACTAGAATTCTACTTTCTCGGGACGTTTTAGATTTACAACGACGACATCATTAAAAGTGTGAACTGCAGTCACACTGCAAGTTTATGTCCATAATCCTTAGATATTCTCTCCAAATGAGAACAATTTAACAGAAGAGTTTAACATTACCTTGGCTGTAGTCATGCTCTGTAGACAGAAGCTTCACCTGCACAGGTGATCTCATTAGCTCGTCCTGTCTCTCCACCTGCACGCAAAGCAACTTGTACTCTCTGCTGCCCTCTAGTGTTGCTAAAACGATTTATTATGTCCAATAAACAAACCTACAGAAAGACTTAACAGTGTGGGTCTTTCTTTTTATTTCAAGGGTCCCCATTTTATCTCAAACATCAATATAGCTAATATTTAACACTAATTGGTAAATATCAAACATGTATGCTTCATTACAGTTGAAACAATTGTTCTCTGGTAACAAATATTTATCATTAAACATGTGTGTTCATGTATGATCCATGGCACTCATCATGATGGACAAATATGATGGAAAAACATTCTATTAGTGTCAGTACAGTACACGAGGTTGGAAATCAACCACGCATTTGCGCATGCGTTGTCCACCTACAAGGAGGTTTATAACGGTCAGACGCGGAAGAATCTACGAAACTATCACTGATAGATTCTCAAAAATCATCTGATATTAAATGATCTTTTCTCTCAAGGATAAGGATGTTGAAGGAGTGACGTCACAGTGTCCACTGTTGAAGGATAAGGATGTTGAGTGTCCAGCTGGAAGGAGCACAGGTACATGTTGTGGTTTATTAAAGTCTCTTTTCATTTTATTGACATCGGTAAATGTAACGCTAAGTTTAAGTGAAGGTATCAAGACCTGTCGCCCTTCCCAGCTATCTTCTAAATAATCCACGGAGGAAAAATTCAGAAAAAAAAGTCTTATATAGATCCAGAGCGGTCCGTAATAGGAACAAAAAAACAAAACAGGCACTCGGGGCGAAGGCAGGGCACTTCTGGAGATCGGGGTCCCAACAGCAACTAAAACAAAAAGACAAAAGGACTCACTTGAGTAAATAAAAGTGCTGACAACGTCAGGAGTATCCAAAGGATTATCCAGTTGTGATTCAAAGGCGAGGAGCGAGATCGAAAGGACAGCCAACCTGGTCTGGAAACGCAATACTCTGGCGAGTTCTTCCGGGTAGAGACGCTCCTTATCAATGGGAAGAACCCGCCACTCCATCATCCCCAGCCGCGCACCTGCCAGCGTCTGTCACTCAAAACACAGGACACATGAAAACGGAAAACCACCTTCAAAATAAAACAAAAGAACATAAGCATGACACTTGTATGTTGATTCTATCAAATGTATTCTGCCTATTTTAAATGTTGACCTTTTTTCTTATAAGAGTAACTGTCAGGAGTCTTGATGTAAAACGTCACTCAAATGTGTCATTTATTTATTTCTCTCACAGGATTCAGAGTCAATGTTCATTGCACAGAATTTCCATCTCCGTCCTGCACTGTCTGTGATGATGGAACTTACATGGACAAATTGAACCGAGAGAAACATGGTTTCAAGTGTCTCGTCTGTACTGAAGGTAAAGTTTGTTCTTCACTAGAATGATGAGTTGGTCAGTATGTAGATGTGATGTAGAATTTGTTATTGACTAACAGGACTGAGAGAGATCAGATCCTGTACCTTCACAGCAAACACCAAGTGTGAACCTCTGGAGGGTTTTTTCTGTGTGGACGGCTCAGTGGACACATGTGTGGCAGCACAGCAACACTCCACATGTGAACCAGGACAGTTCATCATCAGAGCAGGCGAGTTTCACATCCAACATGTGAAATGCAAGAGTGCAGAAACTATAAGACACACACAATGTTCTTCACAGGAACGTCCTCCACAGACACTGAGTGTGGAACCTGCAGTGAAGGAACATTTTCAAATGGAACGTTCACGTCATGTCAGGATCACAAACAGTGAGTGAAGCTTCACAAATGTTTGCTCCAGATGTTTTCTTCTAAACTGTCTCCACTTGTCTTTGTAGATGTTCAACATATCTACGAGAAGGAACTATTTCTTCTGACTCTGTATGTCGAGAAGGTTTGACACCAGGAGAAGTGGCTGGAATTATTGTTGCTGTGATCGTTCTACTGATCACATGTTCTGTAGTTTATTGGTATAAAAAAAGAAAAAGAGGTAAAAAACAAATGCATTCATAAAAATCACATTATTATATTGATTTGTGTTTATCTGGAGTCATTTCCTTGAATTATTTTTCTCCTTAACCAGATGGAAAAGAGTTCAAGAGAAGAAGGAAGGTATGTAAGAATGTTTTTTAGTCATTTATCAAAGTGATTTAATGTTTAAATGTAATGTTGATTAATTTTGCAAATGTCATCACTTGTACAATTAAAATGAATGTCAATTTTGGTTTAATATCTTCAGCACTGCAGTATTTGTGCATCAGAGAAACGATCATTATTTCTTATTAGGAGGTGGCAGTGGGAATGAATGAATGTATGGATTCAACGGAGCATCCGTGAGAATTTCAATTAGTTTGAGCTTTTTTTTTAATCTAAACTGACTTATTTTTTTCTTGTCTTAGATCAATTTATTCATCTGAGAATAAGTCCGATGAAGTGGAACATGTTCCACTGATGGTAGAACCCGGGGAAGACCCAGAACACACTGAAGAAGCATGTTCCTCCACTGGGCTGGAAACACAGGGGGGTCCTCCAGAAAGAGCTGGACGATGTAACTGGGGAGAAGAAAGTATGGACCTCTCTGCTGAAGCTGCTGCCCCCGTGACAAGAATCCAGATAAACAGACCAGAGATAGCAGACGTTGAATATGAACTAATTGGACACGAGGATATTAAAGTAGATTGTTCAGTCATTCAATAGAATGTTTGAGTTTTATACAACATGAAAAATGTGTTCATAAATGATGTGTTCAGTGAACATAACATATTTCTGGCTGTTTTCATTTGCCTGTGTGTGTAGCTTAGTCTGTGATATAGAAAACAGTTTCTGTCAAAGCTTTCATTAATCTCATAAATGGCTGATCAGTTAAACATCAGCCAGGTTTGAGGATGTACTTCACTCCACAGCCGTCAGTGTTGCTTGTTCTTTCACTGCCCTTTTTGTGAGGTCACCAAATTCAGACCAGCACAGATGGACAAAACCCAACAGCACATACAAAGCCACTTGAGAAAGGCAATCATCATGGAGGTGTGTACAGTATATGTTTAGTTAGTTCCTCGTATATTGCATCATAAAAGTCTAACCGTTTACATTTTTATGTTTGACAGACTATCCGATACACAGATGTGGGCTGCAGACCAGAACCTCACGTCCATTGTCATGTGCGTGTCAATGTGTGTCAATGCGCGCGTGTGTCAATGTGCGTCAATGCTTGCGCGCGTGTCAATGTGCGTCAATGCTTGCGTGCGTGTCAATGCGTGTGCGTGTGTCAATATGCTTGCGCGCGTGTCAATGTGCGTCAATGCTTGCGCGCGTGTCAATGTGCGTCAATGCGCCCGTGCGTGTCAATGCGTGTGCGTGCGTCAATATGCGCGCGAGTGTCAATGTGCGTCAATGCTTGCGCGTGTCAACACACAACACACGCACGCACACATTAAACAAATGCGCACACCCACATTAAACAAACGCGCACGCACACATAAAACACACGCATGCATACACAGACATGCACTGACAAACGCACACACACACGGTGACATGCAAACATAAAACACACGCACGCACGCACACATAAAACAAACGCGGATTTTATAGGTTTGTTTGTGATGTGTAGTTATGCGTTTGTGTGCATGTCATTGGTGTGTGTGCGCATGTGTCAGTGTGTGTCTGCGTGTGCGTGCGTGTGTGTGTTTTATGTGTGCATGTCACCGTGTGTGTGCGTGTGTCAGTGCATGTCTGTGTGTGCATGCACACATAAAACAAATGCGCGCATGCACACATAAAGCAAATGCGCGCATGTACACATAAAACAAATGCGCGCACGTCACATAAAACAAATGCGCGCACGCACACATAAAACAAATGCGCGCACGCACATATTAAAGAAATGCGCACGCGCACACAAAACAAATGCGCAAGAGCACACAAAACAAATGCGCGCGCACAGATAAAACAAATGCACACGCACACAACACACGCACGCACACATTAAACAAATGCGCACACCCACATAAAACAAACGCGCACGCACACATAAAACACACGCATGCATACACAGACATGCACTGACAAACGCACACACACACGGTGACATGCAAACATAAAACACACGCACGCACGCACACATAAAACAAACGCGGGTTTTATAGGTTTGTTTGTGATCTGTAGTTATGCGTTTGTGTGCATGTCATTGGTGTGTGTGCGCATGTGTCAGTGTGTGTCTGCGTGTGCGTGCGTGTGTGTGTTTTATGTGTGCATGTCACCGTGTGTGTGCGTGTGTCAGTGCATGTCTGTGTGTGCATGCGTGTGTTTTGTGTGCGTCCGCGTTTGTTTTATGTGTGCGTGCGTGCGTGTGTTTTATGTGTGCATGTCACATGAAACAAATGCGCGCACGCACACATAAAACAAATGCGCGCATGCACACATAAAACAAATGCGCGCATGCACACATAAAACAAATGCGCGCATGCACACATAAAACAAATGCGCGCATGCACACATAAAGCAAATGCGCGCATGCACACATAAAACAAATGCGCGCACGTCACATAAAACAAATGCGCGCACGTCACATAAAACAAATGCGCGCACGCACACATAAAACAAATGCGCGCACGCACATATTAAAGAAATGCGCACGCGCACACAAAACAAATGCGCAAGAGCACACAAAACAAATGCGCGCGCACAGATAAAACAAATGCACACGCACACAACACACGCACGCACACATTAAACAAATGCGCACACCCACATAAAACAAATGCGCGCATGCACACATAAAACAAATGCGCGCATGCACACATAAAACAAATGCGCGCGAGCGCACACAAAACACACGGATGCACACACAGACATGCACTGACACACGCACACACACACGGTGACATGCACACATAAAACAAACGCGGACGCACACAAAACAATGTGCGTCAATGCTTGCGCGTGTCAACACACAACACACGCACGCACACATTAAACAAATGCGCACACCCACATTAAACAAACGCGCACGCACACATAAAACACACGCATGCATACACAGACATGCACTGACAAACGCACACACACACGGTGACATGCAAACATAAAACACACGCACGCACGCACACATAATGCGTGTGTTTTGTGTGCGTCCGCGTTTGTTTTATGTGTGCGTGTGTGCGTGTGTTTTATGTGTGCATGTCACATGAAACAAATGCGCGCACGCACACATAAAACAAATGCGCGCATGCACACATAAAACAAATGCGCGCATGCACACATAAAGCAAATGCGCGCATGCACACATAAAACAAATGCGCGCACGTCACATAAAACAAATGCGCGCACGCACACATAAAACAAATGCGCGCACGCACATATTAAAGAAATGCGCACGCGCACACAAAACAAATGCGCAAGAGCACACAAAACAAATGCGCGCGCACAGATAAAACAAATGCACACGCACACAACACACGCACGCACACATTAAACAAATGCGCACACCCACATTAAACAAACGCGCACGCACACATAAAACACACGCATGCATACACAGACATGCACTGACAAACGCACACACACACGGTGACATGCAAACATAAAACACACGCACGCACGCACACATAAAACAAACGCGGGTTTTATAGGTTTGTTTGTGATGTGTAGTTATGCGTTTGTGTGCATGTCATTGGTGTGTGTGCGCATGTGTCAGTGTGTGTCTGCGTGTGCGTGCGTGTGTGTGTTTTATGTGTGCATGTCACCGTGTGTGTGCGTGTGTCAGTGCATGTCTGTGTGTGCATGCGTGTGTTTTGTGTGCGTCCGCGTTTGTTTTATGTGTGCGTGCGTGCGTGTGTTTTATGTGTGCATGTCACATGAAACAAATGCGCGCACGCACACATAAAACAAATGCGCGCATGCACACATAAAACAAATGCGCGCATGCACACATAAAGCAAATGCGCGCATGCACACATAAAACAAATGCGCGCACGTCACATAAAACAAATGCGCGCACGCACACATAAAACAAATGCGCGCACGCACATATTAAAGAAATGCGCACGCGCACACAAAACAAATGCGCAAGAGCACACAAAACAAATGCGCGCGCACAGATAAAACAAATGCACACGCACACAACACACGCACGCACACATTAAACAAATGCGCACACCCACATAAAACAAACGCGCACGCACACATAAAACACACGCATGCATACACAGACATGCACTGACAAACGCACACACACGGTGACATGCAAACATAAAACACACGCACGCACGCACACATAAAACAAACGCGGATTTTATAGGTTTGTTTGTGATCTGTAGTTATGCGTTTGTGTGCATGTCATTGGTGTGTGTGCGCATGTGTCAGTGTGTGTCTGCGTGTGCGTGCGTGTGTGTGTTTTATGTGTGCATGTCACCGTGTGTGTGCGTGTGTCAGTGCATGTCTGTGTGTGCATGCGTGTGTTTTGTGTGCGTCCGCGTTTGTTTTATGTGTGCGTGCGTGCGTGTGTTTTATGTGTGCATGTCACATGAAACAAATGCGCGCACGCACACATAAAACAAATGCGCGCATGCACACATAAAACAAATGCGCGCATGCACACATAAAGCAAATGCGCGCATGCACACATAAAACAAATGCGCGCACGTCACATAAAACAAATGCGCGCACGCACACATAAAACAAATGCGCGCACGCACATATTAAAGAAATGCGCACGCGCACACAAAACAAATGCGCAAGAGCACACAAAACAAATGCGCGCGCACAGATAAAACAAATGCACACGCACACAACACACGCACGCACACATTAAACAAATGCGCACACCCACATAAAACAAACGCGCACGCACACATAAAACACACGCATGCATACACAGACATGCACTGACAAACGCACACACACGGTGACATGCAAACATAAAACACACGCACGCACGCACACATAAAACAAACGCGGATTTTATAGGTTTGTTTGTGATCTGTAGTTATGCGTTTGTGTGCATGTCATTGGTGTGTGTGCGCATGTGTCAGTGTGTGTCTGCGTGTGCGTGCGTGTGTGTGTTTTATGTGTGCATGTCACCGTGTGTGTGCGTGTGTCAGTGCATGTCTGTGTGTGCATGCGTGTGTGTGCTTTATGTGTGCATGTCACCGTGTGTGTGCGTGTGTCAGTGCATGTCTGTGTGTGCATGCGTGTGTTTTGTGTGCGTCCGCGTTTGTTTTATGTGTGCGTGCGTGCGTGTGTTTTATGTGTGCATGTCACATGAAACAAATGCGCGCACGCACACATAAAACAAATGCGCGCATGCACACATAAAACAAATGCGCGCATGCACACATAAAACAAATGCGCGCGCGCGCACACAAAACACACGGATGCACACACAGACATGCACTGACACACGCACACACACACGGTGACATGCACACATAAAACAAACGCACACGCACACAAAACAAACGCGCACGCACACATAAAACACACGCATGCATACATAGACATGCACTGACAAACGCACACACACACGGTGACATGCAAACATAAAACACACGCACGCACGAACACATAAAACAAACGCGGATTTTTTTTAGAATAGAATAGAATAGAAAAGCTTTATTCATCCCCAGAGGGGAAACACACTTTCACAACAGCGCAGATTAAAAAAAATATATATAGGTTTGTTTGTGATGTGTAGTTATGCGTTTGTGTGCATGTCACTGGTGTGTGTGCGCATGTGTCAGTGTGTGTCTGCGTGTGCGTGCGTGTGTGTGTTTTATGTGTGCATGTCACTGTGTGTGTGTGCGTGTGTCAATGCATGTCTGTGTGTGCATGCGTGTGTTTAATGTGTGCGTGCGCGTTTGTTTTGTGTGCGTCCGCGTTTGTTTTATGTGTGCGTGCGTGCGTGTGTTTATGTGTGCATTTCACCGTGTGTGTGGGCGTGTGTCAGTGCATGTCTGTGTGTGCATGCGTGTGTTTTAGGTGTGCGTGCGCGTTTCTTTGATGTGTGCGTCCGCGTTTGTTTTATGTGTGCGTGCGTGCGTGTGTTTTATGTGTGCATGTCACCGTGTGTGTGTGCGTTTGTCAGTGCATGTCCGTGTACGCATGCGTGTGTTTTATGTGTGCGTGCGCGTTTGTTTTATGTGGGTGTGCGCATTTGTTTAATGTGTGCGTTCGTGCACAGTAAATTTCCAAGTGTCAAAAAGGAAGTGTTAATGTATTTTAACTATTTCATAGACTGGTTTAACTCTTCCAGATGTAACACAACAACAACAGGTGTAAAACGTGGCTCCTCCCCCTGCAGTGCTGTTGTCAATATCCAGAGTTA
Organism: Callionymus lyra; assembly: GCF_982586985.1. NCBI lineage: Eukaryota > Metazoa > Chordata > Actinopteri > Syngnathiformes > Callionymidae > Callionymus > Callionymus lyra. The sequence continues at coordinate 109,849 of NW_028258540.1, read as the reverse complement.
AAACCCAGGTGTTATTTATTCAGTGTAAAAAGTGAATGAACACTGTCAAGGGTCAATTTAACAATATTCAGTGTTAATATCTTAATATGCTCCGCCCATTTCAAATGATCCAGAAGTTTCTAGAGTAATTGGACCTCATGGACCACCGCCATGTTTCCATTGGTAAAGACTGTGGTAAGTCTCTCCATCTGCTGACTTATATTTAAATGAATTAAACGATTTATACAATTGTATTCACCGTGACTGTACTACCATTCGCTTTTTAGACTTCTAATGTAGATGAATTGCTATGTGGTTCACCAACATTAAGTTACATTCTATTACTTGTAATGCGGTACAGTTAACCTGCGCAGTGAACACCACGTGTAGACACTTGTAACCAATACCACTATGGATTATTGTGTATATTCGGTTTATGGTGCTCGCTCAAAACAACAGATGTATATGCTGTCTGTACATGCGCGCGCCAGTAAGTACGGTAGTTCATTCCCGCGCCACTCCCCCTCTGTCAGGCTTTAGTTTTTAGTAATGTAACCCAGCCGTTTATTTGTCGTTTTATGTTTCAATTATTTTCACTGGAAGTATATAATTAAACCCAGTTGTTATTTTCGTGTTTTATGTTTTATTACTTTTCAATGCATGTATCGCATCAAGACACTGTCGCTTTAAGACGGCCATTGTTTTTTACCTGCGTTCCACGGATGAGACGCGTGGTGTTCAGATGCTTCAGCGGCTCAGAGACTGAGACACGTGTAAGTAAGTAAGTAAGTAAGTAATATTTATTTATATAGCGCTTTTCGAGACCAGGGTCACAAAGCGCTTTAACAATCAAAAACAATACTCAAAACAGTACATACTTCAAAGATCAAGACAACACCGAGAACAACAAGTTCGAGAAATTCAAGGAAAAGCCTGAACAAATAGAAACGTCTTAAGATGTTTCTTAAAGGAGTCAGTAGACTCCATCAAGCGCAAAGAGAGAGGAAGATTGTTCCAAAGCTTAGGAGCAACAGCCTGAAAAGATTTCTCTCCTCTGGTCCTGAGCCGTGTGCGTGGAACCATCAGTAGATTCTGATCCACAGACCTCAGAGACCGAGCTGGGGTGTAAGGCTGGATCAGATCAGTGATGTAAGGAGGAGCCTGACCATGAATAGCTCTGAAAGTAAGAACCAGAATTTTAAAGTTGATCCTGAAAGAAACTGGAAGCCAGTGAAGAGTTTTAAGGATCGGAGAAATGTGAGTTCTCCTACTTGAGCGGGTCAGAATTCTCGCTGCAGAGTTCTGAATCAACTGCAGACGAGACAGCTCCTTCTTGTTAAGACATGAAAACAAACCGTTACAATAGTCCAGACGAGAAGAAACAAACGCATGGATTACAAGCTCCAGATCATGTTGTGACAACATTTTCCTAAGTTTAGAGATTTTTCTCAGTTGAAGGAAACAGTTTCTGGTCAGTTTTCTGCAGTGTTGAACAAGAGACATGTCTTTATCAAATACAACACCCAGGTTTCTCAGGCTCAGTTTGACAGACTGACCTAAGTCACCCAAGTACTGACTCAACCATGGAATCTTATCATCAGGAGCAATCACCAGAGTTTCAGTTTTGTCCACATTAAGCTGTAAAGTGTGCCAACGCTCCTGCAATTTTACTGAATACACTCGCTTATCACTCCTAGGTGAGCCTAAACAATACGTTTATATTATTGTTTATATTGCTGTGTGTAAATGAATGTTGTGTCGAAGCAGCTATTTAAGTTTTTGTGTGAAACTTGAAGCATTGTTTTATAACTTTATTCAAGTGTATATTTTCGATAGTATTTTATATTGTACTGTTTCACTTTGTTTTGAAAGTAAGTTGCACTTTATATTTTGTTATCGCGTGGTGTTCAGATGCTTCAGCGGCTCAGAGTTCACCGCATCTGTTATTTAACACGCCGATTAAACGTTCGTGCTGTTGTATGGTTAACAAGCGTTGAATGTGTTGAAGGTGCCGTAGCTAAGAATCTTGAATATTAATAAAATAAATCGCCTACCATGACCCACCAATATAGCAAACTTTTTATTGGAATATAAATATATTTTCGTCCTTCAAAATAACAAACAAAATACGTGTGTGAGTTACATTATAATTTAAAAAAGCTAAGTTTTAGCGAACTAGCTCTCGTGTTAACGCACCACAGAAAGTTACATTACACGCAATGAAACATTATTTCTGAGTCTTAAAGCAATAATGATATCTTACCTCAATAGACGAGTGACGCGCACCTGATTCCGTCAAGTTATGCACAAACGTGAGGATAAAATGCGATCGATCTTTGTCAACAAGTGTGACGTCATCATCCGGAAGTTGCGTATGCGGCAATTTGAAAACTTTTTAGCTGACGCTAAATTTAAACTAAACTTAACTCGGTCTTTATACAAGCACGCATCTACTATTGTATTCATGGCGCTTTTAAACAAACAAGCACAATATCTCATTGTATTCCTGTGGTGTGACGTCACCGCTGCAGGATCAGTTGATTAGCATGTGTGACGTCACCCCTGCAGACTCGCGATTAATGTTGACAAACGTCACGTAGACGCTCATAATCGCAGCTAAATAAAAAGAAAACATATGTCCATAAACGCAATCTCAATGAAAGCTTCTATTTTCATAGAAAAGCGCACCGGATTATAAAGAGGATCAAGCGAAATAGCACAGACTTTATTTTACTCATTCATAAAACAATGTCAACATTATGGAGTTGAAACACCTAAAAATATACAATATAGTCACTTTTACAGGACCTTTTAAGCATGTTTTAATCCGCGAGAGCTTCTTGACTTCCGCGATGCGTAAACAATCCAAGCTCCAAAAAATTAAAATTAAGCATTTTTACCGATTTATATTCACTCTGTACCTCCTTAAAGTGGTTTGAGGTCGTTAAGCACAATCAGGATTAGAATCACACTGTTGACATTAAACATTTCAAATGAGCTTCATAGTTGTAGAATTACGGTAGCCAAATGAAACAGCGACACGTCACGTTACCAAGGCAACGAAGAGATGGGCGACGCGTCAAATGTAACCCGGGTCGTTTGAATCCGACGTCGGGGGGTGCTCTGTATAATACTGGGTGACCCGTGCGTGTCAATGCGTGCGCGCGTGTCAATGTGCGTCAATACGTGTGTGTCAATGTGCGTCAATGTGCGTCAATACGTGTGTGTGTGTCAATGTGCGTCAATGCGTGCGGGTGTGTCAATGCGTATAGACGTGTGTTTATATGTGTGTACATATATGTGTGTATGTGTATAGACGTGTGTGTGTATATATGTGTGTGTATGTGTATAGACGTGTGTGTGTATATATATGTGTGTATGTGTATAGACGTGTGTGTGTGTATATATGTGTGTGTATAGACGTGTGTGTATATATATGTGTGTATGTGTATAGACGTGTGTGTATATGTGTGTATGTGTATAGACGTGTGTGTGTGTGTGTGTGTGTGTATATATATATACGTGTGTGTGTTTATATATGTGTGTATGTGTATAGACGTGTGTGTGTATATATATGTGTGTATATGTGTGTATGTGTATAGACGTGTGTGTGTGTATATGTGTGTATGTGTATAGACGTGTGTGTATATATATGTGTGTATATGTGTGTATGTGTATAGACGTGTGTGTATATATATGTGTGTATGTGTATAGACGTGTGTGTGTGTATATGTATATGTGTGTATGTGTATAGACGTGTGTGTGTGTGTGTGTGTGTGTGTATATACTGTATATATATTGTAACGATCCTGTTTGTTCTGTTCATTAATGTTGCGGGCACTTTAAGAAGGTGAGTCTGTGCGCATGCGCAGTTGTTGTTAGAGAGATTTCGTGTTCAACTAGTGGTGTGAAGAACGAGCGGCGTTGGTTGTGGCCGAAACAATAACCTCTCTGTGAGTACAGCGAACAAAGAAACAATATCTGTGCAAGACAACCGTCTGGTCATGTGTGGAGGACCAAACGTTACATTGGTGTCAGAAGCGACTTTTTCGGACCTGCTCCTGAGGCGAAGCTAACGGTTATTAGCAACGAACTTTGCTAACGAACGTCCCCGGTATGTACGGGAAAGTGAAGAGCGAAAGTGAGGAGATGGACGTTGGTGCGAGACGACGGGACCATGCTCAACAGTTAAGAGACGCTGTGTTACAACTCTCAGAAGAAGAATGTGCGTCAATGCGTGCGCCAATGTGCAGCAACTGGGCTTCATCAAGTATCAAACAGATCACACATCACACCTACCATGATTTTGTTCAATGAGATGAAAACTTATTTGATGTTCAATCCAGTGTTCAGGTTGACTTCAGTGCTTATGTTTTAGTAGAAGTGAAGCTGTGGTGCTTTAGTTTAATACATGGACACAGCACTAAACTTTGTTGTTGGTTGTTAGTTGTTTTTTTAGATTTTGGGATCAACCGTCACTTTTTAGTAATGGGAGAATTATTTCTCTGCACTGTGCGAGTCGTCCCAGAGCCATTGTTCAGCCTGAAGCCAATACGTTTTTAGGTTGAAAAGTTTGCCCCCCTGAAAAAATGTAATGCCCCCCCTTAAATGTTTTTCTGCAGCCGGGTCTGTCAGTGTTATACTAGATCCACTCAGTATAAACTGTTGTCAACATTGAAGTCAAATCATCTCCAGAAATGATACTTTGTGATGAAGTCTTAATGTTAAAAGAGACAAATGTAATAAGATCTTTAATGAATCAATTCATGTACATTTATATCAAACCTGCTATTCCCTGCATGATGGGATCAGAAACACTAGAATTCTACTTTCTCGGGACGTTTTAGATTTACAACGACGACATCATTAAAAGTGTGAACTGCAGTCACACTGCAAGTTTATGTCCATAATCCTTAGATATTCTCTCCAAATGAGAACAATTTAACAGAAGAGTTTAACATTACCTTGGCTGTAGTCATGCTCTGTAGACAGAAGCTTCACCTGCACAGGTGATCTCATTAGCTCGTCCTGTCTCTCCACCTGCACGCAAAGCAACTTGTACTCTCTGCTGCCCTCTAGTGTTGCTAAAACGATTTATTATGTCCAATAAACAAACCTACAGAAAGACTTAACAGTGTGGGTCTTTCTTTTTATTTCAAGGGTCCCCATTTTATCTCAAACATCAATATAGCTAATATTTAACACTAATTGGTAAATATCAAACATGTATGCTTCATTACAGTTGAAACAATTGTTCTCTGGTAACAAATATTTATCATTAAACATGTGTGTTCATGTATGATCCATGGCACTCATCATGATGGACAAATATGATGGAAAAACATTCTATTAGTGTCAGTACAGTACACGAGGTTGGAAATCAACCACGCATTTGCGCATGCGTTGTCCACCTACAAGGAGGTTTATAACGGTCAGACGCGGAAGAATCTACGAAACTATCACTGATAGATTCTCAAAAATCATCTGATATTAAATGATCTTTTCTCTCAAGGATAAGGATGTTGAAGGAGTGACGTCACAGTGTCCACTGTTGAAGGATAAGGATGTTGAGTGTCCAGCTGGAAGGAGCACAGGTACATGTTGTGGTTTATTAAAGTCTCTTTTCATTTTATTGACATCGGTAAATGTAACGCTAAGTTTAAGTGAAGGTATCAAGACCTGTCGCCCTTCCCAGCTATCTTCTAAATAATCCACGGAGGAAAAATTCAGAAAAAAAAGTCTTATATAGATCCAGAGCGGTCCGTAATAGGAACAAAAAAACAAAACAGGCACTCGGGGCGAAGGCAGGGCACTTCTGGAGATCGGGGTCCCAACAGCAACTAAAACAAAAAGACAAAAGGACTCACTTGAGTAAATAAAAGTGCTGACAACGTCAGGAGTATCCAAAGGATTATCCAGTTGTGATTCAAAGGCGAGGAGCGAGATCGAAAGGACAGCCAACCTGGTCTGGAAACGCAATACTCTGGCGAGTTCTTCCGGGTAGAGACGCTCCTTATCAATGGGAAGAACCCGCCACTCCATCATCCCCAGCCGCGCACCTGCCAGCGTCTGTCACTCAAAACACAGGACACATGAAAACGGAAAACCACCTTCAAAATAAAACAAAAGAACATAAGCATGACACTTGTATGTTGATTCTATCAAATGTATTCTGCCTATTTTAAATGTTGACCTTTTTTCTTATAAGAGTAACTGTCAGGAGTCTTGATGTAAAACGTCACTCAAATGTGTCATTTATTTATTTCTCTCACAGGATTCAGAGTCAATGTTCATTGCACAGAATTTCCATCTCCGTCCTGCACTGTCTGTGATGATGGAACTTACATGGACAAATTGAACCGAGAGAAACATGGTTTCAAGTGTCTCGTCTGTACTGAAGGTAAAGTTTGTTCTTCACTAGAATGATGAGTTGGTCAGTATGTAGATGTGATGTAGAATTTGTTATTGACTAACAGGACTGAGAGAGATCAGATCCTGTACCTTCACAGCAAACACCAAGTGTGAACCTCTGGAGGGTTTTTTCTGTGTGGACGGCTCAGTGGACACATGTGTGGCAGCACAGCAACACTCCACATGTGAACCAGGACAGTTCATCATCAGAGCAGGCGAGTTTCACATCCAACATGTGAAATGCAAGAGTGCAGAAACTATAAGACACACACAATGTTCTTCACAGGAACGTCCTCCACAGACACTGAGTGTGGAACCTGCAGTGAAGGAACATTTTCAAATGGAACGTTCACGTCATGTCAGGATCACAAACAGTGAGTGAAGCTTCACAAATGTTTGCTCCAGATGTTTTCTTCTAAACTGTCTCCACTTGTCTTTGTAGATGTTCAACATATCTACGAGAAGGAACTATTTCTTCTGACTCTGTATGTCGAGAAGGTTTGACACCAGGAGAAGTGGCTGGAATTATTGTTGCTGTGATCGTTCTACTGATCACATGTTCTGTAGTTTATTGGTATAAAAAAAGAAAAAGAGGTAAAAAACAAATGCATTCATAAAAATCACATTATTATATTGATTTGTGTTTATCTGGAGTCATTTCCTTGAATTATTTTTCTCCTTAACCAGATGGAAAAGAGTTCAAGAGAAGAAGGAAGGTATGTAAGAATGTTTTTTAGTCATTTATCAAAGTGATTTAATGTTTAAATGTAATGTTGATTAATTTTGCAAATGTCATCACTTGTACAATTAAAATGAATGTCAATTTTGGTTTAATATCTTCAGCACTGCAGTATTTGTGCATCAGAGAAACGATCATTATTTCTTATTAGGAGGTGGCAGTGGGAATGAATGAATGTATGGATTCAACGGAGCATCCGTGAGAATTTCAATTAGTTTGAGCTTTTTTTTTAATCTAAACTGACTTATTTTTTTCTTGTCTTAGATCAATTTATTCATCTGAGAATAAGTCCGATGAAGTGGAACATGTTCCACTGATGGTAGAACCCGGGGAAGACCCAGAACACACTGAAGAAGCATGTTCCTCCACTGGGCTGGAAACACAGGGGGGTCCTCCAGAAAGAGCTGGACGATGTAACTGGGGAGAAGAAAGTATGGACCTCTCTGCTGAAGCTGCTGCCCCCGTGACAAGAATCCAGATAAACAGACCAGAGATAGCAGACGTTGAATATGAACTAATTGGACACGAGGATATTAAAGTAGATTGTTCAGTCATTCAATAGAATGTTTGAGTTTTATACAACATGAAAAATGTGTTCATAAATGATGTGTTCAGTGAACATAACATATTTCTGGCTGTTTTCATTTGCCTGTGTGTGTAGCTTAGTCTGTGATATAGAAAACAGTTTCTGTCAAAGCTTTCATTAATCTCATAAATGGCTGATCAGTTAAACATCAGCCAGGTTTGAGGATGTACTTCACTCCACAGCCGTCAGTGTTGCTTGTTCTTTCACTGCCCTTTTTGTGAGGTCACCAAATTCAGACCAGCACAGATGGACAAAACCCAACAGCACATACAAAGCCACTTGAGAAAGGCAATCATCATGGAGGTGTGTACAGTATATGTTTAGTTAGTTCCTCGTATATTGCATCATAAAAGTCTAACCGTTTACATTTTTATGTTTGACAGACTATCCGATACACAGATGTGGGCTGCAGACCAGAACCTCACGTCCATTGTCATGTGCGTGTCAATGTGTGTCAATGCGCGCGTGTGTCAATGTGCGTCAATGCTTGCGCGCGTGTCAATGTGCGTCAATGCTTGCGTGCGTGTCAATGCGTGTGCGTGTGTCAATATGCTTGCGCGCGTGTCAATGTGCGTCAATGCTTGCGCGCGTGTCAATGTGCGTCAATGCGCCCGTGCGTGTCAATGCGTGTGCGTGCGTCAATATGCGCGCGAGTGTCAATGTGCGTCAATGCTTGCGCGCGTGTCAATGTGCGTCAATGCTTGCGCGTGTGTCAATGTGCGTCAATGCTTGCGCGTGTCAACACACAACACACGCACGCACACATTAAACAAATGCGCACACCCACATTAAACAAACGCGCACGCACACATAAAACACACGCATGCATACACAGACATGCACTGACAAACGCACACACACACGGTGACATGCAAACATAAAACACACGCACGCACGCACACATAAAACAAACGCGGATTTTATAGGTTTGTTTGTGATCTGTAGTTATGCGTTTGTGTGCATGTCATTGGTGTGTGTGCGCATGTGTCAGTGTGTGTCTGCGTGTGCGTGCGTGTGTGTGTTTTATGTGTGCATGTCACCGTGTGTGTGCGTGTGTCAGTGCATGTCTGTGTGTGCATGCGTGTGTGTGTTTTATGTGTGCATGTCACCGTGTGTGTGCGTGTGTCAGTGCATGTCTGTGTGTGCATGCGTGTGTTTTGTGTGCGTCCGCGTTTGTTTTATGTGTGCGTGCGTGCGTGTGTTTTATGTGTGCACGCACACATAAAACAAATGCGCGCATGCACACATAAAACAAATGCGCGCATGCACACATAAAGCAAATGCGCGCATGTACACATAAAACAAATGCGCGCACGTCACATAAAACAAATGCGCGCACGCACACATAAAACAAATGCGCGCACGCACATATTAAAGAAATGCGCACGCGCACACAAAACAAATGCGCAAGAGCACACAAAACAAATGCGCGCGCACAGATAAAACAAATGCACACGCACACAACACACGCACGCACACATTAAACAAATGCGCACACCCACATAAAACAAACGCGCACGCACACATAAAACACACGCATGCATACACAGACATGCACTGACAAACGCACACACACACGGTGACATGCAAACATAAAACACACGCACGCACGCACACATAAAACAAACGCGGGTTTTATAGGTTTGTTTGTGATCTGTAGTTATGCGTTTGTGTGCATGTCATTGGTGTGTGTGCGCATGTGTCAGTGTGTGTCTGCGTGTGCGTGCGTGTGTGTGTTTTATGTGTGCATGTCACCGTGTGTGTGCGTGTGTCAGTGCATGTCTGTGTGTGCATGCGTGTGTTTTGTGTGCGTCCGCGTTTGTTTTATGTGTGCGTGCGTGCGTGTGTTTTATGTGTGCATGTCACATGAAACAAATGCGCGCACGCACACATAAAACAAATGCGCGCATGCACACATAAAACAAATGCGCGCATGCACACATAAAACAAATGCGCGCATGCACACATAAAACAAATGCGCGCATGCACACATAAAGCAAATGCGCGCATGCACACATAAAACAAATGCGCGCACGTCACATAAAACAAATGCGCGCACGTCACATAAAACAAATGCGCGCACGCACACATAAAACAAATGCGCGCACGCACATATTAAAGAAATGCGCACGCGCACACAAAACAAATGCGCAAGAGCACACAAAACAAATGCGCGCGCACAGATAAAACAAATGCACACGCACACAACACACGCACGCACACATTAAACAAATGCGCACACCCACATAAAACAAACGCGCACGCACACATAAAACACACGCATGCATACACAGACATGCACTGACAAACGCACACACACACGGTGACATGCAAACATAAAACACACGCACGCACGCACACATAAAACAAACGCGGATTTTATAGGTTTGTTTGTGATCTGTAGTTATGCGTTTGTGTGCATGTCATTGGTGTGTGTGCGCATGTGTCAGTGTGTGTCTGCGTGTGCGTGCGTGTGTGTGTTTTATGTGTGCATGTCACCGTGTGTGTGCGTGTGTCAGTGCATGTCTGTGTGTGCATGCGTGTGTGTGTTTTATGTGTGCATGTCACCGTGTGTGTGCGTGTGTCAGTGCATGTCTGTGTGTGCATGCGTGTGTTTTGTGTGCGTCCGCGTTTGTTTTATGTGTGCGTGCGTGCGTGTGTTTTATGTGTGCATGTCACATGAAACAAATGCGCGCACGCACACATAAAACAAATGCGCGCATGCACACATAAAACAAATGCGCGCATGCACACATAAAACAAATGCGCGCGAGCGCACACAAAACACACGGATGCACACACAGACATGCACTGACACACGCACACACACACGGTGACATGCACACATAAAACAAACGCGGACGCACACAAAACAATGTGCGTCAATGCTTGCGCGTGTCAACACACAACACACGCACGCACACATTAAACAAATGCGCACACCCACATTAAACAAACGCGCACGCACACATAAAACACACGCATGCATACACAGACATGCACTGACAAACGCACACACACACGGTGACATGCAAACATAAAACACACGCACGCACGCACACATAATGCGTGTGTTTTGTGTGCGTCCGCGTTTGTTTTATGTGTGCGTGTGTGCGTGTGTTTTATGTGTGCATGTCACATGAAACAAATGCGCGCACGCACACATAAAACAAATGCGCGCATGCACACATAAAACAAATGCGCGCATGCACACATAAAGCAAATGCGCGCATGCACACATAAAACAAATGCGCGCACGTCACATAAAACAAATGCGCGCACGCACACATAAAACAAATGCGCGCACGCACATATTAAAGAAATGCGCACGCGCACACAAAACAAATGCGCAAGAGCACACAAAACAAATGCGCGCGCACAGATAAAACAAATGCACACGCACACAACACACGCACGCACACATTAAACAAATGCGCACACCCACATTAAACAAACGCGCACGCACACATAAAACACACGCATGCATACACAGACATGCACTGACAAACGCACACACACACGGTGACATGCAAACATAAAACACACGCACGCACGCACACATAAAACAAACGCGGATTTTATAGGTTTGTTTGTGATCTGTAGTTATGCGTTTGTGTGCATGTCATTGGTGTGTGTGCGCATGTGTCAGTGTGTGTCTGCGTGTGCGTGCGTGTGTGTGTTTTATGTGTGCATGTCACCGTGTGTGTGCGTGTGTCAGTGCATGTCTGTGTGTGCATGCGTGTGTTTTGTGTGCGTCCGCGTTTGTTTTATGTGTGCGTGCGTGCGTGTGTTTTATGTGTGCATGTCACATGAAACAAATGCGCGCACGCACACATAAAACAAATGCGCGCATGCACACATAAAACAAATGCGCGCATGCACACATAAAGCAAATGCGCGCATGCACACATAAAACAAATGCGCGCACGTCACATAAAACAAATGCGCGCACGCACACATAAAACAAATGCGCGCACGCACATATTAAAGAAATGCGCACGCGCACACAAAACAAATGCGCAAGAGCACACAAAACAAATGCGCGCGCACAGATAAAACAAATGCACACGCACACAACACACGCACGCACACATTAAACAAATGCGCACACCCACATAAAACAAACGCGCACGCACACATAAAACACACGCATGCATACACAGACATGCACTGACAAACGCACACACACGGTGACATGCAAACATAAAACACACGCACGCACGCACACATAAAACAAACGCGGATTTTATAGGTTTGTTTGTGATCTGTAGTTATGCGTTTGTGTGCATGTCATTGGTGTGTGTGCGCATGTGTCAGTGTGTGTCTGCGTGTGCGTGCGTGTGTGTGTTTTATGTGTGCATGTCACCGTGTGTGTGCGTGTGTCAGTGCATGTCTGTGTGTGCATGCGTGTGTTTTGTGTGCGTCCGCGTTTGTTTTATGTGTGCGTGCGTGCGTGTGTTTTATGTGTGCATGTCACATGAAACAAATGCGCGCACGCACACATAAAACAAATGCGCGCATGCACACATAAAACAAATGCGCGCATGCACACATAAAGCAAATGCGCGCATGCACACATAAAACAAATGCGCGCACGTCACATAAAACAAATGCGCGCACGCACACATAAAACAAATGCGCGCACGCACATATTAAAGAAATGCGCACGCGCACACAAAACAAATGCGCAAGAGCACACAAAACAAATGCGCGCGCACAGATAAAACAAATGCACACGCACACAACACACGCACGCACACATTAAACAAATGCGCACACCCACAAAAAACAAACGCGCACGCACACATAAAACACACGCATGCATACACAGACATGCACTGACAAACGCACACACACGGTGACATGCAAACATAAAACACACGCACGCACGCACACATAAAACAAACGCGGATTTTATAGGTTTGTTTGTGATGTGTAGTTATGCGTTTGTGTGCATGTCATTGGTGTGTGTGCGCATGTGTCAGTGTGTGTCTGCGTGTGCGTGCGTGTGTGTGTTTTATGTGTGCATGTCACCGTGTGTGTGCGTGTGTCAGTGCATGTCTGTGTGTGCATGCGTGTGTTTTGTGTGCGTCCGCGTTTGTTTTATGTGTGCGTGCGTGCGTGTGTTTTATGTGTGCATGTCACATGAAACAAATGCGCGCACGCACACATAAAACAAATGCGCGCATGCACACATAAAACAAATGCGCGCATGCACACATAAAGCAAATGCGCGCATGCACACATAAAGCAAATGCGCGCATGCACACATAAAACAAATGCGCGCACGTCACATAAAACAAATGCGCGCGCGCACACATAAAACAAATGCGCGCACGCACATATTAAAGAAATGCGCACGCGCACACAAAACAAATGCGCAAGAGCACACAAAACAAATGCGCGCGCACAGATAAAACAAATGCACACGCACACAACACACGCACGCACACATTAAACAAATGCGCACACCCACATAAAACAAACGCGCGCGCACGCACACATAAAACACACGCATGCATACACAGACATGCACTGACAAACGCACACACACACGGTGACATGCAAACATAAAACACACGCACGCACGCACACATAAAACAAACGCGGGTTTTATAGGTTTGTTTGTGATGTGTAGTTATGCGTTTGTGTGCATGTCACCGTGTGTGTGCGTGTGTCAGTGCATGTCTGTGTGTGCATGCGTGTGTTTTGTGTGCGTCCGCGTTTGTTTTATGTGTGCGTGCGTGCGTGTGTTTTATGTGTGCATGTCACATGAAACAAATGCGCGCACGCACACATAAAACAAATGCGCGCATGCACACATAAAACAAATGCGCGCATGCACACATAAAACAAATGCGCGCATGCACACATAAAGCAAATGCGCGCATGCACACATAAAACAAATGCGCGCACGTCACATAAAACAAATGCGCGCACGCACACATAAAACAAATGCGCGCACGCACATATTAAAGAAATGCGCACGCGCACACAAAACAAATGCGCAAGAGCACACAAAACAAATGCGCGCGCACAGATAAAACAAATGCACACGCACACAACACACGCACGCACACATTAAACAAATGCGCACACCCACATAAAACAAACGCGCACGCACACATAAAACACACGCATGCATACACAGACATGCACTGACAAACGCACACACACACGGTGACATGCAAACATAAAACACACGCACGCACGCACACATAAAACAAACGCGGATTTTATAGGTTTGTTTGTGATCTGTAGTTATGCGTTTGTGTGCATGTCATTGGTGTGTGTGCGCATGTGTCAGTGTGTGTCTGCGTGTGCGTGCGTGTGTGTGTTTTATGTGTGCATGTCACCGTGTGTGTGCGTGTGTCAGTGCATGTCTGTGTGTGCATGCGTGTGTGTGTTTTATGTGTGCATGTCACCGTGTGTGTGCGTGTGTCAGTGCATGTCTGTGTGTGCATGCGTGTGTTTTGTGTGCGTCCGCGTTTGTTTTATGTGTGCGTGCGTGCGTGTGTTTTATGTGTGCATGTCACATGAAACAAATGCGCGCACGCACACATAAAACAAATGCGCGCATGCACACATAAAACAAAAGCGCGCATGCACACATAAAACAAATGCGCGCATGCACACATAAAACAAATGCGCGCGCGCGCACATAACACAAATGCGCGCACGTCACATAAAACAAATGCGCGCACGCACACATAAAACAAATGCGCGCACGCACATATTAAAGAAATGCGCACGCGCACACAAAACAAATGCGCAAGAGCACACAAAACAAATGCGCGCGCACAGATAAAACAAATGCACACGCACACAACACACGCACGCACACATTAAACAAATGCGCACACCCACATAAAACAAACGCGCACGCACACATAAAACACACGCATGCATACACAGACATGCACTGACAAACGCACACACACACGGTGAGATGCAAACATAAAACACACGCACGCACGCACACATAAAACAAACGCGGGTTTTATAGGTTTGTTTGTGATGTGTAGTTATGCGTTTGTGTGCATGTCATTGGTGTGTGTGCGCATGTGTCAGTGTGTGTCTGCGTGTGCGTGCGTGTGTGTGTGTGTTTTATGTGTGCATGTCACCGTGTGTGTGCGTGTGTCAGTGCATGTCTGTGTGTGCATGCGTGTGTTTTGTGTGCGTCCGCGTTTGTTTTATGTGTGCGTGCGTGCGTGTGTTTTATGTGTGCATGTCACATGAAACAAATGCGCGCACGCACACATAAAACAAATGCGCGCATGCACACATAAAACAAATGCGCGCATGCACACATAAAACAAATGCGCGCATGCACACATAAAGCAAATGCGCGCATGCACACATAAAACAAATGCGCGCACGTCACATAAAACAAATGCGCGCACGCACACATAAAACAAATGCGCGCACGCACATATTAAAGAAATGCGCACGCGCACACAAAACAAATGCGCAAGAGCACACAAAACAAATGCGCGCGCACAGATAAAACAAATGCACACGCACACAACACACGCACGCACACATTAAACAAATGCGCACACCCACATAAAACAAACGCGCACGCACACATAAAACACACGCATGCATACACAGACATGCACTGACAAACGCACACACACACGGTGACATGCAAACATAAAACACACGCACGCACGCACACATAAAACAAACGCGGATTTTATAGGTTTGTTTGTGATCTGTAGTTATGCGTTTGTGTGCATGTCATTGGTGTGTGTGCGCATGTGTCAGTGTGTGTCTGCGTGTGCGTGTGTGTGTTTTATGTGTGCATGTCACCGTGTGTGTGCGTGTGTCAGTGCATGTCTGTGTGTGCATGCGTGTGTGTGTTTTATGTGTGCATGTCACCGTGTGTGTGCGTGTGTCAGTGCATGTCTGTGCGTGCGTGCGTGTGTTTTATGTGTGCATGTCACATGAAACAAATGCGCGCACGCACACATAAAACAAATGCGCGCATGCACACATAAAACAAATGCGCGCATGCACACATAAAACAAATGCGCGCGCGCGCACACAAAACACACGGATGCACACACAGACATGCACTGACACACGCACACACACACGGTGACATGCACACATAAAACAAACGCGGACGCACACAAAACAAACGCGCACGCACACATAAAACACACGCATGCATACATAGACATGCACTGACAAACGCACACACACACGGTGACATGCAAACATAAAACACACGCACGCACGAACACATAAAACAAACGCGGATTTTTTTTAGAATAGAATAGAATAGAAAAGCTTTATTCATCCCCAGAGGGGAAACACACTTTCACAACAGCGCAGATTAAAAAAAATATATATAGGTTTGTTTGTGATGTGTAGTTATGCGTTTGTGTGCATGTCACTGGTGTGTGTGCGCATGTGTCAGTGTGCGTCTGCGTGTGCGTGCGTGTGTGTGTTTTATGTGTGCATGTCACCGTGTGTGTGTGCGTGTGTCAGTGCATGTCTGTGTGTGCATGCGTGTGTTTAATGTGTGCGTGCGCGTTTGTTTTGTGTGCGTCCGCGTTTGTTTTATGTGTGCGTGCGTGCGTGTGTTTATGTGTGCATGTCACCGTGTGTGTGGGCGTGTGTCAGTGCATGTCTGTGTGTGCATGCGTGTGTTTTAGGTGTGCGTGCGCGTTTCTTTGATGTGTGCGTCCGCGTTTGTTTTATGTGTGCGTGCGTGCGTGTGTTTTATGTGTGCATGTCACCGTGTGTGTGTGCGTTTGTCAGTGCATGTCCGTGTACGCATGCGTGTGTTTTATGTGTGCGTGCGCGTTTGTTTTATGTGGGTGTGCGCATTTGTTTAATGTGTGCGTTCGTGCACAGTAAATTTCCAAGTGTCAAAAAGGAAGTGTTAATGTATTTTAACTATTTCATAGACTGGTTTAACTCTTCCAGATGTAACACAACAACAACAGGTGTAAAACGTGGCTCCTCCCCCTGCAGTGCTGTTGTCAATATCCAGAGTTAAAACCCAGGTGTTATTTATTCAGTGTAAAAAGTGAATGAACACTGTCAAGGGTCAATTTAACAATATTCAGTGTTAATATCTTAATATGCTCCGCCCATTTCAAATGATCCAGAAGTTTCTAGAGTAATTGGACCTCATGGACCACCGCCATGTTTCCATTGGTAAAGACTGTGGTAAGTCTCTCCATCTGCTGACTTATATTTAAATGAATTAAACGATTTATACAATTGTATTCACCGTGACTGTACTACCATTCGCTTTTTAGACTTCTAATGTAGATGAATTGCTATGTGGTTCACCAACATTAAGTTACATTCTATTACTTGTAATGCGGTACAGTTAACCTGCGCAGTGAACACCACGTGTAGACACTTGTAACCAATACCACTATGGATTATTGTGTATATTCGGTTTATGGTGTTCGCTCAAAACAACAGATGTATATGCTGTCTGTACATGCGCGCGCCAGTAAGTACGGTAGTTCATTCCCGCGCCACTCCCCCTCTGTCAGGCTTTAGTTTTTAGTAATGTAACCCAGCCGTTTATTTGTCGTTTTATGTTTCAATTATTTTCACTGGAAGTATATAATTAAACCCAGTTGTTATTTTCGTGTTTTATGTTTTATTACTTTTCAATGCATGTATCGCATCAAGACACTGTCGCTTTAAGACGGCCATTGTTTTTTACCTGCGTTCCACGGATGAGACGCGTGGTGTTCAGATGCTTCAGCGGCTCAGAGACTGAGACACGTGTAAGTAAGTAAGTAAGTAATATTTATTTATATAGCGCTTTTCGAGACCAGGGTCACAAAGCGCTTTAACAATCAAAAACAATACTCAAAACAGTACATACTTCAAAGATCAAGACAACACCGAGAACAACAAGTTCGAGAAATTCAAGGAAAAGCCTGAACAAATAGAAACGTCTTAAGATGTTTCTTAAAGGAGTCAGTAGACTCCATCAAGCGCAAAGAGAGAGGAAGATTGTTCCAAAGCTTAGGAGCAACAGCCTGAAAAGATTTCTCTCCTCTGGTCCTGAGCCGTGTGCGTGGAACCATCAGTAGATTCTGATCCACAGACCTCAGAGACCGAGCTGGGGTGTAAGGCTGGATCAGATCAGTGATGTAAGGAGGAGCCTGACCATGAATAGCTCTGAAAGTAAGAACCAGAATTTTAAAGTTGATCCTGAAAGAAACTGGAAGCCAGTGAAGAGTTTTAAGGATCGGAGAAATGTGAGTTCTCCTACTTGAGCGGGTCAGAATTCTCGCTGCAGAGTTCTGAATCAACTGCAGACGAGACAGCTCCTTCTTGTTAAGACATGAAAACAAACCGTTACAATAGTCCAGACGAGAAGAAACAAACGCATGGATTACAAGCTCCAGATCATGTTGTGACAACATTTTCCTAAGTTTAGAGATTTTTCTCAGTTGAAGGAAACAGTTTCTGGTCAGTTTTCTGCAGTGTTGAACAAGAGACATGTCTTTATCAAATACAACACCCAGGTTTCTCAGGCTCAGTTTGACAGACTGACCTAAGTCCCCCAAGTACTGACTCAACCATGGAATCTTATCATCAGGAGCAATCACCAGAGTTTCAGTTTTGTCCACATTAAGCTGTAAAGTGTGCCAACGCTCCTGCAATTTTACTGAATACACTCGCTTATCACTCCTAGGTGAGCCTAAACAATACGTTTATATTATTGTTTATATTGCTGTGTGTAAATGAATGTTGTGTCGAAGCAGCTATTTAAGTTTTTGTGTGAAACTTGAAGCATTGTTTTATAACTTTATTCAAGTGTATATTTTCGATAGTATTTTATATTGTACTGTTTCACTTTGTTTTGAAAGTAAGTTGCACTTTATATTTTGTTATCGCGTGGTGTTCAGATGCTTCAGCGGCTCAGAGTTCACCGCATCTGTTATTTAACACGCCGATTAAACGTTCGTGCTGTTGTATGGTTAACAAGCGTTGAATGTGTTGAAGGTGCCGTAGCTAAGAATCTTGAATATTAATAAAATATATCGCCTACCATGACCCACCAATATAGCAAACTTTTTATTGGAATATAAATATATTTTCGTCCTTCAAAATAACAAACAAAATACGTGTGTGAGTTACATTATAATTAAAAAAGCTAAGTTTTAGCGAACTAGCTCTCGTGTTAACGCACCACAGAAAGTTACATTACACGCAATGAAACATTATTTCTGAGTCTTAAAGCAATAATGATATCTTACCTCAATAGACGAGTGACGCGCACCTGATTCCGTCAAGTTATGCACAAACGTGAGGATAAAATGCGATCGATCTTTGTCAACAAGTGTGACGTCATCATCCGGAAGTTGCGTATGCGGCAATTTGAAAACTTTTTAGCTGACGCTAAATTTAAACTAAACTTAACTCGGTCTTTATACAAGCACGCATCTACTATTGTATTCATGGCGCTTTTAAACAAACAAGCACAATATCTCATTGTATTCCTGTGGTGTGACGTCACCGCTGCAGGATCAGTTGATTAGCATGTGTGACGTCACCCCTGCAGACTCGCGATTAATGTTGACAAACGTCACGTAGACGCTCATAATCGCAGCTAAATAAAAAGAAAACATATGTCCATAAACGCAATCTCAATGAAAGCTTCTATTTTCATAGAAAAGCGCACCGGATTATAAAGAGGATCAAGCGAAATAGCACAGACTTTATTTTACTCATTCATAAAACAATGTCAACATTATGGAGTTGAAACACCTAAAAATATACAATATAGTCACTTTTACAGGACCTTTTAAGCATGTTTTAATCCGCGAGAGCTTCTTGACTTCCGCGATGCGTAAACAATCCAAGCTCCAAAAAATTAAAATTAAGCATTTTTACCGATTTATATTCACTCTGTACCTCCTTAAAGTGGTTTGAGGTCGTTAAGCACAATCAGGATTAGAATCACACTGTTGACATTAAACATTTCAAATGAGCTTCATAGTTGTAGAATTACGGTAGCCAAATGAAACAGCGACACGTCACGTTACCAAGGCAACGAAGAGATGGGCGACGCGTCAAATGTAACCCGGGTCGTTTGAATCCGACGTCGGGGGGTGCTCTGTATAATACTGGGTGACCCGTGCGTGTCAATGCGTGCGCGCGTGTCAATGTGCGTCAATACGTGTGTGTCAATGTGCGTCAATGTGCGTCAATACGTGTGTGTGTGTCAATGTGCGTCAATGCGTGCGGGTGTGTCAATGCGTATAGACGTGTGTTTATATGTGTGTACATATATGTGTGTATGTGTATAGACGTGTGTGTGTATATATGTGTGTGTATGTGTATAGACGTGTGTGTGTATATATATGTGTGTATGTGTATAGACGTGTGTGTGTGTATATATGTGTGTGTATAGACGTGTGTGTATATATATGTGTGTATGTGTATAGACGTGTGTGTATATGTGTGTATGTGTATAGACGTGTGTGTGTGTGTGTGTGTATATATATATACGTGTGTGTGTTTATATATGTGTGTATGTGTATAGACGTGTGTGTGTATATATATGTGTGTATATGTGTGTATGTGTATAGACGTGTGTGTGTGTATATGTGTGTATGTGTATAGACGTGTGTGTATATATATGTGTGTATATGTGTGTATGTGTATAGACGTGGGTGTATATATACGTGTGTATGTGTATAGACGTGTGTGTGTATATGTATATGTGTGTATGTGTATAGACGTGTGTGTGTGTGTGTGTGTGTGTATATACTGTATATATATTGTAACGATCCTGTGTGTTCTGTTCATTAATGTTGCGGGCACTTTAAGAAGGTGAGTCTGTGCGCATGCGCAGTTGTTGTTAGAGAGATTTCGCGTTCAACTAGTGGTGTGAAGAACGAGCGGCGTTGGTTGTGGCCGAAACAATAACCTCTCTGTGAGTACAGCGAACAAAGAAACAATATCTGTGCAAGACAACCGTCTGGTCATGTGTGGAGGACCAAACGTTACATTGGTGTCAGAAGCGACTTTTTCGGACCTGCTCCTGAGGCGAAGCTAACGGTTATTAGCAACGAACTTTGCTAACGAACGTCCCCGGTATGTACGGGAAAGTGAAGAGCGAAAGTGAGGAGATGGACGTTGGTGCGAGACGACGGGACCATGCTCAACAGTTAAGAGACGCTGTGTTACAACTCTCAGAAGAAGAATGTGCGTCAATGCGTGCGCCAATGTGCAGCAACTGGGCTTCATCAAGTATCAAACAGATCACACATCACACCTACCATGATTTTGTTCAATGAGATGAAAACTTATTTGATGTTCAATCCAGTGTTCAGGTTGACTTCAGTGCTTATGTTTTAGTAGAAGTGAAGCTGTGGTGCTTTAGTTTAATACATGGACACAGCACTAAACTTTGTTGTTGGTTGTTAGTTGTTTTTTTAGATTTTGGGATCAACCGTCACTTTTTAGTAATGGGAGAATTATTTCTCTGCACTGTGCGAGTCGTCCCAGAGCCATTGTTCAGCCTGAAGCCAATACGTTTTTAGGTTGAAAAGTTTGCCCCCCTGAAAAAATGTAATGCCCCCCCTTAAATGTTTTTCTGCAGCCGGGTCTGTCAGTGTTATACTAGATCCACTCAGTATAAACTGTTGTCAACATTGAAGTCAAATCATCTCCAGAAATGATACTTTGTGATGAAGTCTTAATGTTAAAAGAGACAAATGTAATAATATCTTTAATGAATCAATTCATGTACATTTATATCAAACCTGCTATTCCCTGCATGATGGGATCAGAAACACTAGAATTCTACTTTCTCGGGACGTTTTAGATTTACAACGACGACATCATTAAAAGTGTGAACTGCAGTCACACTGCAAGTTTATGTCCATAATCCTTAGATATTCTCTCCAAATGAGAACAATTTAACAGAAGAGTTTAACATTACCTTGGCTGTAGTCATGCTCTGTAGACAGAAGCTTCACCTGCACAGGTGATCTCATTAGCTCGTCCTGTCTCTCCACCTGCACGCAAAGCAACTTGTACTCTCTGCTGCCCTCTAGTGTTGCTAAAACGATTTATTATGTCCAATAAACAAACCTACAGAAAGACTTAACAGTGTGGGTCTTTCTTTTTATTTCAAGGGTCCCCATTTTATCTCAAACATCAATATAGCTAATATTTAACACTAATTGGTAAATATCAAACATGTATGCTTCATTACAGTTGAAACAATTGTTCTCTGGTAACAAATATTTATCATTAAACATGTGTGTTCATGTATGATCCATGGCACTCATCATGATGGACAAATATGATGGAAAAACATTCTATTAGTGTCAGTACAGTACACGAGGTTGGAAATCAACCACGCATTTGCGCATGCGTTGTCCACCTACAAGGAGGTTTATAACGGTCAGACGCGGAAGAATCTACGAAACTATCACTGATAGATTCTCAAAAATCATCTGATATTAAATGATCTTTTCTCTCAAGGATAAGGATGTTGAAGGAGTGACGTCACAGTGTCCACTGTTGAAGGATAAGGATGTTGAGTGTCCAGCTGGAAGGAGCACAGGTACATGTTGTGGTTTATTAAAGTCTCTTTTCATTTTATTGACATCGGTAAATGTAACGCTAAGTTTAAGTGAAGGTATCAAGACCTGTCGCCCTTCCCAGCTATCTTCTAAATAATCCACGGAGGAAAAATTCAGAAAAAAAAGTCTTATATAGATCCAGAGCGGTCCGTAATAGGAACAAAAAAACAAAACAGGCACTCGGGGCGAAGGCAGGGCACTTCTGGAGATCGGGGTCCCAACAGCAACTAAAACAAAAAGACAAAAGGACTCACTTGAGTAAATAAAAGTGCTGACAACGTCAGGAGTATCCAAAGGATTATCCAGTTGTGATTCAAAGGCGAGGAGCGAGATCGAAAGGACAGCCAACCTGGTCTGGAAACGCAATACTCTGGCGAGTTCTTCCGGGTAGAGACGCTCCTTATCAATGGGAAGAACCCGCCACTCCATCATCCCCAGCCGCGCACCTGCCAGCGTCTGTCACTCAAAACACAGGACACATGAAAACGGAAAACCACCTTCAAAATAAAACAAAAGAACATAAGCATGACACTTGTATGTTGATTCTATCAAATGTATTCTGCCTATTTTAAATGTTGACCTTTTTTCTTATAAGAGTAACTGTCAGGAGTCTTGATGTAAAACGTCACTCAAATGTGTCATTTATTTATTTCTCTCACAGGATTCAGAGTCAATGTTCATTGCACAGAATTTCCATCTCCGTCCTGCACTGTCTGTGATGATGGAACTTACATGGACAAATTGAACCGAGAGAAACATGGTTTCAAGTGTCTCGTCTGTACTGAAGGTAAAGTTTGTTCTTCACTAGAATGATGAGTTGGTCAGTATGTAGATGTGATGTAGAATTTGTTATTGACTAACAGGACTGAGAGAGATCAGATCCTGTACCTTCACAGCAAACACCAAGTGTGAACCTCTGGAGGGTTTTTTCTGTGTGGACGGCTCAGTGGACACATGTGTGGCAGCACAGCAACACTCCACATGTGAACCAGGACAGTTCATCATCAGAGCAGGCGAGTTTCACATCCAACATGTGAAATGCAAGAGTGCAGAAACTATAAGACACACACAATGTTCTTCACAGGAACGTCCTCCACAGACACTGAGTGTGGAACCTGCAGTGAAGGAACATTTTCAAATGGAACGTTCACGTCATGTCAGGATCACAAACAGTGAGTGAAGCTTCACAAATGTTTGCTCCAGATGTTTTCTTCTAAACTGTCTCCACTTGTCTTTGTAGATGTTCAACATATCTACGAGAAGGAACTATTTCTTCTGACTCTGTATGTCGAGAAGGTTTGACACCAGGAGAAGTGGCTGGAATTATTGTTGCTGTGATCGTTCTACTGATCACATGTTCTGTAGTTTATTGGTATAAAAAAAGAAAAAGAGGTAAAAAACAAATGCATTCATAAAAATCACATTATTATATTGATTTGTGTTTATCTGGAGTCATTTCCTTGAATTATTTTTCTCCTTAACCAGATGGAAAAGAGTTCAAGAGAAGAAGGAAGGTATGTAAGAATGTTTTTTAGTCATTTATCAAAGTGATTTAATGTTTAAATG
Organism: Callionymus lyra; assembly: GCF_982586985.1. NCBI lineage: Eukaryota > Metazoa > Chordata > Actinopteri > Syngnathiformes > Callionymidae > Callionymus > Callionymus lyra. Next base: position 85,977 of record NW_028258540.1, on the reverse strand, counting down.
TAATGTTGATTAATTTTGCAAATGTCATCACTTGTACAATTAAAATGAATGTCAATTTTGGTTTAATATCTTCAGCACTGCAGTATTTGTGCATCAGAGAAACGATCATTATTTCTTATTAGGAGGTGGCAGTGGGAATGAATGAATGTATGGATTCAACGGAGCATCCGTGAGAATTTCAATTAGTTTGAGCTTTTTTTTTAATCTAAACTGACTTATTTTTTTCTTGTCTTAGATCAATTTATTCATCTGAGAATAAGTCCGATGAAGTGGAACATGTTCCACTGATGGTAGAACCCGGGGAAGACCCAGAACACACTGAAGAAGCATGTTCCTCCACTGGGCTGGAAACACAGGGGGGTCCTCCAGAAAGAGCTGGACGATGTAACTGGGGAGAAGAAAGTATGGACCTCTCTGCTGAAGCTGCTGCCCCCGTGACAAGAATCCAGATAAACAGACCAGAGATAGCAGACGTTGAATATGAACTAATTGGACACGAGGATATTAAAGTAGATTGTTCAGTCATTCAATAGAATGTTTGAGTTTTATACAACATGAAAAATGTGTTCATAAATGATGTGTTCAGTGAACATAACATATTTCTGGCTGTTTTCATTTGCCTGTGTGTGTAGCTTAGTCTGTGATATAGAAAACAGTTTCTGTCAAAGCTTTCATTAATCTCATAAATGGCTGATCAGTTAAACATCAGCCAGGTTTGAGGATGTACTTCACTCCACAGCCGTCAGTGTTGCTTGTTCTTTCACTGCCCTTTTTGTGAGGTCACCAAATTCAGACCAGCACAGATGGACAAAACCCAACAGCACATACAAAGCCACTTGAGAAAGGCAATCATCATGGAGGTGTGTACAGTATATGTTTAGTTAGTTCCTCGTATATTGCATCATAAAAGTCTAACCGTTTACATTTTTATGTTTGACAGACTATCCGATACACAGATGTGGGCTGCAGACCAGAACCTCACGTCCATTGTCATGTGCGTGTCAATGTGTGTCAATGCGCGCGTGTGTCAATGTGCGTCAATGCTTGCGCGAGTGTCAATGTGCGTCAATGCTTGCGTGCGTGTCAATGCGTGTGCGTGTGTCAATATGCTTGCGCGCGTGTCAATGTGCGTCAATGCTTGCGCGCGTGTCAATGTGCGTCAATGCGCGCGTGCGTGTCAATGTGCGTCAATGCGCCCGTGCGTGTCAATGCGTGTGCGTGCGTCAATATGCGCGCGAGTGTCAATGTGCGTCAATGCTTGCGCGCGTGTCAATGTGCGTCAATGCTTGCGCGTGTGTCAATGTGCGTCAATGCTTGCGCGTGTCAACACACAACACACGCACGCACACATTAAACAAATGCGCACACCCACATTAAACAAACGCGCACGCACACATAAAACACACGCATGCATACACAGACATGCACTGACAAACGCACACACACACGGTGACATGCAAACATAAAACACACGCACGCACGCACACATAAAACAAACGCGGATTTTATAGGTTTGTTTGTGATGTGTAGTTATGCGTTTGTGTGCATGTCATTGGTGTGTGTGCGCATGTGTCAGTGTGTGTCTGCGTGTGCGTGCGTGTGTGTGTTTTATGTGTGCATGTCACCGTGTGTGTGCGTGTGTCAGTGCATGTCTGTGTGTGCATGCGTGTGTTTTGTGTGCGTCCGCGTTTGTTTTATGTGTGCGTGCGTGCGTGTGTTTTATGTGTGCATGTCACATGAAACAAATGCGCGCACGCACACATAAAACAAATGCGCGCATGCACACATAAAACAAATGCGCGCATGCACACATAAAGCAAATGCGCGCATGCACACATAAAGCAAATGCGCGCATGCACACATAAAACAAATGCGCGCACGTCACATAAAACAAATGCGCGCACGCACACATAAAACAAATGCGCGCACGCACATATTAAAGAAATGCGCACGCGCACACAAAACAAATGCGCAAGAGCACACAAAACAAATGCGCGCGCACAGATAAAACAAATGCACACGCACACAACACACGCACGCACACATTAAACAAATGCGCACACCCACATAAAACAAACGCGCACGCACACATAAAACACACGCATGCATACACAGACATGCACTGACAAACGCACACACACACGGTGACATGCAAACATAAAACACACGCACGCACGCACACATAAAACAAACGCGGGTTTTATAGGTTTGTTTGTGATGTGTAGTTATGCGTTTGTGTGCATGTCATTGGTGTGTGTGCGCATGTGTCAGTGTGTGTCTGCGTGTGCGTGCGTGTGTGTGTTTTATGTGTGCATGTCACCGTGTGTGTGCGTGTGTCAGTGCATGTCTGTGTGTGCATGCGTGTGTTTTGTGTGCGTCCGCGTTTGTTTTATGTGTGCGTGCGTGTGTTTTATGTGTGCATGTCACATGAAACAAATGCGCGCACGCACATATAAACCAAATGCGCGCATGCACACATAAAACAAATGCGCGCATGCACACATAAAACAAATGCGCGCATGCACACATAAAGCAAATGCGCGCATGCACACATAAAACAAATGCGCGCACGTCACATAAAACAAATGCGCGCACGCACACATAAAACAAATGCGCGCACGCACATATTAAAGAAATGCGCACGCGCACACAAAACAAATGCGCAAGAGCACACAAAACAAATGCGCGCGCACAGATAAAACAAATGCACACGCACACAACACACGCACGCACACATTAAACAAATGCGCACACCCACATAAAACAAACGCGCACGCACACATAAAACACACGCATGCATACACAGACATGCACTGACAAACGCACACACACACGGTGACATGCAAACATAAAACACACGCACGCACGCACACATAAAACAAACGCGGATTTTATAGGTTTGTTTGTGATGTGTAGTTATGCGTTTGTGTGCATGTCATTGGTGTGTGTGCGCATGTGTCAGTGTGTGTCTGCGTGTGCGTGCGTGTGTGTGTTTTATGTGTGCATGTCACCGTGTGTGTGCGTGTGTCAGTGCATGTCTGTGTGTGCATGCGTGTGTGTGTTTTATGTGTGCATGTCACCGTGTGTGTGCGTGTGTCAGTGCATGTCTGTGTGTGCATGCGTGTGTTTTGTGTGCGTCCGCGTTTGTTTTATGTGTGCGTGCGTGCGTGCGTGCGTGTGTTTTATGTGTGCATGTCACATGAAACAAATGCGCGCACGCACACATAAAACAAATGCGCGCATGCACACATAAAACAAATGCGCGCATGCACACATAAAACAAATGCGCGCGCGCGCACACAAAACACACGGATGCACACACAGACATGCACTGACACACGCACACACACACGGTGACATGCACACATAAAACAAACGCGGACGCACACAAAACAATGTGCGTCAATGCTTGCGCGTGTCAACACACAACACACGCACGCACACATTAAACAAATGCGCACACCCACATTAAACAAACGCGCACGCACACATAAAACACACGCATGCATACACAGACATGCACTGACAAACGCACACACACACGGTGACATGCAAACATAAAACACACGCACGCACGCACACATAATGCGTGTGTTTTGTGTGCGTCCGCGTTTGTTTTATGTGTGCGTGCGTGCGTGTGTTTTATGTGTGCATGTCACATGAAACAAATGCGCGCACGCACACATAAAACAAATGCGCGCATGCACACATAAAACAAATGCGCGCATGCACACATAAAGCAAATGCGCGCATGCACACATAAAACAAATGCGCGCACGTCACATAAAACAAATGCGCGCACGCACACATAAAACAAATGCGCGCACGCACATATTAAAGAAATGCGCACGCGCACACAAAAACAAATGCGCAAGAGCACACAAAACAAATGCGCGCGCACAGATAAAACAAATGCACACGCACACAACACACGCACGCACACATTAAACAAATGCGCACACCCACATAAAACAAACGCGCACGCACACATAAAACACACGCATGCATACACAGACATGCACTGACAAACGCACACACACACGGTGACATGCAAACATAAAACACACGCACGCACGCACACATAAAACAAACGCGGGTTTTATAGGTTTGTTTGTGATGTGTAGTTATGCGTTTGTGTGCATGTCATTGGTGTGTGTGCGCATGTGTCAGTGTGTGTCTGCGTGTGCGTGCGTGTGTGTGTGTGTTTTATGTGTGCATGTCACCGTGTGTGTGCGTGTGTCAGTGCATGTCTGTGTGTGCATGCGTGTGTTTTGTGTGCGTCCGCGTTTGTTTTATGTGTGCGTGCGTGCGTGTGTTTTATGTGTGCATGTCACATGAAACAAATGCGCGCACGCACACATAAAACAAATGCGCGCATGCACACATAAAACAAATGCGCGCATGCACACATAAAACAAATGCGCGCATGCACACATAAAGCAAATGCGCGCATGCACACATAAAACAAATGCGCGCACGTCACATAAAACAAATGCGCGCACGCACACATAAAACAAATGCGCGCACGCACATATTAAAGAAATGCGCACGCGCACACAAAACAAATGCGCAAGAGCACACAAAACAAATGCGCGCGCACAGATAAAACAAATGCACACGCACACAACACACGCACGCACACATTAAACAAATGCGCACACCCACATAAAACAAACGCGCACGCACACATAAAACACACGCATGCATACACAGACATGCACTGACAAACGCACACACACACGGTGACATGCAAACATAAAACACACGCGGATTTTATAGGTTTGTTTGTGATGTGTAGTTATGCGTTTGTGTGCATGTCATTGGTGTGTGTGCGCATGTGTCAGTGTGTGTCTGCGTGTGCGTGCGTGTGTGCGTTTTATGTGTGCATGTCACCGTGTGTGTGCGTGTGTCAGTGCATGTCTGTGTGTGCATGCGTGTGTGTGTTTTATGTGTGCATGTCACCGTGTGTGTGCGTGTGTCAGTGCATGTCTGTGTGTGCATGCGTGTGTTTTGTGTGCGTCCGCGTTTGTTTTATGTGTGCGTGCGTGCGTGTGTTTTATGTGTGCATGTCACATGAAACAAATGCGCGGACGCACACATAAAACAAATGCGCGCATGCACACATAAAACAAATGCGCGCATGCACACATAAAACAAATGCGCGCGCGCGCACACAAAACACACGGATGCACACACAGACATGCACTGACACACGCACACACACACGGTGACATGCACACATAAAACAAACGCGGACGCACACAAAACAAACGCGCACGCACACATAAAACACACGCATGCATACATAGACATGCACTGACAAACGCACACACACACGGTGACATGCAAACATAAAACACACGCACGCACGAACACATAAAACAAACGCGGATTTTTTTTAGAATAGAATAGAATAGAAAAGCTTTATTCATCCCCAGAGGGGAAACACACTTTCACAACAGCGCAGATTAAAAAAAATATATATAGGTTTGTTTGTGATGTGTAGTTATGCGTTTGTGTGCATGTCACTGGTGTGTGTGCGCATGTGTCAGTGTGTGTCTGCGTGTGCATGCGTGTGTTTTAGGTGTGCGTGCGCGTTTCTTTGATGTGTGCGTCCGCGTTTGTTTTATGTGTGCGTGCGTGCGTGTGTTTTATGTGTGCATGTCACCGTGTGTGTGTGCGTTTGTCAGTGCATGTCCGTGTACGCATGCGTGTGTTTTATGTGTGCGTGCGCGTTTGTTTTATGTGGGTGTGCGCATTTGTTTAATGTGTGCGTTCGTGCACAGTAAATTTCCAAGTGTCAAAAAGGAAGTGTTAATGTATTTTAACTATTTCATAGACTGGTTTAACTCTTCCAGATGTAACACAACAACAACAGGTGTAAAACGTGGCTCCTCCCCCTGCAGTGCTGTTGTCAATATCCAGAGTTAAAACCCAGGTGTTATTTATTCAGTGTAAAAAGTGAATGAACACTGTCAAGGGTCAATTTAACAATATTCAGTGTTAATATCTTAATATGCTCCGCCCATTTCAAATGATCCAGAAGTTTCTAGAGTAATTGGACCTCATGGACCACCGCCATGTTTCCATTGGTAAAGACTGTGGTAAGTCTCTCCATCTGCTGACTTATATTTAAATTAATTAAACGATTTATACAATTGTATTCACCGTGACTGTACTACCATTCGCTTTTTAGACTTCTAATGTAGATGAATTGCTATGTGGTTCACCAACATTAAGTTACATTCTATTACTTGTAATGCGGTACAGTTAACCTGCGCAGTGAACACCACGTGTAGACACTTGTAACCAATACCACTATGGATTATTGTGTATATTCGGTTTATGGTGCTCGCTCAAAACAACAGATGTATATGCTGTCTGTACATGCGCGCGCCAGTAAGTACGGTAGTTCATTCCCGCGCCACTCCCCCTCTGTCAGGCTTTAGTTTTTAGTAATGTAACCCAGCCGTTTATTTGTCGTTTTATGTTTCAATTATTTTCACTGGAAGTATATAATTAAACCCAGTTGTTATTTTCGTGTTTTATGTTTTATTACTTTTCAATGCATGTATCGCATCAAGACACTGTCGCTTTAAGACGGCCATTGTTTTTTACCTGCGTTCCACGGATGAGACGCGTGGTGTTCAGATGCTTCAGCGGCTCAGAGACTGAGACACGTGTAAGTAAGTAAGTAAGTAAGTAATATTTATTTATATAGCGCTTTTCGAGACCAGGGTCACAAAGCGCTTTAACAATCAAAAACAATACTCAAAACAGTACATACTTCAAAGATCAAGACAACACCGAGAACAACAAGTTCGAGAAATTCAAGGAAAAGCCTGAACAAATAGAAACGTCTTAAGATGTTTCTTAAAGGAGTCAGTAGACTCCATCAAGCGCAAAGAGAGAGGAAGATTGTTCCAAAGCTTAGGAGCAACAGCCTGAAAAGATTTCTCTCCTCTGGTCCTGAGCCGTGTGCGTGGAACCATCAGTAGATTCTGATCCACAGACCTCAGAGACCGAGCTGGGGTGTAAGGCTGGATCAGATCAGTGATGTAAGGAGGAGCCTGACCATGAATAGCTCTGAAAGTAAGAACCAGAATTTTAAAGTTGATCCTGAAAGAAACTGGAAGCCAGTGAAGAGTTTTAAGGATCGGAGAAATGTGAGTTCTCCTACTTGAGCGGGTCAGAATTCTCGCTGCAGAGTTCTGAATCAACTGCAGACGAGACAGCTCCTTCTTGTTAAGACATGAAAACAAACCGTTACAATAGTCCAGACGAGAAGAAACAAACGCATGGATTACAAGCTCCAGATCATGTTGTGACAACATTTTCCTAAGTTTAGAGATTTTTCTCAGTTGAAGGAAACAGTTTCTGGTCAGTTTTCTGCAGTGTTGAACAAGAGACATGTCTTTATCAAATACAACACCCAGGTTTCTCAGGCTCAGTTTGACAGACTGACCTAAGTCACCCAAGTACTGACTCAACCATGGAATCTTATCATCAGGAGCAATCACCAGAGTTTCAGTTTTGTCCACATTAAGCTGTAAAGTGTGCCAACGCTCCTGCAATTTTACTGAATACACTCGCTTATCACTCCTAGGTGAGCCTAAACAATACGTTTATATTATTGTTTATATTGCTGTGTGTAAATGAATGTTGTGTCGAAGCAGCTATTTAAGTTTTTGTGTGAAACTTGAAGCATTGTTTTATAACTTTATTCAAGTGTATATTTTCGATAGTATTTTATATTGTACTGTTTCACTTTGTTTTGAAAGTAAGTTGCACTTTATATTTTGTTATCGCGTGGTGTTCAGATGCTTCAGCGGCTCAGAGTTCACCGCATCTGTTATTTAACACGCCGATTAAACGTTCGTGCTGTTGTATGGTTAACAAGCGTTGAATGTGTTGAAGGTGCCGTAGCTAAGAATCTTGAATATTAATAAAATAAATCGCCTACCATGACCCACCAATATAGCAAACTTTTTATTGGAATATAAATATATTTTCGTCCTTCAAAATAACAAACAAAATACGTGTGTGAGTTACATTATAATTAAAAAAGCTAAGTTTTAGCGAACTAGCTCTCGTGTTAACGCACCACAGAAAGTTACATTACACGCAATGAAACATTATTTCTGAGTCTTAAAGCAATAATGATATCTTACCTCAATAGACGAGTGACGCGCACCTGATTCCGTCAAGTTATGCACAAACGTGAGGATAAAATGCGATCGATCTTTGTCAACAAGTGTGACGTCATCATCCGGAAGTTGCGTATGCGGCAATTTGAAAACTTTTTAGCTGACGCTAAATTTAAACTAAACTTAACTCGGTCTTTATACAAGCACGCATCTACTATTGTATTCATGGCGCTTTTAAACAAACAAGCACAATATCTCATTGTATTCCTGTGGTGTGACGTCACCGCTGCAGGATCAGTTGATTAGCATGTGTGACGTCACCCCTGCAGACTCGCGATTAATGTTGACAAACGTCACGTAGACGCTCATAATCGCAGCTAAATAAAAAGAAAACATATGTCCATAAACGCAATCTCAATGAAAGCTTCTATTTTCATAGAAAAGCGCACCGGATTATAAAGAGGATCAAGCGAAATAGCACAGACTTTATTTTACTCATTCATAAAACAATGTCAACATTATGGAGTTGAAACACCTAAAAATATACAATATAGTCACTTTTACAGGACCTTTTAAGCATGTTTTAATCCGCGAGAGCTTCTTGACTTCCGCGATGCGTAAACAATCCAAGCTCCAAAAAATTAAAATTAAGCATTTTTACCGATTTCTATTCACTCTGTACCTCCTTAAAGTGGTTTGAGGTCGTTAAGCACAATCAGGATTAGAATCACACTGTTGACATTAAACATTTCAAATGAGCTTCATAGTTGTAGAATTACGGTAGCCAAATGAAACAGCGACACGTCACGTTACCAAGGCAACGAAGAGATGGGCGACGCGTCAAATGTAACCCGGGTCGTCAATGCGTGCGGGTGTGTCAATGCGTATAGACGTGTGTTTATATGTGTGTACATATATGTGTGTATGTGTATAGACGTGTGTGTGTATATGTGTGTGTGTATGTGTATAGACGTGTGTGTGTATATATATGTGTGTATGTGTATAGACGTGTGTGTGTGTATATATGTGTGTGTATAGACGTGTGTGTATATATATGTGTGTATGTGTATAGACGTGTGTGTATATGTGTGTATGTGTATAGACGTGTGTGTGTGTGTGTGTGTGTATATATATATACGTGTGTGTGTTTATATATGTGTGTATGTGTATAGACGTGTGTGTGTATATATATGTGTGTATATGTGTGTATGTGTATAGACGTGTGTGTGTGTATATGTGTGTATGTGTATAGACGTGTGTGTATATATATGTGTGTATATGTGTGTATGTGTATAGACGTGTGTGTATATATACGTGTGTATGTGTATAGACGTGTGTGTGTATATGTATATGTGTGTATGTGTATAGACGTGTGTGTGTGTGTGTGTGTATATACTGTATATATATTGTAACGATCCTGTTTGTTCTGTTCATTAATGTTGCGGGCACTTTAAGAAGGTGAGTCTGTGCGCATGCGCAGTTGTTGTTAGAGAGATTTCGCGTTCAACTAGTGGTGTGAAGAACGAGCGGCGTTGGTTGTGGCCGAAACAATAACCTCTCTGTGAGTACAGCGAACAAAGAAACAATATCTGTGCAAGACAACCGTCTGGTCATGTGTGGAGGACCAAACGTTACATTGGTGTCAGAAGCGACTTTTTCGGACCTGCTCCTGAGGCGAAGCTAACGGTTATTAGCAACGAACTTTGCTAACGAACGTCCCCGGTATGTACGGGAAAGTGAAGAGCGAAAGTGAGGAGATGGACGTTGGTGCGAGACGACGGGACCATGCTCAACAGTTAAGAGACGCTGTGTTACAACTCTCAGAAGAAGAATGTGCGTCAATGCGTGCGCCAATGTGCAGCAACTGGGCTTCATCAAGTATCAAACAGATCACACATCACACCTACCATGATTTTGTTCAATGAGATGAAAACTTATTTGATGTTCAATCCAGTGTTCAGGTTGACTTCAGTGCTTATGTTTTAGTAGAAGTGAAGCTGTGGTGCTTTAGTTTAATACATGGACACAGCACTAAACTTTGTTGTTGGTTGTTAGTTGTTTTTTTAGATTTTGGGATCAACCGTCACTTTTTAGTAATGGGAGAATTATTTCTCTGCACTGTGCGAGTCGTCCCAGAGCCATTGTTCAGCCTGAAGCCAATACGTTTTTAGGTTGAAAAGTTTGCCCCCCTGAAAAAATGTAATGCCCCCCCTTAAATGTTTTTCTGCAGCCGGGTCTGTCAGTGTTATACTAGATCCACTCAGTATAAACTGTTGTCAACATTGAAGTCAAATCATCTCCAGAAATGATACTTTGTGATGAAGTCTTAATGTTAAAAGAGACAAATGTAATAATATCTTTAATGAATCAATTCATGTACATTTATATCAAACCTGCTATTCCCTGCATGATGGGATCAGAAACACTAGAATTCTACTTTCTCGGGACGTTTTAGATTTACAACGACGACATCATTAAAAGTGTGAACTGCAGTCACACTGCAAGTTTATGTCCATAATCCTTAGATATTCTCTCCAAATGAGAACAATTTAACAGAAGAGTTTAACATTACCTTGGCTGTAGTCATGCTCTGTAGACAGAAGCTTCACCTGCACAGGTGATCTCATTAGCTCGTCCTGTCTCTCCACCTGCACGCAAAGCAACTTGTACTCTCTGCTGCCCTCTAGTGTTGCTAAAACGATTTATTATGTCCAATAAACAAACCTACAGAAAGACTTAACAGTGTGGGTCTTTCTTTTTATTTCAAGGGTCCCCATTTTATCTCAAACATCAATATAGCTAATATTTAACACTAATTGGTAAATATCAAACATGTATGCTTCATTACAGTTGAAACAATTGTTCTCTGGTAACAAATATTTATCATTAAACATGTGTGTTCATGTATGATCCATGGCACTCATCATGATGGACAAATATGATGGAAAAACATTCTATTAGTGTCAGTACAGTACACGAGGTTGGAAATCAACCACGCATTTGCGCATGCGTTGTCCACCTACAAGGAGGTTTATAACGGTCAGACGCGGAAGAATCTACGAAACTATCACTGATAGATTCTCAAAAATCATCTGATATTAAATGATCTTTTCTCTCAAGGATAAGGATGTTGAAGGAGTGACGTCACAGTGTCCACTGTTGAAGGATAAGGATGTTGAGTGTCCAGCTGGAAGGAGCACAGGTACATGTTGTGGTTTATTAAAGTCTCTTTTCATTTTATTGACATCGGTAAATGTAACGCTAAGTTTAAGTGAAGGTATCAAGACCTGTCGCCCTTCCCAGCTATCTTCTAAATAATCCACGGAGGAAAAATTCAGAAAAAAAAGTCTTATATAGATCCAGAGCGGTCCGTAATAGGAACAAAAAAACAAAACAGGCACTCGGGGCGAAGGCAGGGCACTTCTGGAGATCGGGGTCCCAACAGCAACTAAAACAAAAAGACAAAAGGACTCACTTGAGTAAATAAAAGTGCTGACAACGTCAGGAGTATCCAAAGGATTATCCAGTTGTGATTCAAAGGCGAGGAGCGAGATCGAAAGGACAGCCAACCTGGTCTGGAAACGCAATACTCTGGCGAGTTCTTCCGGGTAGAGACGCTCCTTATCAATGGGAAGAACCCGCCACTCCATCATCCCCAGCCGCGCACCTGCCAGCGTCTGTCACTCAAAACACAGGACACATGAAAACGGAAAACCACCTTCAAAATAAAACAAAAGAACATAAGCATGACACTTGTATGTTGATTCTATCAAATGTATTCTGCCTATTTTAAATGTTGACCTTTTTTCTTATAAGAGTAACTGTCAGGAGTCTTGATGTAAAACGTCACTCAAATGTGTCATTTATTTATTTCTCTCACAGGATTCAGAGTCAATGTTCATTGCACAGAATTTCCATCTCCGTCCTGCACTGTCTGTGATGATGGAACTTACATGGACAAATTGAACCGAGAGAAACATGGTTTCAAGTGTCTCGTCTGTACTGAAGGTAAAGTTTGTTCTTCACTAGAATGATGAGTTGGTCAGTATGTAGATGTGATGTAGAATTTGTTATTGACTAACAGGACTGAGAGAGATCAGATCCTGTACCTTCACAGCAAACACCAAGTGTGAACCTCTGGAGGGTTTTTTCTGTGTGGACGGCTCAGTGGACACATGTGTGGCAGCACAGCAACACTCCACATGTGAACCAGGACAGTTCATCATCAGAGCAGGCGAGTTTCACATCCAACATGTGAAATGCAAGAGTGCAGAAACTATAAGACACACACAATGTTCTTCACAGGAACGTCCTCCACAGACACTGAGTGTGGAACCTGCAGTGAAGGAACATTTTCAAATGGAACGTTCACGTCATGTCAGGATCACAAACAGTGAGTGAAGCTTCACAAATGTTTGCTCCAGATGTTTTCTTCTAAACTGTCTCCACTTGTCTTTGTAGATGTTCAACATATCTACGAGAAGGAAGTATTTCTTCTGACTCTGTATGTCGAGAAGGTTTGACACCAGGAGAAGTGGCTGGAATTATTGTTGCTGTGATCGTTCTACTGATCACATGTTCTGTAGTTTATTGGTATAAAAAAAGAAAAAGAGGTAAAAAACAAATGCATTCATAAAAATCACATTATTATATTGATTTGTGTTTATCTGGAGTCATTTCCTTGAATTATTTTTCTCCTTAACCAGATGGAAAAGAGTTCAAGAGAAGAAGGAAGGTATGTAAGAATGTTTTTTAGTCATTTATCAAAGTGATTTAATGTTTAAATGTAATGTTGATTAATTTTGCAAATGTCATCACTTGTACAATTAAAATGAATGTCAATTTTGGTTTAATATCTTCAGCACTGCAGTATTTGTGCATCAGAGAAACGATCATTATTTCTTATTAGGAGGTGGCAGTGGGAATGAATGAATGTATGGATTCAACGGAGCATCCGTGAGAATTTCAATTAGTTTGAGCTTTTTTTTAAATCTAAACTGACTTATTTTTTTCTTGTCTTAGATCAATTTATTCATCTGAGAATAAGTCCGATGAAGTGGAACATGTTCCACTGATGGTAGAACCCGGGGAAGACCCAGAACACACTGAAGAAGCATGTTCCTCCACTGGGCTGGAAACACAGGGGGGTCCTCCAGAAAGAGCTGGACGATGTAACTGGGGAGAAGAAAGTATGGACCTCTCTGCTGAAGCTGCTGCCCCCGTGACAAGAATCCAGATAAACAGACCAGAGATAGCAGACGTTGAATATGAACTAATTGGACACGAGGATATTAAAGTAGATTGTTCAGTCATTCAATAGAATGTTTGAGTTTTATACAACATGAAAAATGTGTTCATAAATGATGTGTTCAGTGAACATAACATATTTCTGGCTGTTTTCATTTGCCTGTGTGTGTAGCTTAGTCTGTGATATAGAAAACAGTTTCTGTCAAAGCTTTCATTAATCTCATAAATGGCTGATCAGTTAAACATCAGCCAGGTTTGAGGATGTACTTCACTCCACAGCCGTCAGTGTTGCTTGTTCTTTCACTGCCCTTTTTGTGAGGTCACCAAATTCAGACCAGCACAGATGGACAAAACCCAACAGCACATACAAAGCCACTTGAGAAAGGCAATCATCATGGAGGTGTGTACAGTATATGTTTAGTTAGTTCCTCGTATATTGCATCATAAAAGTCTAACCGTTTACATTTTTATGTTTGACAGACTATCCGATACACAGATGTGGGCTGCAGACCAGAACCTCACGTCCATTGTCATGTGCGTGTCAATGTGTGTCAATGCGCGCGTGTGTCAATGTGCGTCAATGCTTGCGCGCGTGTCAATGTGCGTCAATGCTTGCGTGCGTGTCAATGCGTGTGCGTGTGTCAATATGCTTGCGCGCGTGTCAATGTGCGTCAATGCTTGCGCGCGTGTCAATGTGCGTCAATGCGCGCGTGCGTGTCAATGTGCGTCAATGCGCCCGTGCGTGTCAATGCGTGTGCGTGCGTCAATATGCGCGCGAGTGTCAATGTGCGTCAATGCTTGCGCGCGTGTCAATGTGCGTCAATGCTTGCGCGTGTGTCAATGTGCGTCAATGCTTGCGCGTGTCAACACACAACACACGCACGCACACATTAAACAAATGCGCACACCCACATTAAACAAACGCGCACGCACACATAAAACACACGCATGCATACACAGACATGCACTGACAAACGCACACACACACGGTGACATGCAAACATAAAACACACGCACGCACGCACACATAAAACAAACGCGGGTTTTATAGGTTTGTTTGTGATGTGTAGTTATGCGTTTGTGTGCATATCATTGGTGTGTGTGCGCATGTGTCAGTGTGTGTCTGCGTGTGCGTGCGTGTGTGTGTTTTATGTGTGCATGTCACCGTGTGTGTGCGTGTGTCAGTGCATGTCTGTGTGTGCATGCGTGTGTTTTGTGTGCGTTCGCGTTTGTTTTATGTGTGCGTGCGTGCGTGTGTTTTATGTGTGCATGTCACATGAAACAAATGCGCGCACGCACACATAAAACAAATGCGCGCATGCACACATAAAACAAATGCGCGCATGCACACATAAAACAAATGCGCGCATGCACACATAAAGCAAATGCGCGCATGCACACATAAAACAAATGCGCGCACGTCACATAAAACAAATGCGCGCACGCACACATAAAACAAATGCGCGCACGCACATATTAAAGAAATGCGCACGCGCACACAAAACAAATGCGCAAGAGCACACAAAACAAATGCGCGCGCACAGATAAAACAAATGCACACGCACACAACACACGCACGCACACATTAAACAAATGCGCACACCCACATAAAACAAACGCGCACGCACACATAAAACACACGCATGCATACACAGACATGCACTGACAAACGCACACACACACGGTGACATGCAAACATAAAACACACGCACGCACGCACACATAAAACAAACGCGGATTTTATAGGTTTGTTTGTGATCTGTAGTTATGCGTTTGTGTGCATGTCATTGGTGTGTGTGCGCATGTGTCAGTGTGTGTCTGCGTGTGCGTGCGTGTGTGTGTTTTATGTGTGCATGTCACCGTGTGTGTGCGTGTGTCAGTGCATGTCTGTGTGTGCATGCGTGTGTGTGTTTTATGTGTGCATGTCACCGTGTGTGTGCGTGTGTCAGTGCATGTCTGTGTGTGCATGCGTGTGTTTTGTGTGCGTCCGCGTTTGTTTTATGTGTGCGTGCGTGCGTGTGTTTTATGTGTGCATGTCACATGAAACAAATGCGCGCACGCACACATAAAACAAATGCGCGCATGCACACATAAAACAAATGCGCGCATGCACACATAAAACAAATGCGCGCGCGCGCACACAAAACACACGGATGCACACACAGACATGCACTGACACACGCACACACACACGGTGACATGCACACATAAAACAAACGCGGACGCACACAAAACAATGTGCGTCAATGCTTGCGCGTGTCAACACACAACACACGCACGCACACATTAAACAAATGCGCACACCCACATTAAACAAACGCGCACGCACACATAAAACACACGCATGCATACACAGACATGCACTGACAAACGCACACACACACGGTGACATGCAAACATAAAACACACGCACGCACGCACACATAATGCGTGTGTTTTGTGTGCGTCCGCGTTTGTTTTATGTGTGCGTGTGTGCGTGTGTTTTATGTGTGCATGTCACATGAAACAAATGCGCGCACGCACACATAAAACAAATGCGCGCATGCACACATAAAACAAATGCGCGCATGCACACATAAAGCAAATGCGCGCATGCACACATAAAACAAATGCGCGCACGTCACATAAAACAAATGCGCGCACGCACACATAAAACAAATGCGCGCACGCACATATTAAAGAAATGCGCACGCGCACACAAAACAAATGCGCAAGAGCACACAAAACAAATGCGCGCGCACAGATAAAACAAATGCACACGCACACAACACACGCACACATTAAACAAATGCGCACACCCACATTAAACAAACGCGCACGCACACATAAAACACACGCATGCATACACAGACATGCACTGACAAACGCACACACACACGGTGACATGCAAACATAAAACACACGCACGCACGCACACATAAAACAAACGCGGGTTTTATAGGTTTGTTTGTGATGTGTAGTTATGCGTTTGTGTGCATGTCATTGGTGTGTGTGCGCATGTGTCAGTGTGTGTCTGCGTGTGCGTGCGTGTGTGTGTTTTATGTGTGCATGTCACCGTGTGTGTGCGTGTGTCAGTGGATGTCTGTGTGTGCATGCGTGTGTTTTGTGTGCGTCCGCGTTTGTTTTATGTGTGCGTGCGTGCGTGTGTTTTATGTGTGCATGTCACATGAAACAAATGCGCGCACGCACACATAAAACAAATGCGCGCATGCACACATAAAACAAATGCGCGCATGCACACATAAAGCAAATGCGCGCATGCACACATAAAACAAATGCGCGCACGTCACATAAAACAAATGCGCGCACGCACACATAAAACAAATGCGCGCACGCACATATTAAAGAAATGCGCACGCGCACACAAAACAAATGCGCAAGAGCACACAAAACAAATGCGCGCGCACAGATAAAACAAATGCACACGCACACAACACACGCACGCACACATTAAACAAATGCGCACACCCACATAAAACAAACGCGCACGCACACATAAAACACACGCATGCATACACAGACATGCACTGACAAACGCACACACACGGTGACATGCAAACATAAAACACACGCACGCACGCACACATAAAACAAACGCGGATTTTATAGGTTTGTTTGTTATCTGTAGTTATGCGTTTGTGTGCATGTCATTGGTGTGTGTGCGCATGTGTCAGTGTGTGTCTGCGTGTGCGTGCGTGTGTGTGTTTTATGTGTGCATGTCACCGTGTGTGTGCGTGTGTCAGTGCATGTCTGTGTGTGCATGCGTGTGTGTGCTTTATGTGTGCATGTCACCGTGTGTGTGCGTGTGTCAGTGCATGTCTGTGTGTGCATGCGTGTGTTTTGTGTGCGTCCGCGTTTGTTTTATGTGTGCGTGCGTGCGTGTGTTTTATGTGTGCATGTCACATGAAACAAATGCGCGCACGCACACATAAAACAAATGCGCGCATGCACACATAAAACAAATGCGCGCATGCACACATAAAACAAATGCGCGCGCGCGCACACAAAACACACGGATGCACACACAGACATGCACTGACACACGCACACACACACGGTGACATGCACACATAAAACAAACGCGGACGCACACAAAACAAACGCGCACGCACACATAAAACACACGCATGCATACATAGACATGCACTGACAAACGCACACACACACGGTGACATGCAAACATAAAACACACGCACGCACGAACACATAAAACAAACGCGGATTTTTTTTTAGAATAGAATAGAATAGAAAAGCTTTATTCATCCCCAGAGGGGAAACACACTTTCACAACAGCGCAGATTAAAAAAAATATATATAGGTTTGTTTGTGATGTGTAGTTATGCGTTTGTGTGCATGTCACTGGTGTGTGTGCGCATGTGTCAGTGTGCGTCTGCGTGTGCGTGCGTGTGTGTGTTTTATGTGTGCATGTCACCGTGTGTGTGTGCGTGTGTCAGTGCATGTCTGTGTGTGCATGCGTGTGTTTAATGTGTGCGTGCGCGTTTGTTTTGTGTGCGTCCGCGTTTGTTTTATGTGTGCGTGCGTGCGTGTGTTTATGTGTGCATGTCACCGTGTGTGTGGGCGTGTGTCAGTGCATGTCTGTGTGTGCATGCGTGTGTTTTAGGTGTGCGTGCGCGTTTCTTTGATGTGTGCGTCCGCGTTTGTTTTATGTGTGCGTGCGTGCGTGTGTTTTATGTGTGCATGTCACCGTGTGTGTGTGCGTTTGTCAGTGCATGTCCGTGTACGCATGCGTGTGTTTTATGTGTGCGTGCGCGTTTGTTTTATGTGGGTGTGCGCATTTGTTTAATGTGTGCGTTCGTGCACAGTAAATTTCCAAGTGTCAAAAAGGAAGTGTTAATGTATTTTAACTATTTCATAGACTGGTTTAACTCTTCCAGATGTAACACAACAACAACAGGTGTAAAACGTGGCTCCTCCCCCTGCAGTGCTGTTGTCAATATCCAGAGTTAAAACCCAGGTGTTATTTATTCAGTGTAAAAAGTGAATGAACACTGTCAAGGGTCAATTTAACAATATTCAGTGTTAATATCTTAATATGCTCCGCCCATTTCAAATGATCCAGAAGTTTCTAGAGTAATTGGACCTCATGGACCACCGCCATGTTTCCATTGGTAAAGACTGTGGTAAGTCTCTCCATCTGCTGACTTATATTTAAATGAATTAAACGATTTATACAATTGTATTCACCGTGACTGTACTACCATTCGCTTTTTAGACTTCTAATGTAGATGAATTGCTATGTGGTTCACCAACATTAAGTTACATTCTATTACTTGTAATGCGGTACAGTTAACCTGCGCAGTGAACACCACGTGTAGACACTTGTAACCAATACCACTATGGATTATTGTGTATATTCGGTTTATGGTGCTCGCTCAAAACAACAGATATATATGCTGTCTGTACATGCGCGCGCCAGTAAGTACGGTAGATCATTCCCGCGCCACTCCCCCTCTGTCAGGCTTTAGTTTTTAGTAATGTAACCCAGCCGTTTATTTGTCGTTTTATGTTTCAATTATTTTCACTGGAAGTATATAATTAAACCCAGTTGTTATTTTCGTGTTTTATGTTTTATTACTTTTCAATGCATGTATCGCATCAAGACACTGTCGCTTTAAGACGGCCATTGTTTTTTACCTGCGTTCCACGGATGAGACGCGTGGTGTTCAGATGCTTCAGCGGCTCAGAGACTGAGACACGTGTAAGTAAGTAAGTAAGTAAGTAATATTTATTTATATAGCGCTTTTCGAGACCAGGGTCACAAAGCGCTTTAACAATCAAAAACAATACTCAAAACAGTACATACTTCAAAGATCAAGACAACACCGAGAACAACAAGTTCGAGAAATTCAAGGAAAAGCCTGAACAAATAGAAACGTCTTAAGATGTTTCTTAAAGGAGTCAGTAGACTCCATCAAGCGCAAAGAGAGAGGAAGATTGTTCCAAAGCTTAGGAGCAACAGCCTGAAAAGATTTCTCTCCTCTGGTCCTGAGCCGTGTGCGTGGAACCATCAGTAGATTCTGATCCACAGACCTCAGAGACCGAGCTGGGGTGTAAGGCTGGATCAGATCAGTGATGTAAGGAGGAGCCTGACCATGAATAGCTCTGAAAGTAAGAACCAGAATTTTAAAGTTGATCCTGAAAGAAACTGGAAGCCAGTGAAGAGTTTTAAGGATCGGAGAAATGTGAGTTCTCCTACTTGAGCGGGTCAGAATTCTCGCTGCAGAGTTCTGAATCAACTGCAGACGAGACAGCTCCTTCTTGTTAAGACATGAAAACAAACCGTTACAATAGTCCAGACGAGAAGAAACAAACGCATGGATTACAAGCTCCAGATCATGTTGTGACAACATTTTCCTAAGTTTAGAGATTTTTCTCAGTTGAAGGAAACAGTTTCTGGTCAGTTTTCTGCAGTGTTGAACAAGAGACATGTCTTTATCAAATACAACACCCAGGTTTCTCAGGCTCAGTTTGACAGACTGACCTAAGTCACCCAAGTACTGACTCAACCATGGAATCTTATCATCAGGAGCAATCACCAGAGTTTCAGTTTTGTCCACATTAAGCTGTAAAGTGTGCCAACGCTCCTGCAATTTTACTGAATACACTCGCTTATCACTCCTAGGTGAGCCTAAACAATACGTTTATATTATTGTTTATATTGCTGTGTGTAAATGAATGTTGTGTCGAAGCAGCTATTTAAGTTTTTGTGTGAAACTTGAAGCATTGTTTTATAACTTTATTCAAGTGTATATTTTCGATAGTATTTTATATTGTACTGTTTCACTTTGTTTTGAAAGTAAGTTGCACTTTATATTTTGTTATCGCGTGGTGTTCAGATGCTTCAGCGGCTCAGAGTTCACCGCATCTGTTATTTAACACGCCGATTAAACGTTCGTGCTGTTGTATGGTTAACAAGCGTTGAATGTGTTGAAGGTGCCGTAGCTAAGAATCTTGAATATTAATAAAATAAATCGCCTACCATGACCCACCAATATAGCAAACTTTTTATTGGAATATAAATATATTTTCGTCCTTCAAAATAACAAACAAAATACGTGTGTGAGTTACATTATAATTTAAAAAAGCTAAGTTTTAGCGAACTAGCTCTCGTGTTAACGCACCACAGAAAGTTACATTACACGCAATGAAACATTATTTCTGAGTCTTAAAGCAATAATGATATCTTACCTCAATAGACGAGTGACGCGCACCTGATTCCGTCAAGTTATGCACAAACGTGAGGATAAAATGCGATCGATCTTTGTCAACAAGTGTGACGTCATCATCCGGAAGTTGCGTATGCGGCAATTTGAAAACTTTTTAGCTGACGCTAAATTTAAACTAAACTTAACTCGGTCTTTATACAAGCACGCATCTACTATTGTATTCATGGCGCTTTTAAACAAACAAGCACAATATCTCATTGTATTCCTGTGGTGTGACGTCACCGCTGCAGGATCAGTTGATTAGCATGTGTGACGTCACCCCTGCAGACTCGCGATTAATGTTGACAAACGTCACGTAGACGCTCATAATCGCAGCTAAATAAAAAGAAAACATATGTCCATAAACGCAATCTCAATGAAAGCTTCTATTTTCATAGAAAAGCGCACCGGATTATAAAGAGGATCAAGCGAAATAGCACAGACTTTATTTTACTCATTCATAAAACAATGTCAACATTATGGAGTTGAAACACCTAAAAATATACAATATAGTCACTTTTACAGGACCTTTTAAGCATGTTTTAATCCGCGAGAGCTTCTTGACTTCCGCGATGCGTAAACAATCCAAGCTCCAAAAAATTAAAATTAAGCATTTTTACCGATTTATATTCACTCTGTACCTCCTTAAAGTGGTTTGAGGTCGTTAAGCACAATCAGGATTAGAATCACACTGTTGACATTAAACATTTCAAATGAGCTTCATAGTTGTAGAATTACGGTAGCCAAATGAAACAGCGACACGTCACGTTACCAAGGCAACGAAGAGATGGGCGACGCGTCAAATGTAACCCGGGTCGTTTGAATCCGACGTCGGGGGGTGCTCTGTATAATACTGGGTGACCCGTGCGTGTCAATGCGTGCGCGCGTGTCAATGTGCGTCAATACGTGTGTGTCAATGTGCGTCAATGTGCGTCAATACGTGTGTGTGTGTCAATGTGCGTCAATGCGTGCGGGTGTGTCAATGCGTATAGACGTGTGTTTATATGTGTGTACATATATGTGTGTATGTGTATAGACGTGTGTGTGTATATATGTGTGTGTATGTGTATAGACGTGTGTGTGTATATATATGTGTGTATGTGTATAGACGTGTGTGTGTGTATATATGTGTGTGTATAGACGTGTGTGTATATATATGTGTGTATGTGTATAGACGTGTGTGTATATGTGTGTATGTGTATAGACGTGTGTGTGTGTGTGTGTGTGTGTATATATATATACGTGTGTGTGTTTATATATGTGTGTATGTGTATAGACGTGTGTGTGTATATATATGTGTGTATATGTGTGTATGTGTATAGACGTGTGTGTGTGTATATGTGTGTATGTGTATAGACGTGTGTGTATATATATGTGTGTATATGTGTGTATGTGTATAGACGTGTGTGTATATATATGTGTGTATGTGTATAGACGTGTGTGTGTATATGTATATGTGTGTATGTGTATAGACGTGTGTGTGTGTGTGTGTGTGTGTATATACTGTATATATATTGTAACGATCCTGTTTGTTCTGTTCATTAATGTTGCGGGCACTTTAAGAAGGTGAGTCTGTGCGCATGCGCAGTTGTTGTTAGAGAGATTTCGCGTTCAACTAGTGGTGTGAAGAACGAGCGGCGTTGGTTGTGGCCGAAACAATAACCTCTCTGTGAGTACAGCGAACAAAGAAACAATATCTGTGCAAGACAACCGTCTGGTCATGTGTGGAGGACCAAACGTTACATTGGTGTCAGAAGCGACTTTTTCGGACCTGCTCCTGAGGCGAAGCTAACGGTTATTAGCAACGAACTTTGCTAACGAACGTCCCCGGTATGTACGGGAAAGTGAAGAGCGAAAGTGAGGAGATGGACGTTGGTGCGAGACGACGGGACCATGCTCAACAGTTAAGAGACGCTGTGTTACAACTCTCAGAAGAAGAATGTGCGTCAATGCGTGCGCCAATGTGCAGCAACTGGGCTTCATCAAGTATCAAACAGATCACACATCACACCTACCATGATTTTGTTCAATGAGATGAAAACTTATTTGATGTTCAATCCAGTGTTCAGGTTGACTTCAGTGCTTATGTTTTAGTAGAAGTGAAGCTGTGGTGCTTTAGTTTAATACATGGACACAGCACTAAACTTTGTTGTTGGTTGTTAGTTGTTTTTTTAGATTTTGGGATCAACCGTCACTTTTTAGTAATGGGAGAATTATTTCTCTGCACTGTGCGAGTCGTCCCAGAGCCATTGTTCAGCCTGAAGCCAATACGTTTTTAGGTTGAAAAGTTTGCCCCCCTGAAAAAATGTAATGCCCCCCCTTAAATGTTTTTCTGCAGCCGGGTCTGTCAGTGTTATACTAGATCCACTCAGTATAAACTGTTGTCAACATTGAAGTCAAATCATCTCCAGAAATGATACTTTGTGATGAAGTCTTAATGTTAAAAGAGACAAATGTAATAATATCTTTAATGAATCAATTCATGTACATTTATATCAAACCTGCTATTCCCTGCATGATGGGATCAGAAACACTAGAATTCTACTTTCTCGGGACGTTTTAGATTTACAACGACGACATCATTAAAAGTGTGAACTGCAGTCACACTGCAAGTTTATGTCCATAATCCTTAGATATTCTCTCCAAATGAGAACAATTTAACAGAAGAGTTTAACATTACCTTGGCTGTAGTCATGCTCTGTAGACAGAAGCTTCACCTGCACAGGTGATCTCATTAGCTCGTCCTGTCTCTCCACCTGCACGCAAAGCAACTTGTACTCTCTGCTGCCCTCTAGTGTTGCTAAAACGATTTATTATGTCCAATAAACAAACCTACAGAAAGACTTAACAGTGTGGGTCTTTCTTTTTATTTCAAGGGTCCCCATTTTATCTCAAACATCAATATAGCTAATATTTAACACTAATTGGTAAATATCAAACATGTATGCTTCATTACAGTTGAAACAATTGTTCTCTGGTAACAAATATTTATCATTAAACATGTGTGTTCATGTATGATCCATGGCACTCATCATGATGGACAAATATGATGGAAAAACATTCTATTAGTGTCAGTACAGTACACGAGGTTGGAAATCAACCACGCATTTGCGCATGCGTTGTCCACCTACAAGGAGGTTTATAACGGTCAGACGCGGAAGAATCTACGAAACTATCACTGATAGATTCTCAAAAATCATCTGATATTAAATGATCTTTTCTCTCAAGGATAAGGATGTTGAAGGAGTGACGTCACAGTGTCCACTGTTGAAGGATAAGGATGTTGAGTGTCCAGCTGGAAGGAGCACAGGTACATGTTGTGGTTTATTAAAGTCTCTTTTCATTTTATTGACATCGGTAAATGTAACGCTAAGTTTAAGTGAAGGTATCAAGACCTGTCGCCCTTCCCAGCTATCTTCTAAATAATCCACGGAGGAAAAATTCAGAAAAAAAAGTCTTATATAGATCCAGAGCGGTCCGTAATAGGAACAAAAAAACAAAACAGGCACTCGGGGCGAAGGCAGGGCACTTCTGGAGATCGGGGTCCCAACAGCAACTAAAACAAAAAGACAAAAGGACTCACTTGAGTAAATAAAAGTGCTGACAACGTCAGGAGTATCCAAAGGATTATCCAGTTGTGATTCAAAGGCGAGGAGCGAGATCGAAAGGACAGCCAACCTGGTCTGGAAACGCAATACTCTGGCGAGTTCTTCCGGGTAGAGACGCTCCTTATCAATGGGAAGAACCCGCCACTCCATCATCCCCAGCCGCGCACCTGCCAGCGTCTGTCACTCAAAACACAGGACACATGAAAACGGAAAACCACCTTCAAAATAAAACAAAAGAACATAAGCATGACACTTGTATGTTGATTCTATCAAATGTATTCTGCCTATTTTAAATGTTGACCTTTTTTCTTATAAGAGTAACTGTCAGGAGTCTTGATGTAAAACGTCACTCAAATGTGTCATTTATTTATTTCTCTCACAGGATTCAGAGTCAATGTTCATTGCACAGAATTTCCATCTCCGTCCTGCACTGTCTGTGATGATGGAACTTACATGGACAAATTGAACCGAGAGAAACATGGTTTCAAGTGTCTCGTCTGTACTGAAGGTAAAGTTTGTTCTTCACTAGAATGATGAGTTGGTCAGTATGTAGATGTGATGTAGAATTTGTTATTGACTAACAGGACTGAGAGAGATCAGATCCTGTACCTTCACAGCAAACACCAAGTGTGAACCTCTGGAGGGTTTTTTCTGTGTGGACGGCTCAGTGGACACATGTGTGGCAGCACAGCAACACTCCACATGTGAACCAGGACAGTTCATCATCAGAGCAGGCGAGTTTCACATCCAACATGTGAAATGCAAGAGTGCAGAAACTATAAGACACACACAATGTTCTTCACAGGAACGTCCTCCACAGACACTGAGTGTGGAACCTGCAGTGAAGGAACATTTTCAAATGGAACGTTCACGTCATGTCAGGATCACAAACAGTGAGTGAAGCTTCACAAATGTTTGCTCCAGATGTTTTCTTCTAAACTGTCTCCACTTGTCTTTGTAGATGTTCAACATATCTACGAGAAGGAACTATTTCTTCTGACTCTGTATGTCGAGAAGGTTTGACACCAGGAGAAGTGGCTGGAATTATTGTTGCTGTGATCGTTCTACTGATCACATGTTCTGTAGTTTATTGGTATAAAAAAAGAAAAAGAGGTAAAAAACAAATGCATTCATAAAAATCACATTATTATATTGATTTGTGTTTATCTGGAGTCATTTCCTTGAATTATTTTTCTCCTTAACCAGATGGAAAAGAGTTCAAGAGAAGAAGGAAGGTATGTAAGAATGTTTTTTAGTCATTTATCAAAGTGATTTAATGTTTAAATGTAATGTTGATTAATTTTGCAAATGTCATCACTTGTACAATTAAAATGAATGTCAATTTTGGTTTAATATCTTCAGCACTGCAGTATTTGTGCATCAGAGAAACGATCATTATTTCTTATTAGGAGGTGGCAGTGGGAATGAATGAATGTATGGATTCAACGGAGCATCCGTGAGAATTTCAATTAGTTTGAGCTTTTTTTTTAATCTAAACTGACTTATTTTTTTCTTGTCTTAGATCAATTTATTCATCTGAGAATAAGTCCGATGAAGTGGAACATGTTCCACTGATGGTAGAACCCGGGGAAGACCCAGAACACACTGAAGAAGCATGTTCCTCCACTGGGCTGGAAACACAGGGGGGTCCTCCAGAAAGAGCTGGACGATGTAACTGGGGAGAAGAAAGTATGGACCTCTCTGCTGAAGCTGCTGCCCCCGTGACAAGAATCCAGATAAACAGACCAGAGATAGCAGACGTTGAATATGAACTAATTGGACACGAGGATATTAAAGTAGATTGTTCAGTCATTCAATAGAATGTTTGAGTTTTATACAACATGAAAAATGTGTTCATAAATGATGTGTTCAGTGAACATAACATATTTCTGGCTGTTTTCATTTGCCTGTGTGTGTAGCTTAGTCTGTGATATAGAAAACAGTTTCTGTCAAAGCTTTCATTAATCTCATAAATGGCTGATCAGTTAAACATCAGCCAGGTTTGAGGATGTACTTCACTCCACAGCCGTCAGTGTTGCTTGTTCTTTCACTGCCCTTTTTGTGAGGTCACCAAATTCAGACCAGCACAGATGGACAAAACCCAACAGCACATACAAAGCCACTTGAGAAAGGCAATCATCATGGAGGTGTGTACAGTATATGTTTAGTTAGTTCCTCGTATATTGCATCATAAAAGTCTAACCGTTTACATTTTTATGTTTGACAGACTATCCGATACACAGATGTGGGCTGCAGACCAGAACCTCACGTCCATTGTCATGTGCGTGTCAATGTGTGTCAATGCGCGCGTGTGTCAATGTGCGTCAATGCTTGCGCGAGTGTCAATGTGCGTCAATGCTTGCGTGCGTGTCAATGCGTGTGCGTGTGTCAATATGCTTGCGCGCGTGTCAATGTGCGTCAATGCTTGCGCGCGTGTCAATGTGCGTCAATGCGCGCGTGCGTGTCAATGTGCGTCAATGCGCCCGTGCGTGTCAATGCGTGTGCGTGCGTCAATATGCGCGCGAGTGTCAATGTGCGTCAATGCTTGCGCGCGTGTCAATGTGCGTCAATGCTTGCGCGTGTGTCAATGTGCGTCAATGCTTGCGCGTGTCAACACACAACACACGCACGCACACATTAAACAAATGCGCACACCCACATTAAACAAACGCGCACGCACACATAAAACACACGCATGCATACACAGACATGCACTGACAAACGCACACACACACGGTGACATGCAAACATAAAACACACGCACGCACGCACACATAAAACAAACGCGGATTTTATAGGTTTGTTTGTGATGTGTAGTTATGCGTTTGTGTGCATGTCATTGGTGTGTGTGCGCATGTGTCAGTGTGTCTGCGTGTGCGTGCGTGTGTGTGTTTTATGTGTGCATGTCACCGTGTGTGTGCGTGTGTCAGTGCATGTCTGTGTGTGCATGCGTGTGTTTTGTGTGCGTCCGCGTTTGTTTTATGTGTGCGTGCGTGCGTGTGTTTTATGTGTGCATGTCACATGAAACAAATGCGCGCACGCACACATAAAACAAATGCGCGCATGCACACATAAAACAAATGCGCGCATGCACACATAAAGCAAATGCGCGCATGCACACATAAAACAAATGCGCGCATGCACACATAAAACAAATGCGCGCACGTCACATAAAACAAATGCGCGCACGCACACATAAAACAAATGCGCGCACGCACATATTAAAGAAATGCGCACGCGCACACAAAACAAAGGCGCAAGAGCACACAAAACAAATGCGCGGGCACAGATAAAACAAATGCACACGCACACAACACACGCACGCACACATTAAACAAATGCGCACACCCACAAAAAACAAACGCGCACGCACACATAAAACACACGCATGCATACACAGACATGCACTGACAAACGCACACACACACGGTGACATGCAAACATAAAACACACGCACGCACGCACACATAAAACAAACGCGGGTTTTATAGGTTTGTTTGTGATGTGTAGTTATGCGTTTGTGTGCATGTCATTGGTGTGTGTGCGCATGTGTCAGTGTGTGTCTGCGTGTGCGTGCGTGTGTGTGTTTTATGTGTGCATGTCACCGTGTGTGTGCGTGTGTCAGTGCATGTCTGTGTGTGCATGCGTGTGTTTTGTGTGCGTCCGCGTTTGTTTTATGTGTGCGTGCGTGCGTGTGTTTTATGTGTGCATGTCACATGAAACAAATGCGCGCACGCACACATAAAACAAATGCGCGCATGCACACATAAAACAAATGCGCGCATGCACACATAAAACAAATGCGCGCATGCACACATAAAGCAAATGCGCGCATGCACACATAAAACAAATGCGCGCACGTCACATAAAACAAATGCGCGCACGCACACATAAAACAAATGCGCGCACGCACATATTAAAGAAATGCGCACGCGCACACAAAACAAATGCGCAAGAGCACACAAAACAAATGCGCGCGCACAGATAAAACAAATGCACACGCACACAACACACGCACGCACACATTAAACAAATGCGCACACCCACATAAAACAAACGCGCACGCACACATAAAACACACGCATGCACTGACAAACGCACACACACACGGTGACATGCAAACATAAAACACACGCACGCACGCACACATAAAACAAACGCGGATTTTATAGGTTTGTTTGTGATCTGTAGTTATGCGTTTGTGTGCATGTCATTGGTGTGTGTGCGCATGTGTCAGTGTGTGTCTGCGTGTGCGTGCGTGTGTGTGTTTTATGTGTGCATGTCACCGTGTGTGTGCGTGTGTCAGTGCATGTCTGTGTGTGCATGCGTGTGTGTGTTTTATGTGTGCATGTCACCGTGTGTGTGCGTGTGTCAGTGCATGTCTGTGTGTGCATGCGTGTGTTTTGTGTGCGTCCGCGTTTGTTTTATGTGTGCGTGCGTGCGTGTGTTTTATGTGTGCATGTCACATGAAACAAATGCGCGCACGCACACATAAAACAAATGCGCGCATGCACACATAAAACAAATGCGCGCATGCACACATAAAACAAATGCGCGCGCGCGCACACAAAACACACGGATGCACACACAGACATGCACTGACACACGCACACACACACGGTGACATGCACACATAAAACAAACGCGGACGCACACAAAACAATGTGCGTCAATGCTTGCGCGTGTCAACACACAACACACGCACGCACACATTAAACAAATGCGCACACCCACATTAAACAAACGCGCACGCACACATAAAACACACGCATGCATACACAGACATGCACTGACAAACGCACACACACACGGTGACATGCAAACATAAAACACACGCACGCACGCACACATAATGCGTGTGTTTTGTGTGCGTCCGCGTTTGTTTTATGTGTGCGTGCGTGCGTGTGTTTTATGTGTGCATGTCACATGAAACAAATGCGCGCACGCACACATAAAACAAATGCGCGCATGCACACATAAAACAAATGCGCGCATGCACACATAAAGCAAATGCGCGCATGCACACATAAAACAAATGCGCGCACGTCACATAAAACAAATGCGCGCACGCACACATAAAACAAATGCGCGCACGCACATATTAAAGAAATGCGCACGCGCACACAAAACAAATGCGCAAGAGCACACAAAACAAATGCGCGCGCACAGATAAAACAAATGCACACGCACACAACACACGCACGCACACATTAAACAAATGCGCACACCCACATAAAACAAACGCGCACGCACACATAAAACACACGTATGCATACACAGACATGCACTGACAAAAACACACACACACGGTGACATGCAAACATAAAACACACGCACGCACGCACACATAAAACAAACGCGGGTTTTATAGGTTTGTTTGTGATGTGTAGTTATGCGTTTGTGTGCATGTCATTGGTGTGTGTGCGCATGTGTCAGTGTGTGTCTGCGTGTGCGTGCGTGTGTGTGTGTGTTTTATGTGTGCATGTCACCGTGTGTGTGCGTGTGTCAGTGCATGTCTGTGTGTGCATTCGTGTGTTTTGTGTGTGTCCGCGTTTGTTTTATGTGTGCGTGCGTGCGTGTGTTTTATGTGTGCATGTCACATGAAACAAATGCGCGCACGCACACATAAAACAAATGCGCGCATGCACACATAAAACAAATGCGCGCATGCACACATAAAACAAATGCGCGCATGCACACATAAAGCAAATGCGCGCATGCACACATAAAACAAATGCGCGCCCGTCACATAAAACAAATGCGCGCACGCACACATAAAACAAATGCGCGCACGCACATATTAAAGAAATGCGCACGCGCACACAAAACAAATGCGCAAGAGCACACAAAACAAATGCGCGCGCACAGATAAAACAAATGCACACGCACACAACACACGCACGCACACATTAAACAAATGCGCACACCCACATAAAACAAACGCGCACGCACACATAAAACACACGCATGCATACACAGACATGCACTGACAAACGCACACACACACGGTGACATGCAAACATAAAACACACGCACGCACGCACACATAAAACAAACGCGGATTTTATAGGTTTGTTTGTGATCTGTAGTTATGCGTTTGTGTGCATGTCATTGGTGTGTGTGCGCATGTGTCAGTGTGTGTCTGCGTGTGCGTGCGTGTGTGTGTTTTATGTGTGCATGTCACCGTGTGTGTGCGTGTGTCAGTGCATGTCTGTGTGTGCATGCGTGTGTGTGTTTTATGTGTGCATGTCACCGTGTGTGTGCGTGTGTCAGTGCATGTCTGTGTGTGCATGCGTGTGTTTTGTGTGCGTCCGCGTTTGTTTTATGTGTGCGTGCGTGCGTGTGTTTTATGTGTGCATGTCACATGAAACAAATGCGCGCACGCACACATAAAACAAATGCGCGCATGCACACATAAAACAAATGCGCGCATGCACACATAAAACAAATGCGCGCGCGCGCACACAAAACACACGGATGCACACACAGACATGCACTGACACACGCACACACACACGGTGACATGCACACATAAAACAAACGCGGACGCACACAAAACAAACGCGCACGCACACATAAAACACACGCATGCATACATAGACATGCACTGACAAACGCACACACACACGGTGACATGCAAACATAAAACACACGCACGCACGAACACATAAAACAAACGCGGATTTTTTTTAGAATAGAATAGAATAGAAAAGCTTTATTCATCCCCAGAGGGGAAACACACTTTCACAACAGCGCAGATTAAAAAAAATATATATAGGTTTGTTTGTGATGTGTAGTTATGCGTTTGTGTGCATGTCACTGGTGTGTGTGCGCATGTGTCAGTGTGTGTCTGCGTGTGCGTGCGTGTGTGTGTTTTATGTTTGCATGTCACCGTGTGTGTGTGCGTGTGTCAGTGCATGTCTGTGTGTGCATGCGTGTGTTTAATGTGTGCGTGCGCGTTTGTTTTGTGTGCGTCCGCGTTTGTTTTATGTGTGCGTGCGTGCGTGTGTTTATGTGTGCATGTCACCGTGTGTGTGGGCGTGTGTCAGTGCATGTCTGTGTGTGCATGCGTGTGTTTTATGTGTGCGTGCGCGTTTGTTTTATGTGGGTGTGCGCATTTGTTTAATGTGTGCGTTCGTGCACAGTAAATTTCCAAGTGTCAAAAAGGAAGTGTTAATGTATTTTAACTATTTCATAGACTGGTTTAACTCTTCCAGATGTAACACAACAACAACAGGTGTAAAACGTGGCTCCTCCCCCTGCAGTGCTGTTGTCAATATCCAGAGTTAAAACCCAGGTGTTATTTATTCAGTGTAAAAAGTGAATGAACACTGTCAAGGGTCAATTTAACAATATTCAGTGTTAATATCTTAATATGCTCCGCCCATTTCAAATGATCCAGAAGTTTCTAGAGTAATTGGACCTCATGGACCACCGCCATGTTTCCATTGGTAAAGACTGTGGTAAGTCTCTCCATCTGCTGACTTATATTTAAATGAATTAAACGATTTATACAATTGTATTCACCGTGACTGTACTACCATTCGCTTTTTAGACTTCTAATGTAGATGAATTGCTATGTGGTTCACCAACATTAAGTTACATTCTATTACTTGTAATGCGGTACAGTTAACCTGCGCAGTGAACACCACGTGTAGACACTTGTAACCAATACCACTATGGATTATTGTGTATATTCGGTTTATGGTGCTCGCTCAAAACAACAGATGTATATGCTGTCTGTACATGCGCGCGCCAGTAAGTACGGTAGATCATTCCCGCGCCACTCCCCCTCTGTCAGGCTTTAGTTTTTAGTAATGTAACCCAGCCGTTTATTTGTCGTTTTATGTTTCAATTATTTTCACTGGAAGTATATAATTAAACCCAGTTGTTATTTTCGTGTTTTATGTTTTATTACTTTTCAATGCATGTATCGCATCAAGACACTGTCGCTTTAAGACGGCCATTGTTTTTTACCTGCGTTCCACGGATGAGACGCGTGGTGTTCAGATGCTTCAGCGGCTCAGAGACTGAGACACGTGTAAGTAAGTAAGTAAATAAGTAATATTTATTTATATAGCGCTTTTCGAGACCAGGGTCACAAAGCGCTTTAACAATCAAAAACAATACTCAAAACAGTACATACTTCAAAGATCAAGACAACACCGAGAACAACAAGTTCGAGAAATTCAAGGAAAAGCCTGAACAAATAGAAACGTCTTAAGATGTTTCTTAAAGGAGTCAGTAGACTCCATCAAGCGCAAAGAGAGAGGAAGATTGTTCCAAAGCTTAGGAGCAACAGCCTGAAAAGATTTCTCTCCTCTGGTCCTGAGCCGTGTGCGTGGAACCATCAGTAGATTCTGATCCACAGACCTCAGAGACCGAGCTGGGGTGTAAGGCTGGATCAGATCAGTGATGTAAGGAGGAGCCTGACCATGAATAGCTCTGAAAGTAAGAACCAGAATTTTAAAGTTGATCCTGAAAGAAACTGGAAGCCAGTGAAGAGTTTTAAGGATCGGAGAAATGTGAGTTCTCCTACTTGAGCGGGTCAGAATTCTCGCTGCAGAGTTCTGAATCAACTGCAGACGAGACAGCTCCTTCTTGTTAAGACATGAAAACAAACCGTTACAATAGTCCAGACGAGAAGAAACAAACGCATGGATTACAAGCTCCAGATCATGTTGTGACAACATTTTCCTAAGTTTAGAGATTTTTCTCAGTTGAAGGAAACAGTTTCTGGTCAGTTTTCTGCAGTGTTGAACAAGAGACATGTCTTTATCAAATACAACACCCAGGTTTCTCAGGCTCAGTTTGACAGACTGACCTAAGTCACCCAAGTACTGACTCAACCATGGAATCTTATCATCAGGAGCAATCACCAGAGTTTCAGTTTTGTCCACATTAAGCTGTAAAGTGTGCCAACGCTCCTGCAATTTTACTGAATACACTCGCTTATCACTCCTAGGTGAGCCTAAACAATACGTTTATATTATTGTTTATATTGCTGTGTGTAAATGAATGTTGTGTCGAAGCAGCTATTTAAGTTTTTGTGTGAAACTTGAAGCATTGTTTTATAACTTTATTCAAGTGTATATTTTCGATAGTATTTTATATTGTACTGTTTCACTTTGTTTTGAAAGTAAGTTGCACTTTATATTTTGTTATCGCGTGGTGTTCAGATGCTTCAGCGGCTCAGAGTTCACCGCATCTGTTATTTAACACGCCGATTAAACGTTCGTGCTGTTGTATGGTTAACAAGCGTTGAATGTGTTGAAGGTGCCGTAGCTAAGAATCTTGAATATTAATAAAATAAATCGCCTACCATGACCCACCAATATAGCAAACTTTTTATTGGAATATAAATATATTTTCGTCCTTCAAAATAACAAACAAAATACGTGTGTGAGTTACATTATAATTAAAAAAGCTAAGTTTTAGCGAACTAGCTCTCGTGTTAACGCACCACAGAAAGTTACATTACACGCAATGAAACATTATTTCTGAGTCTTAAAGCAATAATGATATCTTACCTCAATAGACGAGTGACGCGCACCTGATTCCGTCAAGTTATGCACAAACGTGAGGATAAAATGCGATCGATCTTTGTCAACAAGTGTGACGTCATCATCCGGAAGTTGCGTATGCGGCAATTTGAAAACTTTTTAGCTGACGCTAAATTTAAACTAAACTTAACTCGGTCTTTATACAAGCACGCATCTA
Source organism: Callionymus lyra (assembly GCF_982586985.1). Classification (NCBI taxonomy): domain Eukaryota; kingdom Metazoa; phylum Chordata; class Actinopteri; order Syngnathiformes; family Callionymidae; genus Callionymus; species Callionymus lyra. Next base: position 52,029 of record NW_028258540.1, on the reverse strand, counting down.
CTATTGTATTCATGGCGCTTTTAAACAAACAAGCACAATATCTCATTGTATTCCTGTGGTGTGACGTCACCGCTGCAGGATCAGTTGATTAGCATGTGTGACGTCACCCCTGCAGACTCGCGATTAATGTTGACAAACGTCACGTAGACGCTCATAATCGCAGCTAAATAAAAAGAAAACATATGTCCATAAACGCAATCTCAATGAAAGCTTCTATTTTCATAGAAAAGCGCACCGGATTATAAAGAGGATCAAGCGAAATAGCACAGACTTTATTTTACTCATTCATAAAACAATGTCAACATTATGGAGTTGAAACACCTAAAAATATACAATATAGTCACTTTTACAGGACCTTTTAAGCATGTTTTAATCCGCGAGAGCTTCTTGACTTCCGCGATGCGTAAACAATCCAAGCTCCAAAAAATTAAAATTAAGCATTTTTACCGATTTCTATTCACTCTGTACCTCCTTAAAGTGGTTTGAGGTCGTTAAGCACAATCAGGATTAGAATCACACTGTTGACATTAAACATTTCAAATGAGCTTCATAGTTGTAGAATTACGGTAGCCAAATGAAACAGCGACACGTCACGTTACCAAGGCAACGAAGAGATGGGCGACGCGTCAAATGTAACCCGGGTCGTCAATGCGTGCGGGTGTGTCAATGCGTATAGACGTGTGTTTATATGTGTGTACATATATGTGTGTATGTGTATAGACGTGTGTGTGTATATGTGTGTGTGTATGTGTATAGACGTGTGTGTGTATATATATGTGTGTATGTGTATAGACGTGTGTGTGTGTATATATGTGTGTGTATAGACGTGTGTGTATATATATGTGTGTATGTGTATAGACGTGTGTGTATATGTGTGTATGTGTATAGACGTGTGTGTGTGTGTGTGTGTGTATATATATATACGTGTGTGTGTTTATATATGTGTGTATGTGTATAGACGTGTGTGTGTATATATATGTGTGTATATGTGTGTATGTGTATAGACGTGTGTGTGTGTATATGTGTGTATGTGTATAGACGTGTGTGTATATATATGTGTGTATATGTGTGTATGTGTATAGACGTGTGTGTATATATACGTGTGTATGTGTATAGACGTGTGTGTGTATATGTATATGTGTGTATGTGTATAGACGTGTGTGTGTGTGTGTGTGTATATACTGTATATATATTGTAACGATCCTGTTTGTTCTGTTCATTAATGTTGCGGGCACTTTAAGAAGGTGAGTCTGTGCGCATGCGCAGTTGTTGTTAGAGAGATTTCGCGTTCAACTAGTGGTGTGAAGAACGAGCGGCGTTGGTTGTGGCCGAAACAATAACCTCTCTGTGAGTACAGCGAACAAAGAAACAATATCTGTGCAAGACAACCGTCTGGTCATGTGTGGAGGACCAAACGTTACATTGGTGTCAGAAGCGACTTTTTCGGACCTGCTCCTGAGGCGAAGCTAACGGTTATTAGCAACGAACTTTGCTAACGAACGTCCCCGGTATGTACGGGAAAGTGAAGAGCGAAAGTGAGGAGATGGACGTTGGTGCGAGACGACGGGACCATGCTCAACAGTTAAGAGACGCTGTGTTACAACTCTCAGAAGAAGAATGTGCGTCAATGCGTGCGCCAATGTGCAGCAACTGGGCTTCATCAAGTATCAAACAGATCACACATCACACCTACCATGATTTTGTTCAATGAGATGAAAACTTATTTGATGTTCAATCCAGTGTTCAGGTTGACTTCAGTGCTTATGTTTTAGTAGAAGTGAAGCTGTGGTGCTTTAGTTTAATACATGGACACAGCACTAAACTTTGTTGTTGGTTGTTAGTTGTTTTTTTAGATTTTGGGATCAACCGTCACTTTTTAGTAATGGGAGAATTATTTCTCTGCACTGTGCGAGTCGTCCCAGAGCCATTGTTCAGCCTGAAGCCAATACGTTTTTAGGTTGAAAAGTTTGCCCCCCTGAAAAAATGTAATGCCCCCCCTTAAATGTTTTTCTGCAGCCGGGTCTGTCAGTGTTATACTAGATCCACTCAGTATAAACTGTTGTCAACATTGAAGTCAAATCATCTCCAGAAATGATACTTTGTGATGAAGTCTTAATGTTAAAAGAGACAAATGTAATAATATCTTTAATGAATCAATTCATGTACATTTATATCAAACCTGCTATTCCCTGCATGATGGGATCAGAAACACTAGAATTCTACTTTCTCGGGACGTTTTAGATTTACAACGACGACATCATTAAAAGTGTGAACTGCAGTCACACTGCAAGTTTATGTCCATAATCCTTAGATATTCTCTCCAAATGAGAACAATTTAACAGAAGAGTTTAACATTACCTTGGCTGTAGTCATGCTCTGTAGACAGAAGCTTCACCTGCACAGGTGATCTCATTAGCTCGTCCTGTCTCTCCACCTGCACGCAAAGCAACTTGTACTCTCTGCTGCCCTCTAGTGTTGCTAAAACGATTTATTATGTCCAATAAACAAACCTACAGAAAGACTTAACAGTGTGGGTCTTTCTTTTTATTTCAAGGGTCCCCATTTTATCTCAAACATCAATATAGCTAATATTTAACACTAATTGGTAAATATCAAACATGTATGCTTCATTACAGTTGAAACAATTGTTCTCTGGTAACAAATATTTATCATTAAACATGTGTGTTCATGTATGATCCATGGCACTCATCATGATGGACAAATATGATGGAAAAACATTCTATTAGTGTCAGTACAGTACACGAGGTTGGAAATCAACCACGCATTTGCGCATGCGTTGTCCACCTACAAGGAGGTTTATAACGGTCAGACGCGGAAGAATCTACGAAACTATCACTGATAGATTCTCAAAAATCATCTGATATTAAATGATCTTTTCTCTCAAGGATAAGGATGTTGAAGGAGTGACGTCACAGTGTCCACTGTTGAAGGATAAGGATGTTGAGTGTCCAGCTGGAAGGAGCACAGGTACATGTTGTGGTTTATTAAAGTCTCTTTTCATTTTATTGACATCGGTAAATGTAACGCTAAGTTTAAGTGAAGGTATCAAGACCTGTCGCCCTTCCCAGCTATCTTCTAAATAATCCACGGAGGAAAAATTCAGAAAAAAAAGTCTTATATAGATCCAGAGCGGTCCGTAATAGGAACAAAAAAACAAAACAGGCACTCGGGGCGAAGGCAGGGCACTTCTGGAGATCGGGGTCCCAACAGCAACTAAAACAAAAAGACAAAAGGACTCACTTGAGTAAATAAAAGTGCTGACAACGTCAGGAGTATCCAAAGGATTATCCAGTTGTGATTCAAAGGCGAGGAGCGAGATCGAAAGGACAGCCAACCTGGTCTGGAAACGCAATACTCTGGCGAGTTCTTCCGGGTAGAGACGCTCCTTATCAATGGGAAGAACCCGCCACTCCATCATCCCCAGCCGCGCACCTGCCAGCGTCTGTCACTCAAAACACAGGACACATGAAAACGGAAAACCACCTTCAAAATAAAACAAAAGAACATAAGCATGACACTTGTATGTTGATTCTATCAAATGTATTCTGCCTATTTTAAATGTTGACCTTTTTTCTTATAAGAGTAACTGTCAGGAGTCTTGATGTAAAACGTCACTCAAATGTGTCATTTATTTATTTCTCTCACAGGATTCAGAGTCAATGTTCATTGCACAGAATTTCCATCTCCGTCCTGCACTGTCTGTGATGATGGAACTTACATGGACAAATTGAACCGAGAGAAACATGGTTTCAAGTGTCTCGTCTGTACTGAAGGTAAAGTTTGTTCTTCACTAGAATGATGAGTTGGTCAGTATGTAGATGTGATGTAGAATTTGTTATTGACTAACAGGACTGAGAGAGATCAGATCCTGTACCTTCACAGCAAACACCAAGTGTGAACCTCTGGAGGGTTTTTTCTGTGTGGACGGCTCAGTGGACACATGTGTGGCAGCACAGCAACACTCCACATGTGAACCAGGACAGTTCATCATCAGAGCAGGCGAGTTTCACATCCAACATGTGAAATGCAAGAGTGCAGAAACTATAAGACACACACAATGTTCTTCACAGGAACGTCCTCCACAGACACTGAGTGTGGAACCTGCAGTGAAGGAACATTTTCAAATGGAACGTTCACGTCATGTCAGGATCACAAACAGTGAGTGAAGCTTCACAAATGTTTGCTCCAGATGTTTTCTTCTAAACTGTCTCCACTTGTCTTTGTAGATGTTCAACATATCTACGAGAAGGAACTATTTCTTCTGACTCTGTATGTCGAGAAGGTTTGACACCAGGAGAAGTGGCTGGAATTATTGTTGCTGTGATCGTTCTACTGATCACATGTTCTGTAGTTTATTGGTATAAAAAAAGAAAAAGAGGTAAAAAACAAATGCATTCATAAAAATCACATTATTATATTGATTTGTGTTTATCTGGAGTCATTTCCTTGAATTATTTTTCTCCTTAACCAGATGGAAAAGAGTTCAAGAGAAGAAGGAAGGTATGTAAGAATGTTTTTTAGTCATTTATCAAAGTGATTTAATGTTTAAATGTAATGTTGATTAATTTTGCAAATGTCATCACTTGTACAATTAAAATGAATGTCAATTTTGGTTTAATATCTTCAGCACTGCAGTATTTGTGCATCAGAGAAACGATCATTATTTCTTATTAGGAGGTGGCAGTGGGAATGAATGAATGTATGGATTCAACGGAGCATCCGTGAGAATTTCAATTAGTTTGAGCTTTTTTTTTAATCTAAACTGACTTATTTTTTTCTTGTCTTAGATCAATTTATTCATCTGAGAATAAGTCCGATGAAGTGGAACATGTTCCACTGATGGTAGAACCCGGGGAAGACCCAGAACACACTGAAGAAGCATGTTCCTCCACTGGGCTGGAAACACAGGGGGGTCCTCCAGAAAGAGCTGGACGATGTAACTGGGGAGAAGAAAGTATGGACCTCTCTGCTGAAGCTGCTGCCCCCGTGACAAGAATCCAGATAAACAGACCAGAGATAGCAGACGTTGAATATGAACTAATTGGACACGAGGATATTAAAGTAGATTGTTCAGTCATTCAATAGAATGTTTGAGTTTTATACAACATGAAAAATGTGTTCATAAATGATGTGTTCAGTGAACATAACATATTTCTGGCTGTTTTCATTTGCCTGTGTGTGTAGCTTAGTCTGTGATATAGAAAACAGTTTCTGTCAAAGCTTTCATTAATCTCATAAATGGCTGATCAGTTAAACATCAGCCAGGTTTGAGGATGTACTTCACTCCACAGCCGTCAGTGTTGCTTGTTCTTTCACTGCCCTTTTTGTGAGGTCACCAAATTCAGACCAGCACAGATGGACAAAACCCAACAGCACATACAAAGCCACTTGAGAAAGGCAATCATCATGGAGGTGTGTACAGTATATGTTTAGTTAGTTCCTCGTATATTGCATCATAAAAGTCTAACCGTTTACATTTTTATGTTTGACAGACTATCCGATACACAGATGTGGGCTGCAGACCAGAACCTCACGTCCATTGTCATGTGCGTGTCAATGTGTGTCAATGCGCGCGTGTGTCAATGTGCGTCAATGCTTGCGCGCGTGTCAATGTGCGTCAATGCTTGCGTGCGTGTCAATGCGTGTGCGTGTGTCAATATGCTTGCGCGCGTGTCAATGTGCGTCAATGCTTGCGCGCGTGTCAATGTGCGTCAATGCGCGCGTGCGTGTCAATGTGCGTCAATGCGCCCGTGCGTGTCAATGCGTGTGCGTGCGTCAATATGCGCGCGAGTGTCAATGTGCGTCAATGCTTGCGCGCGTGTCAATGTGCGTCAATGCTTGCGCGTGTGTCAATGTGCGTCAATGCTTGCGCGTGTCAACACACAACACACGCACGCACACATTAAACAAATGCGCACACCCACATTAAACAAACGCGCACGCACACATAAAACACACGCATGCATACACAGACATGCACTGACAAACGCACACACACACGGTGACATGCAAACATAAAACACACGCACGCACGCACACATAAAACAAACGCGGATTTTATAGGTTTGTTTGTGATGTGTAGTTATGCGTTTGTGTGCATGTCATTGGTGTGTGTGCGCATGTGTCAGTGTGTGTCTGCGTGTGCGTGCGTGTGTGTGTTTTATGTGTGCATGTCACCGTGTGTGTGCGTGTGTCAGTGCATGTCTGTGTGTGCATGCGTGTGTTTTGTGTGCGTCCGCGTTTGTTTTATGTGTGCGTGCGTGCGTGTGTTTTATGTGTGCATGTCACATGAAACAAATGCGCGCACGCACACATAAAACAAATGCGCGCATGCACACATAAAACAAATGCGCGCATGCACACATAAAGCAAATGCGCGCATGCACACATAAAGCAAATGCGCGCATGCACACATAAAACAAATGCGCGCACGTCACATAAAACAAATGCGCGCACGCACACATAAAACAAATGCGCGCACGCACATATTAAAGAAATGCGCACGCGCACACAAAACAAATGCGCAAGAGCACACAAAACAAATGCGCGCGCACAGATAAAACAAATGCACACGCACACAACACACGCACGCACACATTAAACAAATGCGCACACCCACATAAAACAAACGCGCACGCACACATAAAACACACGCATGCATACACAGACATGCACTGACAAACGCACACACACACGGTGACATGCAAACATAAAACACACGCACGCACGCACACATAAAACAAACGCGGGTTTTATAGGTTTGTTTGTGATGTGTAGTTATGCGTTTGTGTGCATGTCATTGGTGTGTGTGCGCATGTGTCAGTGTGTGTCTGCGTGTGCGTGCGTGTGTGTGTTTTATGTGTGCATGTCACCGTGTGTGTGCGTGTGTCAGTGCATGTCTGTGTGTGCATGCGTGTGTTTTGTGTGCGTCCGCGTTTGTTTTATGTGTGCGTGCGTGTGTTTTATGTGTGCATGTCACATGAAACAAATGCGCGCACGCACATATAAACCAAATGCGCGCATGCACACATAAAACAAATGCGCGCATGCACACATAAAACAAATGCGCGCATGCACACATAAAGCAAATGAGCGCATGCACACATAAAACAAATGCGCGCACGTCACATAAAACAAATGCGCGCACGCACACATAAAACAAATGCGCGCACGCACATATTAAAGAAATGCGCACGCGCACACAAAACAAATGCGCAAGAGCACACAAAACAAATGCGCGCGCACAGATAAAACAAATGCACACGCACACATTAAACAAATGCGCACACCCACATAAAACAAACGCGCACGCACACATAAAACACACGCATGCATACACAGACATGCACTGACAAACGCACACACACACGGTGACATGCAAACATAAAACACACGCACGCACGCACACATAAAACAAACGCGGATTTTATAGGTTTGTTTGTGATGTGTAGTTATGCGTTTGTGTGCATGTCATTGGTGTGTGTGCGCATGTGTCAGTGTGTGTCTGCGTGTGCGTGCGTGTGTGTGTTTTATGTGTGCATGTCACCGTGTGTGTGCGTGTGTCAGTGCATGTCTGTGTGTGCATGCGTGTGTGTGTTTTATGTGTGCATGTCACCGTGTGTGTGCGTGTGTCAGTGCATGTCTGTGTGTGCATGCGTGTGTTTTGTGTGCGTCCGCGTTTGTTTTATGTGTGCGTGCGTGCGTGCGTGCGTGTGTTTTATGTGTGCATGTCACATGAAACAAATGCGCGCACGCACACATAAAACAAATGCGCGCATGCACACATAAAACAAATGCGCGCATGCACACATAAAACAAATGCGCGCGCGCGCACACAAAACACACGGATGCACACACAGACATGCACTGACACACGCACACACACACGGTGACATGCACACATAAAACAAACGCGGACGCACACAAAACAATGTGCGTCAATGCTTGCGCGTGTCAACACACAACACACGCACGCACACATTAAACAAATGCGCACACCCACATTAAACAAACGCGCACGCACACATAAAACACACGCATGCATACACAGACATGCACTGACAAACGCACACACACACGGTGACATGCAAACATAAAACACACGCACGCACGCACACATAATGCGTGTGTTTTGTGTGCGTCCGCGTTTGTTTTATGTGTGCGTGCGTGCGTGTGTTTTATGTGTGCATGTCACATGAAACAAATGCGCGCACGCACACATAAAACAAATGCGCGCATGCACACATAAAACAAATGCGCGCATGCACACATAAAGCAAATGCGCGCATGCACACATAAAACAAATGCGCGCACGTCACATAAAACAAATGCGCGCACGCACACATAAAACAAATGCGCGCACGCACATATTAAAGAAATGCGCACGCGCACACAAAAACAAATGCGCAAGAGCACACAAAACAAATGCGCGCGCACAGATAAAACAAATGCACACGCACACAACACACGCACGCACACATAAAACAAATGCGCACACCCACATAAAACAAACGCGCACGCACACATAAAACACACGCATGCATACACAGACATGCACTGACAAACGCACACACACACGGTGACATGCAAACATAAAACACACGCACGCACGCACACATAAAACAAACGCGGGTTTTATAGGTTTGTTTGTGATGTGTAGTTATGCGTTTGTGTGCATGTCATTGGTGTGTGTGCGCATGTGTCAGTGTGTGTCTGCGTGTGCGTGCGTGTGTGTGTGTGTTTTATGTGTGCATGTCTGTGTGTGCATGCGTGTGTTTTGTGTGCGTCCGCGTTTGTTTTATGTGTGCGTGCGTGCGTGTGTTTTATGTGTGCATGTCACATGAAACAAATGCGCGCACGCACACATAAAACAAATGCGCGCATGCACACATAAAACAAATGCGCGCATGCACACATAAAACAAATGCGCGCATGCACACATAAAGCAAATGCGCGCATGCACACATAAAACAAATGCGCGCACGTCACATAAAACAAATGCGCGCACGCACACATAAAACAAATGCGCGCACGCACATATTAAAGAAATGCGCACGCGCACACAAAACAAATGCGCAAGAGCACACAAAACAAATGCGCGCGCACAGATAAAACAAATGCACACGCACACAACACACGCACGCACACATTAAACAAATGCGCACACCCACATAAAACAAACGCGCACGCACACATAAAACACACGCATGCATACACAGACATGCACTGACAAACGCACACACACACGGTGACATGCAAACATAAAACACACGCGGATTTTATAGGTTTGTTTGTGATGTGTAGTTATGCGTTTGTGTGCATGTCATTGGTGTGTGTGCGCATGTGTCAGTGTGTGTCTGCGTGTGCGTGCGTGTGTGCGTTTTATGTGTGCATGTCACCGTGTGTGTGCGTGTGTCAGTGCATGTCTGTGTGTGCATGCGTGTGTGTGTTTTATGTGTGCATGTCACCGTGTGTGTGCGTGTGTCAGTGCATGTCTGTGTGTGCATGCGTGTGTTTTGTGTGCGTCCGCGTTTGTTTTATGTGTGCGTGCGTGCGTGTGTTTTATGTGTGCATGTCACATGAAACAAATGCGCGCACGCACACATAAAACAAATGCGCGCATGCACACATAAAACAAATGCGCGCATGCACACATAAAACAAATGCGCGCGCGCGCACACAAAACACACGGATGCACACACAGACATGCACTGACACACGCACACACACACGGTGACATGCACACATAAAACAAACGCGGACGCACACAAAACAAACGCGCACGCACACATAAAACACACGCATGCATACATAGACATGCACTGACAAACGCACACACACACGGTGACATGCAAACATAAAACACACGCACGCACGAACACATAAAACAAACGCGGATTTTTTTTTAGAATAGAATAGAATAGAAAAGCTTTATTCATCCCCAGAGGGGAAACACACTTTCACAACAGCGCAGATTAAAAAAAATATATATAGGTTTGTTTGTGATGTGTAGTTATGCGTTTGTGTGCATGTCACTGGTGTGTGTGCGCATGTGTCAGTGTGTGTCTGCGTGTGCATGCGTGTGTTTTAGGTGTGCGTGCGCGTTTCTTTGATGTGTGCGTCCGCGTTTGTTTTATGTGTGCGTGCGTGCGTGTGTTTTATGTGTGCATGTCACCGTGTGTGTGTGCGTTTGTCAGTGCATGTCCGTGTACGCATGCGTGTGTTTTATGTGTGCGTGCGCGTTTGTTTTATGTGGGTGTGCGCATTTGTTTAATGTGTGCGTTCGTGCACAGTAAATTTCCAAGTGTCAAAAAGGAAGTGTTAATGTATTTTAACTATTTCATAGACTGGTTTAACTCTTCCAGATGTAACACAACAACAACAGGTGTAAAACGTGGCTCCTCCCCCTGCAGTGCTGTTGTCAATATCCAGAGTTAAAACCCAGGTGTTATTTATTCAGTGTAAAAAGTGAATGAACACTGTCAAGGGTCAATTTAACAATATTCAGTGTTAATATCTTAATATGCTCCGCCCATTTCAAATGATCCAGAAGTTTCTAGAGTAATTGGACCTCATGGACCACCGCCATGTTTCCATTGGTAAAGACTGTGGTAAGTCTCTCCATCTGCTGACTTATATTTAAATGAATTAAACGATTTATACAATTGTATTCACCGTGACTGTACTACCATTCGCTTTTTAGACTTCTAATGTAGATGAATTGCTATGTGGTTCACCAACATTAAGTTACATTCTATTACTTGTAATGCGGTACAGTTAACCTGCGCAGTGAACACCACGTGTAGACACTTGTAACCAATACCACTATGGATTATTGTGTATATTTGGTTTATGGTGCTCGCTCAAAACAACAGATGTATATGCTGTCTGTACATGCGCGCGCCAGTAAGTACGGTAGTTCATTCCCGCGCCACTCCCCCTCTGTCAGGCTTTAGTTTTTAGTAATGTAACCCAGCCGTTTATTTGTCGTTTTATGTTTCAATTATTTTCACTGGAAGTATATAATTAAACCCAGTTGTTATTTTCGTGTTTTATGTTTTATTACTTTTCAATGCATGTATCGCATCAAGACACTGTCGCTTTAAGACGGCCATTGTTTTTTACCTGCGTTCCACGGATGAGACGCGTGGTGTTCAGATGCTTCAGCGGCTCAGAGACTGAGACACGTGTAAGTAAGTAAGTAAGTAAGTAATATTTATTTATATTGCGCTTTTCGAGACCAGGGTCACAAAGCGCTTTAACAATCAAAAACAATACTCAAAACAGTACATACTTCAAAGATCAAGACAACACCGAGAACAACAAGTTCGAGAAATTCAAGGAAAAGCCTGAACAAATAGAAACGTCTTAAGATGTTTCTTAAAGGAGTCAGTAGACTCCATCAAGCGCAAAGAGAGAGGAAGATTGTTCCAAAGCTTAGGAGCAACAGCCTGAAAAGATTTCTCTCCTCTGGTCCTGAGCCGTGTGCGTGGAACCATCAGTAGATTCTGATCCACAGACCTCAGAGACCGAGCTGGGGTGTAAGGCTGGATCAGATCAGTGATGTAAGGAGGAGCCTGACCATGAATAGCTCTGAAAGTAAGAACCAGAATTTTAAAGTTGATCCTGAAAGAAACTGGAAGCCAGTGAAGAGTTTTAAGGATCGGAGAAATGTGAGTTCTCCTACTTGAGCGGGTCAGAATTCTCGCTGCAGAGTTCTGAATCAACTGCAGACGAGACAGCTCCTTCTTGTTAAGACATGAAAACAAACCGTTACAATAGTCCAGACGAGAAGAAACAAACGCATGGATTACAAGCTCCAGATCATGTTGTGACAACATTTTCCTAAGTTTAGAGATTTTTCTCAGTTGAAGGAAACAGTTTCTGGTCAGTTTTCTGCAGTGTTGAACAAGAGACATGTCTTTATCAAATACAACACCCAGGTTTCTCAGGCTCAGTTTGACAGACTGACCTAAGTCACCCAAGTACTGACTCAACCATGGAATCTTATCATCAGGAGCAATCACCAGAGTTTCAGTTTTGTCCACATTAAGCTGTAAAGTGTGCCAACGCTCCTGCAATTTTACTGAATACACTCGCTTATCACTCCTAGGTGAGCCTAAACAATACGTTTATATTATTGTTTATATTGCTGTGTGTAAATGAATGTTGTGTCGAAGCAGCTATTTAAGTTTTTGTGTGAAACTTGAAGCATTGTTTTATAACTTTATTCAAGTGTATATTTTCGATAGTATTTTATATTGTACTGTTTCACTTTGTTTTGAAAGTAAGTTGCACTTTATATTTTGTTATCGCGTGGTGTTCAGATGCTTCAGCGGCTCAGAGTTCACCGCATCTGTTATTTAACACGCCGATTAAACGTTCGTGCTGTTGTATGGTTAACAAGCGTTGAATGTGTTGAAGGTGCCGTAGCTAAGAATCTTGAATATTAATAAAATAAATCGCCTACCATGACCCACCAATATAGCAAACTTTTTATTGGAATATAAATATATTTTCGTCCTTCAAAATAACAAACAAAATACGTGTGTGAGTTACATTATAATTAAAAAAGCTAAGTTTTAGCGAACTAGCTCTCGTGTTAACGCACCACAGAAAGTTACATTACACGCAATGAAACATTATTTCTGAGTCTTAAAGCAATAATGATATCTTACCTCAATAGACGAGTGACGCGCACCTGATTCCGTCAAGTTATGCACAAACGTGAGGATAAAATGCGATCGATCTTTGTCAACAAGTGTGACGTCATCATCCGGAAGTTGCGTATGCGGCAATTTGAAAACTTTTTAGCTGACGCTAAATTTAAACTAAACTTAACTCGGTCTTTATACAAGCACGCATCTACTATTGTATTCATGGCGCTTTTAAACAAACAAGCACAATATCTCATTGTATTCCTGTGGTGTGACGTCACCGCTGCAGGATCAGTTGATTAGCATGTGTGACGTCACCCCTGCAGACTCGCGATTAATGTTGACAAACGTCACGTAGACGCTCATAATCGCAGCTAAATAAAAAGAAAACATATGTCCATAAACGCAATCTCAATGAAAGCTTCTATTTTCATAGAAAAGCGCACCGGATTATAAAGAGGATCAAGCGAAATAGCACAGACTTTATTTTACTCATTCATAAAACAATGTCAACATTATGGAGTTGAAACACCTAAAAATATACAATATAGTCACTTTTACAGGACCTTTTAAGCATGTTTTAATCCGCGAGAGCTTCTTGACTTCCGCGATGCGTAAACAATCCAAGCTCCAAAAAATTAAAATTAAGCATTTTTACCGATTTCTATTCACTCTGTACCTCCTTAAAGTGGTTTGAGGTCGTTAAGCACAATCAGGATTAGAATCACACTGTTGACATTAAACATTTCAAATGAGCTTCATAGTTGTAGAATTACGGTAGCCAAATGAAACAGCGACACGTCACGTTACCAAGGCAACGAAGAGATGGGCGACGCGTCAAATGTAACCCGGGTCGTTTGAATCCGACGTCGGGGGGTGCTCTGTATAATACTGGGTGACCCGTGCGTGTCAATGCGTGCGCGCGTGTCAATGTGCGTCAATACGTGTGTGTCAATGTGCGTCAATGTGCGTCAATACGTGTGTGTGTGTCAATGTGCGTCAATGCGTGCGGGTGTGTCAATGCGTATAGACGTGTGTTTATATGTGTGTACATATATGTGTGTATGTGTATAGACGTGTGTGTGTATATGTGTTTGTATGTGTATAGACGTGTGTGTGTATATATATGTGTGTATGTGTATAGACGTGTGTGTGTGTATATATGTGTGTGTATAGACGTGTGTGTATATACATGTGTGTATGTGTATAGACGTGTGTGTATATGTGTGTATGTGTATAGACGTGTGTGTGTGTGTGTATATATATATACGTGTGTGTGTTTATATATGTGTGTATGTGTATAGACGTGTGTGTGTATATATATGTGTGTATATGTGTGTATGTGTATAGACGTGTGTGTGTGTATATGTGTGTATGTGTATAGACGTGTGTGTATATATATGTGTGTATATGTGTGTATGTGTATAGACGTGGGTGTATATATACGTGTGTATGTGTATAGACGTGTGTGTGTATATGTATATGTGTGTATGTGTATAGACGTGTGTGTGTGTGTGTGTGTGTGTATATATATATACGTGTGTGTGTTTATATATGTGTGTATGTGTATAGACGTGTGTGTGTATATATATGTGTGTATATGTGTGTATGTGTATAGACGTGTGTGTGTGTATATGTGTGTATGTGTATAGACGTGTGTGTATATATATGTGTGTATATGTGTGTATGTGTATAGACGTGTGTGTATATATATGTGTGTATGTGTATAGACGTGTGTGTGTATATGTATATGTGTGTATGTGTATAGACGTGTGTGTGTGTGTGTGTGTGTGTGTATATACTGTATATATATTGTAACGATCCTGTTTGTTCTGTTCATTAATGTTGCGGGCACTTTAAGAAGGTGAGTCTGTGCGCATGCGCAGTTGTTGTTAGAGAGATTTCGCGTTCAACTAGTGGTGTGAAGAACGAGCGGCGTTGGTTGTGGCCGAAACAATAACCTCTCTGTGAGTACAGCGAACAAAGAAACAATATCTGTGCAAGACAACCGTCTGGTCATGTGTGGAGGACCAAACGTTACATTGGTGTCAGAAGCGACTTTTTCGGACCTGCTCCTGAGGCGAAGCTAACGGTTATTAGCAACGAACTTTGCTAACGAACGTCCCCGGTATGTACGGGAAAGTGAAGAGCGAAAGTGAGGAGATGGACGTTGGTGCGAGACGACGGGACCATGCTCAACAGTTAAGAGACGCTGTGTTACAACTCTCAGAAGAAGAATGTGCGTCAATGCGTGCGCCAATGTGCAGCAACTGGGCTTCATCAAGTATCAAACAGATCACACATCACACCTACCATGATTTTGTTCAATGAGATGAAAACTTATTTGATGTTCAATCCAGTGTTCAGGTTGACTTCAGTGCTTATGTTTTAGTAGAAGTGAAGCTGTGGTGCTTTAGTTTAATACATGGACACAGCACTAAACTTTGTTGTTGGTTGTTAGTTGTTTTTTTAGATTTTGGGATCAACCGTCACTTTTTAGTAATGGGAGAATTATTTCTCTGCACTGTGCGAGTCGTCCCAGAGCCATTGTTCAGCCTGAAGCCAATACGTTTTTAGGTTGAAAAGTTTGCCCCCCTGAAAAAATGTAATGCCCCCCCTTAAATGTTTTTCTGCAGCCGGGTCTGTCAGTGTTATACTAGATCCACTCAGTATAAACTGTTGTCAACATTGAAGTCAAATCATCTCCAGAAATGATACTTTGTGATGAAGTCTTAATGTTAAAAGAGACAAATGTAATAATATCTTTAATGAATCAATTCATGTACATTTATATCAAACCTGCTATTCCCTGCATGATGGGATCAGAAACACTAGAATTCTACTTTCTCGGGACGTTTTAGATTTACAACGACGACATCATTAAAAGTGTGAACTGCAGTCACACTGCAAGTTTATGTCCATAATCCTTAGATATTCTCTCCAAATGAGAACAATTTAACAGAAGAGTTTAACATTACCTTGGCTGTAGTCATGCTCTGTAGACAGAAGCTTCACCTGCACAGGTGATCTCATTAGCTCGTCCTGTCTCTCCACCTGCACGCAAAGCAACTTGTACTCTCTGCTGCCCTCTAGTGTTGCTAAAA
The DNA here is from genome assembly GCF_982586985.1 of Callionymus lyra. Lineage (NCBI taxonomy): Eukaryota > Metazoa > Chordata > Actinopteri > Syngnathiformes > Callionymidae > Callionymus > Callionymus lyra. The sequence continues at coordinate 36,248 of NW_028258540.1, read as the reverse complement.
CGATTTATTATGTCCAATAAACAAACCTACAGAAAGACTTAACAGTGTGGGTCTTTCTTTTTATTTCAAGGGTCCCCATTTTATCTCAAACATCAATATAGCTAATATTTAACACTAATTGGTAAATATCAAACATGTATGCTTCATTACAGTTGAAACAATTGTTCTCTGGTAACAAATATTTATCATTAAACATGTGTGTTCATGTATGATCCATGGCACTCATCATGATGGACAAATATGATGGAAAAACATTCTATTAGTGTCAGTACAGTACACGAGGTTGGAAATCAACCACGCATTTGCGCATGCGTTGTCCACCTACAAGGAGGTTTATAACGGTCAGACGCGGAAGAATCTACGAAACTATCACTGATAGATTCTCAAAAATCATCTGATATTAAATGATCTTTTCTCTCAAGGATAAGGATGTTGAAGGAGTGACGTCACAGTGTCCACTGTTGAAGGATAAGGATGTTGAGTGTCCAGCTGGAAGGAGCACAGGTACATGTTGTGGTTTATTAAAGTCTCTTTTCATTTTATTGACATCGGTAAATGTAACGCTAAGTTTAAGTGAAGGTATCAAGACCTGTCGCCCTTCCCAGCTATCTTCTAAATAATCCACGGAGGAAAAATTCAGAAAAAAAAGTCTTATATAGATCCAGAGCGGTCCGTAATAGGAACAAAAAAACAAAACAGGCACTCGGGGCGAAGGCAGGGCACTTCTGGAGATCGGGGTCCCAACAGCAACTAAAACAAAAAGACAAAAGGACTCACTTGAGTAAATAAAAGTGCTGACAACGTCAGGAGTATCCAAAGGATTATCCAGTTGTGATTCAAAGGCGAGGAGCGAGATCGAAAGGACAGCCAACCTGGTCTGGAAACGCAATACTCTGGCGAGTTCTTCCGGGTAGAGACGCTCCTTATCAATGGGAAGAACCCGCCACTCCATCATCCCCAGCCGCGCACCTGCCAGCGTCTGTCACTCAAAACACAGGACACATGAAAACGGAAAACCACCTTCAAAATAAAACAAAAGAACATAAGCATGACACTTGTATGTTGATTCTATCAAATGTATTCTGCCTATTTTAAATGTTGACCTTTTTTCTTATAAGAGTAACTGTCAGGAGTCTTGATGTAAAACGTCACTCAAATGTGTCATTTATTTATTTCTCTCACAGGATTCAGAGTCAATGTTCATTGCACAGAATTTCCATCTCCGTCCTGCACTGTCTGTGATGATGGAACTTACATGGACAAATTGAACCGAGAGAAACATGGTTTCAAGTGTCTCGTCTGTACTGAAGGTAAAGTTTGTTCTTCACTAGAATGATGAGTTGGTCAGTATGTAGATGTGATGTAGAATTTGTTATTGACTAACAGGACTGAGAGAGATCAGATCCTGTACCTTCACAGCAAACACCAAGTGTGAACCTCTGGAGGGTTTTTTCTGTGTGGACGGCTCAGTGGACACATGTGTGGCAGCACAGCAACACTCCACATGTGAACCAGGACAGTTCATCATCAGAGCAGGCGAGTTTCACATCCAACATGTGAAATGCAAGAGTGCAGAAACTATAAGACACACACAATGTTCTTCACAGGAACGTCCTCCACAGACACTGAGTGTGGAACCTGCAGTGAAGGAACATTTTCAAATGGAACGTTCACGTCATGTCAGGATCACAAACAGTGAGTGAAGCTTCACAAATGTTTGCTCCAGATGTTTTCTTCTAAACTGTCTCCACTTGTCTTTGTAGATGTTCAACATATCTACGAGAAGGAACTATTTCTTCTGACTCTGTATGTCGAGAAGGTTTGACACCAGGAGAAGTGGCTGGAATTATTGTTGCTGTGATCGTTCTACTGATCACATGTTCTGTAGTTTATTGGTATAAAAAAAGAAAAAGAGGTAAAAAACAAATGCATTCATAAAAATCACATTATTATATTGATTTGTGTTTATCTGGAGTCATTTCCTTGAATTATTTTTCTCCTTAACCAGATGGAAAAGAGTTCAAGAGAAGAAGGAAGGTATGTAAGAATGTTTTTTAGTCATTTATCAAAGTGATTTAATGTTTAAATGTAATGTTGATTAATTTTGCAAATGTCATCACTTGTACAATTAAAATGAATGTCAATTTTGGTTTAATATCTTCAGCACTGCAGTATTTGTGCATCAGAGAAACGATCATTATTTCTTATTAGGAGGTGGCAGTGGGAATGAATGAATGTATGGATTCAACGGAGCATCCGTGAGAATTTCAATTAGTTTGAGCTTTTTTTTAAATCTAAACTGACTTATTTTTTTCTTGTCTTAGATCAATTTATTCATCTGAGAATAAGTCCGATGAAGTGGAACATGTTCCACTGATGGTAGAACCCGGGGAAGACCCAGAACACACTGAAGAAGCATGTTCCTCCACTGGGCTGGAAACACAGGGGGGTCCTCCAGAAAGAGCTGGACGATGTAACTGGGGAGAAGAAAGTATGGACCTCTCTGCTGAAGCTGCTGCCCCCGTGACAAGAATCCAGATAAACAGACCAGAGATAGCAGACGTTGAATATGAACTAATTGGACACGAGGATATTAAAGTAGATTGTTCAGTCATTCAATAGAATGTTTGAGTTTTATACAACATGAAAAATGTGTTCATAAATGATGTGTTCAGTGAACATAACATATTTCTGGCTGTTTTCATTTGCCTGTGTGTGTAGCTTAGTCTGTGATATAGAAAACAGTTTCTGTCAAAGCTTTCATTAATCTCATAAATGGCTGATCAGTTAAACATCAGCCAGGTTTGAGGATGTACTTCACTCCACAGCCGTCAGTGTTGCTTGTTCTTTCACTGCCCTTTTTGTGAGGTCACCAAATTCAGACCAGCACAGATGGACAAAACCCAACAGCACATACAAAGCCACTTGAGAAAGGCAATCATCATGGAGGTGTGTACAGTATATGTTTAGTTAGTTCCTCGTATATTGCATCATAAAAGTCTAACCGTTTACATTTTTATGTTTGACAGACTATCCGATACACAGATGTGGGCTGCAGACCAGAACCTCACGTCCATTGTCATGTGCGTGTCAATGTGTGTCAATGCGCGCGTGTGTCAATGTGCGTCAATGCTTGCGCGCGTGTCAATGTGCGTCAATGCTTGCGTGCGTGTCAATGCGTGTGCGTGTGTCAATATGCTTGCGCGCGTGTCAATGTGCGTCAATGCTTGCGCGCGTGTCAATGTGCGTCAATGCGCCCGTGCGTGTCAATGCGTGTGCGTGCGTCAATATGCGCGCGAGTGTCAATGTGCGTCAATGCTTGCGCGCGTGTCAATGTGCGTCAATGCTTGCGCGTGTGTCAATGTGCGTCAATGCTTGCGCGTGTCAACACACAACACACGCACGCACACATTAAACAAATGCGCACACCCACATTAAACAAACGCGCACGCACACATAAAACACACGCATGCATACACAGACATGCACTGACAAACGCACACACACACGGTGACATGCAAACATAAAACACACGCACGCACGCACACATAAAACAAACGCGGATTTTATAGGTTTGTTTGTGATGTGTAGTTATGCGTTTGTGTGCATGTCATTGGTGTGTGTGCGCATGTGTCAGTGTGTGTCTGCTTGTGCGTGCGTGTGTGTGTTTTATGTGTGCATGTCACCGTGTGTGTGCGTGTGTCAGTGCATGTCTGTGTGTGCATGCGTGTGTTTTGTGTGCGTCCGCGTTTGTTTTATGTGTGCGTGCGTGCGTGTGTTTTATGTGTGCATGTCACATGAAACAAATGCGCGCACGCACACATAAAACAAATGCGCGCATGCACACATAAAACAAATGCGCGCATGCACACATAAAGCAAATGCGCGCATGCACACATAAAACAAATGCGCGCACGTCACATAAAACAAATGCGCGCACGCACACATAAAACAAATGCGCGCACGCACATATTAAAGAAATGCGCACGCGCACACAAAACAAATGCGCAAGAGCACACAAAACAAATGCGCGCGCACAGATAAAACAAATGCACACGCACACAACACACGCACGCACACATTAAACAAATGCGCACACCCACAAAAAACAAACGCGCACGCACACATAAAACACACGCATGCATACACAGACATGCACTGACAAACGCACACACACACGGTGACATGCAAACATAAAACACACGCACGCACGCACACATAAAACAAACGCGGGTTTTATAGGTTTGTTTGTGATGTGTAGTTATGCGTTTGTGTGCATGTCATTGGTGTGTGTGCGCATGTGTCAGTGTGTGTCTGCGTGTGCGTGCGTGTGTGTGTTTTATGTGTGCATGTCACCGTGTGTGTGCGTGTGTCAGTGCATGTCTGTGTGTGCATGCGTGTGTTTTGTGTGCGTCCGCGTTTGTTTTATGTGTGCGTGCGTGCGTGTGTTTTATGTGTGCATGTCACATGAAACAAATGCGCGCACGCACACATAAAACAAATGCGCGCATGCACACATAAAACAAATGCGCGCATGCACACATAAAACAAATGCGCGCATGCACACATAAAACAAATGCGCGCATGCACACATAAAGCAAATGCGCGCATGCACACATAAAACAAATGCGCGCACGTCACATAAAACAAATGCGCGCACGCACACATAAAACAAATGCGCGCACGCACATATTAAAGAAATGCGCACGCGCACACAAAACAAATGCGCAAGAGCACACAAAACAAATGCGCGCGCACAGATAAAACAAATGCACACGCACACAACACACGCACGCACACATTAAACAAATGCGCACACCCACATAAAACAAACGCGCACGCACACATAAAACACACGCATGCATACACAGACATGCACTGACAAACGCACACACACACGGTGACATGCAAACATAAAACACACGCACGCACGCACACATAAAACAAACGCGGGTTTTATAGGTTTGTTTGTGATGTGTAGTTATGCGTTTGTGTGCATGTCATTGGTGTGTGTGCGCATGTGTCAGTGTGTGTCTGCGTGTGCGTGCGTGTGTGTGTTTTATGTGTGCATGTCACCGTGTGTGTGCGTGTGTCAGTGCATGTCTGTGTGTGCATGCGTGTGTTTTGTGTGCGTCCGCGTTTGTTTTATGTGTGCGTGCGTGCGTGTGTTTTATTTGTGCATGTCACATGAAACAAATGCGCGCACGCACACATAAAACAAATGCGCGCATGCACACATAAAACAAATGCGCGCATGCACACATAAAACAAATGCGCGCATGCACACATAAAGCAAATGCGCGCATGCACACATAAAACAAATGCGCGCACGTCACATAAAACAAATGCGCGCACGCACACATAAAACAAATGCGCGCACGCACATATTAAAGAAATGCGCACGCGCACACAAAACAAATGCGCAAGAGCACACAAAACAAATGCGCGCGCACAGATAAAACAAATGCACACGCACACAACACACGCACGCACACATTAAACAAATGCGCACACCCACATAAAACAAACGCGCACGCACACATAAAACACACGCATGCATACACAGACATGCACTGACAAACGCACACACACACGGTGACATGCAAACATAAAACACACGCACGCACGCACACATAAAACAAACGCGGATTTTATAGGTTTGTTTGTGATCTGTAGTTATGCGTTTGTGTGCATGTCATTGGTGTGTGTGCGCATGTGTCAGTGTGTGTCTGCGTGTGCGTGCGTGTGTGTGTTTTATGTGTGCATGTCACCGTGTGTGTGCGTGTGTCAGTGCATGTCTGTGTGTGCATGCGTGTGTGTGTTTTATGTGTGCATGTCACCGTGTGTGTGCGTGTGTCAGTGCATGTCTGTGTGTGCATGCGTGTGTTTTGTGTGCGTCCGCGTTTGTTTTATGTGTGCGTGCGTGCGTGTGTTTTATGTGTGCATGTCACATGAAACAAATGCGCGCACGCACACATAAAACAAATGCGCGCATGCACACATAAAACAAATGCGCGCATGCACACATAAAACAAATGCGCGCGCGCGCACACAAAACACACGGATGCACACACAGACATGCACTGACACACGCACACACACACGGTGACATGCACACATAAAACAAACGCGGACGCACACAAAACAAACGCGCACGCACACATAAAACACACGCATGCATACATAGACATGCACTGACAAACGCACACACACACGGTGACATGCAAACATAAAACACACGCACGCACGAACACATAAAACAAACGCGGATTTTTTTTAGAATAGAATAGAATAGAAAAGCTTTATTCATCCCCAGAGGGGAAACACACTTTCACAACAGCGCAGATTAAAAAAAATATATATAGGTTTGTTTGTGATGTGTAGTTATGCGTTTGTGTGCATGTCACTGGTGTGTGTGCGCATGTGTCAGTGTGTGTCTGCGTGTGCGTGCGTGTGTGTGTTTTATGTGTGCATGTCACCGTGTGTGTGTGCGTGTGTCAGTGCATGTCTGTGTGTGCATGCGTGTGTTTAATGTGTGCGTGCGCGTTTGTTTTGTGTGCGTCCGCGTTTGTTTTATGTGTGCGTGCGTGCGTGTGTTTATGTGTGCATGTCACCGTGTGTGTGGGCGTGTGTCAGTGCATGTCTGTGTGTGCATGCGTGTGTTTTAGGTGTGCGTGCGCGTTTCTTTGATGTGTGCGTCCGCGTTTGTTTTATGTGTGCGTGCGTGCGTGTGTTTTATGTGTGCATGTCACCGTGTGTGTGTGCGTTTGTCAGTGCATGTCCGTGTACGCATGCGTGTGTTTTATGTGTGCGTGCGCGTTTGTTTTATGTGGGTGTGCGCATTTGTTTAATGTGTGCGTTCGTGCACAGTAAATTTCCAAGTGTCAAAAAGGAAGTGTTAATGTATTTTAACTATTTCATAGACTGGTTTAACTCTTCCAGATGTAACACAACAACAACAGGTGTAAAACGTGGCTCCTCCCCCTGCAGTGCTGTTGTCAATATCCAGAGTTAAAACCCAGGTGTTATTTATTCAGTGTAAAAAGTGAATGAACACTGTCAAGGGTCAATTTAACAATATTCAGTGTTAATATCTTAATATGCTCCGCCCATTTCAAATGATCCAGAAGTTTCTAGAGTAATTGGACCTCATGGACCACCGCCATGTTTCCATTGGTAAAGACTGTGGTAAGTCTCTCCATCTGCTGACTTATATTTAAATGAATTCAACGATTTATACAATTGTATTCACCGTGACTGTACTACCATTCGCTTTTTAGACTTCTAATGTAGATGAATTGCTATGTGGTTCACCAACATTAAGTTACATTCTATTACTTGTAATGCGGTACAGTTAACCTGCGCAGTGAACACCACGTGTAGACACTTGTAACCAATACCACTATGGATTATTGTGTATATTCGGTTTATGGTGCTCGCTCAAAACAACAGATGTATATGCTGTCTGTACATGCGCGCGCCAGTAAGTACGGTAGTTCATTCCCGCGCCACTCCCCCTCTGTCAGGCTTTAGTTTTTAGTAATGTAACCCAGCCGTTTATTTGTCGTTTTATGTTTCAATTATTTTCACTGGAAGTATATAATTAAACCCAGTTGTTATTTTCGTGTTTTATGTTTTATTACTTTTCAATGCATGTATCGCATCAAGACACTGTCGCTTTAAGACGGCCATTGTTTTTTACCTGCGTTCCACGGATGAGACGCGTGGTGTTCAGATGCTTCAGCGGCTCAGAGACTGAGACACGTGTAAGTAAGTAAGTAAGTAAGTAATATTTATTTATATAGCGCTTTTCGAGACCAGGGTCACAAAGCGCTTTAACAATCAAAAACAATACTCAAAACAGTACATACTTCAAAGATCAAGACAACACCGAGAACAACAAGTTCGAGAAATTCAAGGAAAAGCCTGAACAAATAGAAACGTCTTAAGATGTTTCTTAAAGGAGTCAGTAGACTCCATCAAGCGCAAAGAGAGAGGAAGATTGTTCCAAAGCTTAGGAGCAACAGCCTGAAAAGATTTCTCTCCTCTGGTCCTGAGCCGTGTGCGTGGAACCATCAGTAGATTCTGATCCACAGACCTCAGAGACCGAGCTGGGGTGTAAGGCTGGATCAGATCAGTGATGTAAGGAGGAGCCTGACCATGAATAGCTCTGAAAGTAAGAACCAGAATTTTAAAGTTGATCCTGAAAGAAACTGGAAGCCAGTGAAGAGTTTTAAGGATCGGAGAAATGTGAGTTCTCCTACTTGAGCGGGTCAGAATTCTCGCTGCAGAGTTCTGAATCAACTGCAGACGAGACAGCTCCTTCTTGTTAAGACATGAAAACAAACCGTTACAATAGTCCAGACGAGAAGAAACAAACGCATGGATTACAAGCTCCAGATCATGTTGTGACAACATTTTCCTAAGTTTAGAGATTTTTCTCAGTTGAAGGAAACAGTTTCTGGTCAGTTTTCTGCAGTGTTGAACAAGAGACATGTCTTTATCAAATACAACACCCAGGTTTCTCAGGCTCAGTTTGACAGTTTGACAGACTGACCTAAGTCACCCAAGTACTGACTCAACCATGGAATCTTATCATCAGGAGCAATCACCAGAGTTTCAGTTTTGTCCACATTAAGCTGTAAAGTGTGCCAACGCTCCTGCAATTTTACTGAATACACTCGCTTATCACTCCTAGGTGAGCCTAAACAATACGTTTATATTATTGTTTATATTGCTGTGTGTAAATGAATGTTGTGTCGAAGCAGCTATTTAAGTTTTTGTGTGAAACTTGAAGCATTGTTTTATAACTTTATTCAAGTGTATATTTTCGATAGTATTTTATATTGTACTGTTTCACTTTGTTTTGAAAGTAAGTTGCACTTTATATTTTGTTATCGCGTGGTGTTCAGATGCTTCAGCGGCTCAGAGTTCACCGCATCTGTTATTTAACACGCCGATTAAACGTTCGTGCTGTTGTATGGTTAACAAGCGTTGAATGTGTTGAAGGTGCCGTAGCTAAGAATCTTGAATATTAATAAAATAAATCGCCTACCATGACCCACCAATATAGCAAACTTTTTATTGGAATATAAATATATTTTCGTCCTTCAAAATAACAAACAAAATACGTGTGTGAGTTACATTATAATTAAAAAAGCTAAGTTTTAGCGAACTAGCTCTCGTGTTAACGCACCACAGAAAGTTACATTACACGCAATGAAACATTATTTCTGAGTCTTAAAGCAATAATGATATCTTACCTCAATAGACGAGTGACGCGCACCTGATTCCGTCAAGTTATGCACAAACGTGAGGATAAAATGCGATCGATCTTTGTCAACAAGTGTGACGTCATCATCCGGAAGTTGCGTATGCGGCAATTTGAAAACTTTTTAGCTGACGCTAAATTTAAACTAAACTTAACTCGGTCTTTATACAAGCACGCATCTACTATTGTATTCATGGCGCTTTTAAACAAACAAGCACAATATCTCATTGTATTCCTGTGGTGTGACGTCACCGCTGCAGGATCAGTTGATTAGCATGTGTGACGTCACCCCTGCAGACTCGCGATTAATGTTGACAAACGTCACGTAGACGCTCATAATCGCAGCTAAATAAAAAGAAAACATATGTCCATAAACGCAATCTCAATGAAAGCTTCTATTTTCATAGAAAAGCGCACCGGATTATAAAGAGGATCAAGCGAAATAGCACAGACTTTATTTTACTCATTCATAAAACAATGTCAACATTATGGAGTTGAAACACCTAAAAATATACAATATAGTCACTTTTACAGGACCTTTTAAGCATGTTTTAATCCGCGAGAGCTTCTTGACTTCCGCGATGCGTAAACAATCCAAGCTCCAAAAAATTAAAATTAAGCATTTTTACCGATTTATATTCACTCTGTACCTCCTTAAAGTGGTTTGAGGTCGTTAAGCACAATCAGGATTAGAATCACACTGTTGACATTAAACATTTCAAATGAGCTTCATAGTTGTAGAATTACGGTAGCCAAATGAAACAGCGACACGTCACGTTACCAAGGCAACGAAGAGATGGGCGACGCGTCAAATGTAACCCGGGTCGTTTGAATCCGACGTCGGGGGGTGCTCTGTATAATACTGGGTGACCCGTGCGTGTCAATGCGTGCGCGCGTGTCAATGTGCGTCAATACGTGTGTGTCAATGTGCGTCAATGTGCGTCAATACGTGTGTGTGTGTCAATGTGCGTCAATGCGTGCGGGTGTGTCAATGCGTATAGACGTGTGTTTATATGTGTGTACATATATGTGTGTATGTGTATAGACGTGTGTGTGTATATATGTGTGTGTATGTGTATAGACGTGTGTGTGTATATATATGTGTGTATGTGTATAGACGTGTGTGTGTGTATATATGTGTGTGTATAGACGTGTGTGTATATATATGTGTGTATGTGTATAGACGTGTGTGTATATGTGTGTATGTGTATAGACGTGTGTGTGTGTGTGTGTGTGTGTATATATATATACGTGTGTGTGTTTATATATGTGTGTATGTGTATAGACGTGTGTGTGTATATATATGTGTGTATATGTGTGTATGTGTATAGACGTGTGTGTGTGTATATGTGTGTATGTGTATAGACGTGTGTGTATATATATGTGTGTATATGTGTGTATGTGTATAGACGTGTGTGTATATATATGTGTGTATGTGTATAGACGTGTGTGTGTATATGTATATGTGTGTATGTGTATAGACGTGTGTGTGTGTGTGTGTGTGTGTGTATATACTGTATATATATTGTAACGATCCTGTTTGTTCTGTTCATTAATGTTGCGGGCACTTTAAGAAGGTGAGTCTGTGCGCATGCGCAGTTGTTGTTAGAGAGATTTCGCGTTCAACTAGTGGTGTGAAGAACGAGCGGCGTTGGTTGTGGCCGAAACAATAACCTCTCTGTGAGTACAGCGAACAAAGAAACAATATCTGTGCAAGACAACCGTCTGGTCATGTGTGGAGGACCAAACGTTACATTGGTGTCAGAAGCGACTTTTTCGGACCTGCTCCTGAGGCGAAGCTAACGGTTATTAGCAACGAACTTTGCTAACGAACGTCCCCGGTATGTACGGGAAAGTGAAGAGCGAAAGTGAGGAGATGGACGTTGGTGCGAGACGACGGGACCATGCTCAACAGTTAAGAGACGCTGTGTTACAACTCTCAGAAGAAGAATGTGCGTCAATGCGTGCGCCAATGTGCAGCAACTGGGCTTCATCAAGTATCAAACAGATCACACATCACACCTACCATGATTTTGTTCAATGAGATGAAAACTTATTTGATGTTCAATCCAGTGTTCAGGTTGACTTCAGTGCTTATGTTTTAGTAGAAGTGAAGCTGTGGTGCTTTAGTTTAATACATGGACACAGCACTAAACTTTGTTGTTGGTTGTTAGTTGTTTTTTTAGATTTTGGGATCAACCGTCACTTTTTAGTAATGGGAGAATTATTTCTCTGCACTGTGCGAGTCGTCCCAGAGCCATTGTTCAGCCTGAAGCCAATACGTTTTTAGGTTGAAAAGTTTGCCCCCCTGAAAAAATGTAATGCCCCCCCTTAAATGTTTTTCTGCAGCCGGGTCTGTCAGTGTTATACTAGATCCACTCAGTATAAACTGTTGTCAACATTGAAGTCAAATCATCTCCAGAAATGATACTTTGTGATGAAGTCTTAATGTTAAAAGAGACAAATGTAATAATATCTTTAATGAATCAATTCATGTACATTTATATCAAACCTGCTATTCCCTGCATGATGGGATCAGAAACACTAGAATTCTACTTTCTCGGGACGTTTTAGATTTACAACGACGACATCATTAAAAGTGTGAACTGCAGTCACACTGCAAGTTTATGTCCATAATCCTTAGATATTCTCTCCAAATGAGAACAATTTAACAGAAGAGTTTAACATTACCTTGGCTGTAGTCATGCTCTGTAGACAGAAGCTTCACCTGCACAGGTGATCTCATTAGCTCGTCCTGTCTCTCCACCTGCACGCAAAGCAACTTGTACTCTCTGCTGCCCTCTAGTGTTGCTAAAACGATTTATTATGTCCAATAAACAAACCTACAGAAAGACTTAACAGTGTGGGTCTTTCTTTTTATTTCAAGGGTCCCCATTTTATCTCAAACATCAATATAGCTAATATTTAACACTAATTGGTAAATATCAAACATGTATGCTTCATTACAGTTGAAACAATTGTTCTCTGGTAACAAATATTTATCATTAAACATGTGTGTTCATGTATGATCCATGGCACTCATCATGATGGACAAATATGATGGAAAAACATTCTATTAGTGTCAGTACAGTACACGAGGTTGGAAATCAACCACGCATTTGCGCATGCGTTGTCCACCTACAAGGAGGTTTATAACGGTCAGACGCGGAAGAATCTACGAAACTATCACTGATAGATTCTCAAAAATCATCTGATATTAAATGATCTTTTCTCTCAAGGATAAGGATGTTGAAGGAGTGACGTCACAGTGTCCACTGTTGAAGGATAAGGATGTTGAGTGTCCAGCTGGAAGGAGCACAGGTACATGTTGTGGTTTATTAAAGTCTCTTTTCATTTTATTGACATCGGTAAATGTAACGCTAAGTTTAAGTGAAGGTATCAAGACCTGTCGCCCTTCCCAGCTATCTTCTAAATAATCCACGGAGGAAAAATTCAGAAAAAAAAGTCTTATATAGATCCAGAGCGGTCCGTAATAGGAACAAAAAAACAAAACAGGCACTCGGGGCGAAGGCAGGGCACTTCTGGAGATCGGGGTCCCAACAGCAACTAAAACAAAAAGACAAAAGGACTCACTTGAGTAAATAAAAGTGCTGACAACGTCAGGAGTATCCAAAGGATTATCCAGTTGTGATTCAAAGGCGAGGAGCGAGATCGAAAGGACAGCCAACCTGGTCTGGAAACGCAATACTCTGGCGAGTTCTTCCGGGTAGAGACGCTCCTTATCAATGGGAAGAACCCGCCACTCCATCATCCCCAGCCGCGCACCTGCCAGCGTCTGTCACTCAAAACACAGGACACATGAAAACGGAAAACCACCTTCAAAATAAAACAAAAGAACATAAGCATGACACTTGTATGTTGATTCTATCAAATGTATTCTGCCTATTTTAAATGTTGACCTTTTTTCTTATAAGAGTAACTGTCAGGAGTCTTGATGTAAAACGTCACTCAAATGTGTCATTTATTTATTTCTCTCACAGGATTCAGAGTCAATGTTCATTGCACAGAATTTCCATCTCCGTCCTGCACTGTCTGTGATGATGGAACTTACATGGACAAATTGAACCGAGAGAAACATGGTTTCAAGTGTCTCGTCTGTACTGAAGGTAAAGTTTGTTCTTCACTAGAATGATGAGTTGGTCAGTATGTAGATGTGATGTAGAATTTGTTATTGACTAACAGGACTGAGAGAGATCAGATCCTGTACCTTCACAGCAAACACCAAGTGTGAACCTCTGGAGGGTTTTTTCTGTGTGGACGGCTCAGTGGACACATGTGTGGCAGCACAGCAACACTCCACATGTGAACCAGGACAGTTCATCATCAGAGCAGGCGAGTTTCACATCCAACATGTGAAATGCAAGAGTGCAGAAACTATAAGACACACACAATGTTCTTCACAGGAACGTCCTCCACAGACACTGAGTGTGGAACCTGCAGTGAAGGAACATTTTCAAATGGAACGTTCACGTCATGTCAGGATCACAAACAGTGAGTGAAGCTTCACAAATGTTTGCTCCAGATGTTTTCTTCTAAACTGTCTCCACTTGTCTTTGTAGATGTTCAACATATCTACGAGAAGGAACTATTTCTTCTGACTCTGTATGTCGAGAAGGTTTGACACCAGGAGAAGTGGCTGGAATTATTGTTGCTGTGATCGTTCTACTGATCACATGTTCTGTAGTTTATTGGTATAAAAAAAGAAAAAGAGGTAAAAAACAAATGCATTCATAAAAATCACATTATTATATTGATTTGTGTTTATCTGGAGTCATTTCCTTGAATTATTTTTCTCCTTAACCAGATGGAAAAGAGTTCAAGAGAAGAAGGAAGGTATGTAAGAATGTTTTTTAGTCATTTATCAAAGTGATTTAATGTTTAAATGTAATGTTGATTAATTTTGCAAATGTCATCACTTGTACAATTAAAATGAATGTCAATTTTGGTTTAATATCTTCAGCACTGCAGTATTTGTGCATCAGAGAAACGATCATTATTTCTTATTAGGAGGTGGCAGTGGGAATGAATGAATGTATGGATTCAACGGAGCATCCGTGAGAATTTCAATTAGTTTGAGCTTTTTTTTTAATCTAAACTGACTTATTTTTTTCTTGTCTTAGATCAATTTATTCATCTGAGAATAAGTCCGATGAAGTGGAACATGTTCCACTGATGGTAGAACCCGGGGAAGACCCAGAACACACTGAAGAAGCATGTTCCTCCACTGGGCTGGAAACACAGGGGGGTCCTCCAGAAAGAGCTGGACGATGTAACTGGGGAGAAGAAAGTATGGACCTCTCTGCTGAAGCTGCTGCCCCCGTGACAAGAATCCAGATAAACAGACCAGAGATAGCAGACGTTGAATATGAACTAATTGGACACGAGGATATTAAAGTAGATTGTTCAGTCATTCAATAGAATGTTTGAGTTTTATACAACATGAAAAATGTGTTCATAAATGATGTGTTCAGTGAACATAACATATTTCTGGCTGTTTTCATTTGCCTGTGTGTGTAGCTTAGTCTGTGATATAGAAAACAGTTTCTGTCAAAGCTTTCATTAATCTCATAAATGGCTGATCAGTTAAACATCAGCCAGGTTTGAGGATGTACTTCACTCCACAGCCGTCAGTGTTGCTTGTTCTTTCACTGCCCTTTTTGTGAGGTCACCAAATTCAGACCAGCACAGATGGACAAAACCCAACAGCACATACAAAGCCACTTGAGAAAGGCAATCATCATGGAGGTGTGTACAGTATATGTTTAGTTAGTTCCTCGTATATTGCATCATAAAAGTCTAACCGTTTACATTTTTATGTTTGACAGACTATCCGATACACAGATGTGGGCTGCAGACCAGAACCTCACGTCCATTGTCATGTGCGTGTCAATGTGTGTCAATGCGCGCGCGTGTGTCAATGTGCGTCAATGCTTGCGCGCGTGTCAATGTGCGTCAATGCTTGCGTGCGTGTCAATGCGTGTGCGTGTGTCAATATGCTTGCGCGCGTGTCAATGTGCGTCAATGCTTGCGCGCGTGTCAATGTGCGTCAATGCGCCCGTGCGTGTCAATGCGTGTGCGTGCGTCAATATGCGCGCGAGTGTCAATGTGCGTCAATGCTTGCGCGCGTGTCAATGTGCGTCAATGCTTGCGCGTGTGTCAATGTGCGTCAATGCTTGCGCGTGTCAACACACAACACACGCACGCACACATTAAACAAATGCGCACACCCACATTAAACAAACGCGCACGCACACATAAAACACACGCATGCATACACAGACATGCACTGACAAACGCACACACACACGGTGACATGCAAACATAAAACACACGCACGCACGCACACATAAAACAAACGCGGATTTTATAGGTTTGTTTGTGATGTGTAGTTATGCGTTTGTGTGCATGTCATTGGTGTGTGTGCGCATGTGTCAGTGTGTGTCTGCTTGTGCGTGCGTGTGTGTGTTTTATGTGTGCATGTCACCGTGTGTGTGCGTGTGTCAGTGCATGTCTGTGTGTGCATGCGTGTGTTTTGTGTGCGTCCGCGTTTGTTTTATGTGTGCGTGCGTGCGTGTGTTTTATGTGTGCATATCACATGAAACAAATGCGCGCACGCACACATAAAACAAATGCGCGCATGCACACATAAAACAAATGCGCGCATGCACACATAAAGCAAATGCGCGCATGCACACATAAAACAAATGCGCGCACGTCACATAAAACAAATGCGCGCACGCACACATAAAACAAATGCGCGCACGCACATATTAAAGAAATGCGCACGCGCACACAAAACAAATGCGCAAGAGCACACAAAACAAATGCGCGCGCACAGATAAAACAAATGCACACGCACACAACACACGCACGCACACATTAAACAAATGCGCACACCCACAAAAAACAAACGCGCACGCACACATAAAACACACGCATGCATACACAGACATGCACTGACAAACGCACACACACGGTGACATGCAAACATAAAACACACGCACGCACGCACACATAAAACAAACGCGGGTTTTATAGGTTTGTTTGTGATGTGTAGTTATGCGTTTGTGTGCATGTCATTGGTGTGTGTGCGCATGTGTCAGTGTGTGTCTGCGTGTGCGTGCGTGTGTGTGTTTTATGTGTGCATGTCACCGTGTGTGTGCGTGTGTCAGTGCATGTCTGTGTGTGCATGCGTGTGTTTTGTGTGCGTCCGCGTTTGTTTTATGTGTGCGTGCGTGCGTGTGTTTTATGTGTGCATGTCACATGAAACAAATGCGCGCACGCACACATAAAACAAATGCGCGCATGCACACATAAAACAAATGCGCGCATGCACACATAAAACAAATGCGCGCATGCACACATAAAACAAATGCGCGCATGCACACATAAAGCAAATGCGCGCATGCACACATAAAACAAATGCGCGCACGTCACATAAAACAAATGCGCGCACGCACACATAAAACAAATGCGCGCACGCACATATTAAAGAAATGCGCACGCGCACACAAAACAAATGCGCAAGAGCACACAAAACAAATGCGCGCGCACAGATAAAACAAATGCACACGCACACAACACACGCACGCACACATTAAACAAATGCGCACACCCACATAAAACAAACGCGCACGCACACATAAAACACACGCATGCATACACAGACATGCACTGACAAACGCACACACACACGGTGACATGCAAACATAAAACACACGCACGCACGCACACATAAAACAAACGCGGGTTTTATAGGTTTGTTTGTGATGTGTAGTTATGCGTTTGTGTGCATGTCATTGGTGTGTGTGCGCATGTGTCAGTGTGTGTCTGCGTGTGCGTGCGTGTGTGTGTTTTATGTGTGCATGTCACCGTGTGTGTGCGTGTGTCAGTGCATGTCTGTGTGTGCATGCGTGTGTTTTGTGTGCGTCCGCGTTTGTTTTATGTGTGCGTGCGTGCGTGTGTTTTATTTGTGCATGTCACATGAAACAAATGCGCGCACGCACACATAAAACAAATGCGCGCATGCACACATAAAACAAATGCGCGCATGCACACATAAAACAAATGCGCGCATGCACACATAAAGCAAATGCGCGCATGCACACATAAAACAAATGCGCGCACGTCACATAAAACAAATGCGCGCACGCACACATAAAACAAATGCGCGCACGCACATATTAAAGAAATGCGCACGCGCACACAAAACAAATGCGCAAGAGCACACAAAACAAATGCGCGCGCACAGATAAAACAAATGCACACGCACACAACACACGCACGCACACATTAAACAAATGCGCACACCCACATAAAACAAACGCGCACGCACACATAAAACACACGCATGCATACACAGACATGCACTGACAAACGCACACACACACGGTGACATGCAAACATAAAACACACGCACGCACGCACACATAAAACAAACGCGGATTTTATAGGTTTGTTTGTGATCTGTAGTTATGCGTTTGTGTGCATGTCATTGGTGTGTGTGCGCATGTGTCAGTGTGTGTCTGCGTGTGCGTGCGTGTGTGTGTTTTATGTGTGCATGTCACCGTGTGTGTGCGTGTGTCAGTGCATGTCTGTGTGTGCATGCGTGTGTGTGTTTTATGTGTGCATGTCACCGTGTGTGTGCGTGTGTCAGTGCATGTCTGTGTGTGCATGCGTGTGTTTTGTGTGCGTCCGCGTTTGTTTTATGTGTGCGTGCGTGCGTGTGTTTTATGTGTGCATGTCACATGAAACAAATGCGCGCACGCACACATAAAACAAATGCGCGCATGCACACATAAAACAAATGCGCGCATGCACACATAAAACAAATGCGCGCGCGCGCACACAAAACACACGGATGCACACACAGACATGCACTGACACACGCACACACACACGGTGACATGCACACATAAAACAAACGCGGACGCACACAAAACAAACGCGCACGCACACATAAAACACACGCATGCATACATAGACATGCACTGACAAACGCACACACACACGGTGACATGCAAACATAAAACACACGCACGCACGAACACATAAAACAAACGCGGATTTTTTTTAGAATAGAATAGAATAGAAAAGCTTTATTCATCCCCAGAGGGGAAACACACTTTCACAACAGCGCAGATTAAAAAAAATATATATAGGTTTGTTTGTGATGTGTAGTTATGCGTTTGTGTGCATGTCACTGGTGTGTGTGCGCATGTGTCAGTGTGTGTCTGCGTGTGCGTGCGTGTGTGTGTTTTATGTGTGCATGTCACCGTGTGTGTGTGCGTGTGTCAGTGCATGTCTGTGTGTGCATGCGTGTGTTTAATGTGTGCGTGCGCGTTTGTTTTGTGTGCGTCCGCGTTTGTTTTATGTGTGCGTGCGTGCGTGTGTTTATGTGTGCATGTCACCGTGTGTGTGGGCGTGTGTCAGTGCATGTCTGTGTGTGCATGCGTGTGTTTTAGGTGTGCGTGCGCGTTTCTTTGATGTGTGCGTCCGCGTTTGTTTTATGTGTGCGTGCGTGCGTGTGTTTTATGTGTGCATGTCACCGTGTGTGTGTGCGTTTGTCAGTGCATGTCCGTGTACGCATGCGTGTGTTTTATGTGTGCGTGCGCGTTTGTTTTATGTGGGTGTGCGCATTTGTTTAATGTGTGCGTTCGTGCACAGTAAATTTCCAAGTGTCAAAAAGGAAGTGTTAATGTATTTTAACTATTTCATAGACTGGTTTAACTCTTCCAGATGTAACACAACAACAACAGGTGTAAAACGTGGCTCCTCCCCCTGCAGTGCTGTTGTCAATATCCAGAGTTAAAACCCAGGTGTTATTTATTCAGTGTAAAAAGTGAATGAACACTGTCAAGGGTCAATTTAACAATATTCAGTGTTAATATCTTAATATGCTCCGCCCATTTCAAATGATCCAGAAGTTTCTAGAGTAATTGGACCTCATGGACCACCGCCATGTTTCCATTGGTAAAGACTGTGGTAAGTCTCTCCATCTGCTGACTTATATTTAAATGAATTCAACGATTTATACAATTGTATTCACCGTGACTGTACTACCATTCGCTTTTTAGACTTCTAATGTAGATGAATTGCTATGTGGTTCACCAACATTAAGTTACATTCTATTACTTGTAATGCGGTACAGTTAACCTGCGCAGTGAACACCACGTGTAGACACTTGTAACCAATACCACTATGGATTATTGTGTATATTCGGTTTATGGTGCTCGCTCAAAACAACAGATGTATATGCTGTCTGTACATGCGCGCGCCAGTAAGTACGGTAGTTCATTCCCGCGCCACTCCCCCTCTGTCAGGCTTTAGTTTTTAGTAATGTAACCCAGCCGTTTATTTGTCGTTTTATGTTTCAATTATTTTCACTGGAAGTATATAATTAAACCCAGTTGTTATTTTCGTGTTTTATGTTTTATTACTTTTCAATGCATGTATCGCATCAAGACACTGTCGCTTTAAGACGGCCATTGTTTTTTACCTGCGTTCCACGGATGAGACGCGTGGTGTTCAGATGCTTCAGCGGCTCAGAGACTGAGACACGTGTAAGTAAGTAAGTAAGTAAGTAATATTTATTTATATAGCGCTTTTCGAGACCAGGGTCACAAAGCGCTTTAACAATCAAAAACAATACTCAAAACAGTACATACTTCAAAGATCAAGACAACACCGAGAACAACAAGTTCGAGAAATTCAAGGAAAAGCCTGAACAAATAGAAACGTCTTAAGATGTTTCTTAAAGGAGTCAGTAGACTCCATCAAGCGCAAAGAGAGAGGAAGATTGTTCCAAAGCTTAGGAGAAACAGCCTGAAAAGATTTCTCTCCTCTGGTCCTGAGCCGTGTGCGTGGAACCATCAGTAGATTCTGATCCACAGACCTCAGAGACCGAGCTGGGGTGTAAGGCTGGATCAGATCAGTGATGTAAGGAGGAGCCTGACCATGAATAGCTCTGAAAGTAAGAACCAGAATTTTAAAGTTGATCCTGAAAGAAACTGGAAGCCAGTGAAGAGTTTTAAGGATCGGAGAAATGTGAGTTCTCCTACTTGAGCGGGTCAGAATTCTCGCTGCAGAGTTCTGAATCAACTGCAGACGAGACAGCTCCTTCTTGTTAAGACATGAAAACAAACCGTTACAATAGTCCAGACGAGAAGAAACAAACGCATGGATTACAAGCTCCAGATCATGTTGTGACAACATTTTCCTAAGTTTAGAGATTTTTCTCAGTTGAAGGAAACAGTTTCTGGTCAGTTTTCTGCAGTGTTGAACAAGAGACATGTCTTTATCAAATACAACACCCAGGTTTCTCAGGCTCAGTTTGACAGACTGACCTAAGTCACCCAAGTACTGACTCAACCATGGAATCTTATCATCAGGAGCAATCACCAGAGTTTCAGTTTTGTCCACATTAAGCTGTAAAGTGTGCCAACGCTCCTGCAATTTTACTGAATACACTCGCTTATCACTCCTAGGTGAGCCTAAACAATACGTTTATATTATTGTTTATATTGCTGTGTGTAAATGAATGTTGTGTCGAAGCAGCTATTTAAGTTTTTGTGTGAAACTTGAAGCATTGTTTTATAACTTTATTCAAGTGTATATTTTCGATAGTATTTTATATTGTACTGTTTCACTTTGTTTTGAAAGTAAGTTGCACTTTATATTTTGTTATCGCGTGGTGTTCAGATGCTTCAGCGGCTCAGAGTTCACCGCATCTGTTATTTAACACGCCGATTAAACGTTCGTGCTGTTGTATGGTTAACAAGCGTTGAATGTGTTGAAGGTGCCGTAGCTAAGAATCTTGAATATTAATAAAATAAATCGCCTACCATGACCCACCAATATAGCAAACTTTTTATTGGAATATAAATATATTTTCGTCCTTCAAAATAACAAACAAAATACGTGTGTGAGTTACATTATAATTAAAAAAGCTAAGTTTTAGCGAACTAGCTCTCGTGTTAACGCACCACAGAAAGTTACATTACACGCAATGAAACATTATTTCTGAGTCTTAAAGCAATAATGATATCTTACCTCAATAGACGAGTGACGCGCACCTGATTCCGTCAAGTTATGCACAAACGTGAGGATAAAATGCGATCGATCTTTGTCAACAAGTGTGACGTCATCATCCGGAAGCTGCGTATGCGGCAATTTGAAAACTTTTTAGCTGACGCTAAATTTAAACTAAACTTAACTCGGTCTTTATACAAGCACGCATCTACTATTGTATTCATGGCGCTTTTAAACAAACAAGCACAATATCTCATTGTATTCCTGTGGTGTGACGTCACCGCTGCAGGATCAGTTGATTAGCATGTGTGACGTCACCCCTGCAGACTCGCGATTAATGTTGACAAACGTCACGTAGACGCTCATAATCGCAGCTAAATAAAAAGAAAACATATGTCCATAAACGCAATCTCAATGAAAGCTTCTATTTTCATAGAAAAGCGCACCGGATTATAAAGAGGATCAAGCGAAATAGCACAGACTTTATTTTACTCATTCATAAAACAATGTCAACATTATGGAGTTGAAACACCTAAAAATATACAATATAGTCACTTTTACAGGACCTTTTAAGCATGTTTTAATCCGCGAGAGCTTCTTGACTTCCGCGATGCGTAAACAATCCAAGCTCCAAAAAATTAAAATTAAGCATTTTTACCGATTTATATTCACTCTGTACCTCCTTAAAGTGGTTTGAGGTCGTTAAGCACAATCAGGATTAGAATCACACTGTTGACATTAAACATTTCAAATGAGCTTCATAGTTGTAGAATTACGGTAGCCAAATGAAACAGCGACACGTCACGTTACCAAGGCAACGAAGAGATGGGCGACGCGTCAAATGTAACCCGGGTCGTTTGAATCCGACGTCGGGGGGTGCTCTGTATAATACTGGGTGACCCGTGCGTGTCAATGCGTGCGCGCGTGTCAATGTGCGTCAATACGTGTGTGTCAATGTGCGTCAATGTGCGTCAATACGTGTGTGTGTGTCAATGTGCGTCAATGCGTGCGGGTGTGTCAATGCGTATAGACGTGTGTTTATATGTGTGTACATATATGTGTGTATGTGTATAGACGTGTGTGTGTATATATGTGTGTGTATGTGTATAGACGTGTGTGTGTATATATATGTGTGTATGTGTATAGACGTGTGTGTGTGTATATATGTGTGTGTATAGACGTGTGTGTATATATATGTGTGTATGTGTATAGACGTGTGTGTATATGTGTGTATGTGTATAGACGTGTGTGTGTGTGTGTGTGTGTATATATATATACGTGTGTGTGTTTATATATGTGTGTATGTGTATAGACGTGTGTGTGTATATATATGTGTGTATATGTGTGTATGTGTATAGACGTGTGTGTGTGTATATGTGTGTATGTGTATAGACGTGTGTGTATATATATGTGTGTATATGTGTGTATGTGTATAGACGTGTGTGTATATATATGTGTGTATGTGTATAGACGTGTGTGTGTATATGTATATGTGTGTATGTGTATAGACGTGTGTGTGTGTGTGTGTGTGTGTGTATATACTGTATATATATTGTAACGATCCTGTTTGTTCTGTTCATTAATGTTGCGGGCACTTTAAGAAGGTGAGTCTGTGCGCATGCGCAGTTGTTGTTAGAGAGATTTCGCGTTCAACTAGTGGTGTGAAGAACGAGCGGCGTTGGTTGTGGCCGAAACAATAACCTCTCTGTGAGTACAGCGAACAAAGAAACAATATCTGTGTAAGACAACCGTCTGGTCATGTGTGGAGGACCAAACGTTACATTGGTGTCAGAAGCGACTTTTTCGGACCTGCTCCTGAGGCGAAGCTAACGGTTATTAGCAACGAACTTTGCTAACGAACGTCCCCGGTATGTACGGGAAAGTGAAGAGCGAAAGTGAGGAGATGGACGTTGGTGCGAGACGACGGGACCATGCTCAACAGTTAAGAGACGCTGTGTTACAACTCTCAGAAGAAGAATGTGCGTCAATGCGTGCGCCAATGTGCAGCAACTGGGCTTCATCAAGTATCAAACAGATCACACATCACACCTACCATGATTTTGTTCAATGAGATGAAAACTTATTTGATGTTCAATCCAGTGTTCAGGTTGACTTCAGTGCTTATGTTTTAGTAGAAGTGAAGCTGTGGTGCTTTAGTTTAATACATGGACACAGCACTAAACTTTGTTGTTGGTTGTTAGTTGTTTTTTTAGATTTTGGGATCAACCGTCACTTTTTAGTAATGGGAGAATTATTTCTCTGCACTGTGCGAGTCGTCCCAGAGCCATTGTTCAGCCTGAAGCCAATACGTTTTTAGGTTGAAAAGTTTGCCCCCCTGAAAAAATGTAATGCCCCCCCTTAAATGTTTTTCTGCAGCCGGGTCTGTCAGTGTTATACTAGATCCACTCAGTATAAACTGTTGTCAACATTGAAGTCAAATCATCTCCAGAAATGATACTTTGTGATGAAGTCTTAATGTTAAAAGAGACAAATGTAATAATATCTTTAATGAATCAATTCATGTACATTTATATCAAACCTGCTATTCCCTGCATGATGGGATCAGAAACACTAGAATTCTACTTTCTCGGGACGTTTTAGATTTACAACGACGACATCATTAAAAGTGTGAACTGCAGTCACACTGCAAGTTTATGTCCATAATCCTTAGATATTCTCTCCAAATGAGAACAATTTAACAGAAGAGTTTAACATTACCTTGGCTGTAGTCATGCTCTGTAGACAGAAGCTTCACCTGCACAGGTGATCTCATTAGCTCGTCCTGTCTCTCCACCTGCACGCAAAGCAACTTGTACTCTCTGCTGCCCTCTAGTGTTGCTAAAACGATTTATTATGTCCAATAAACAAACCTACAGAAAGACTTAACAGTGTGGGTCTTTCTTTTTATTTCAAGGGTCCCCATTTTATCTCAAACATCAATATAGCTAATATTTAACACTAATTGGTAAATATCAAACATGTATGCTTCATTACAGTTGAAACAATTGTTCTCTGGTAACAAATATTTATCATTAAACATGTGTGTTCATGTATGATCCATGGCACTCATCATGATGGACAAATATGATGGAAAAACATTCTATTAGTGTCAGTACAGTACACGAGGTTGGAAATCAACCACGCATTTGCGCATGCGTTGTCCACCTACAAGGAGGTTTATAACGGTCAGACGCGGAAGAATCTACGAAACTATCACTGATAGATTCTCAAAAATCATCTGATATTAAATGATCTTTTCTCTCAAGGATAAGGATGTTGAAGGAGTGACGTCACAGTGTCCACTGTTGAAGGATAAGGATGTTGAGTGTCCAGCTGGAAGGAGCACAGGTACATGTTGTGGTTTATTAAAGTCTCTTTTCATTTTATTGACATCGGTAAATGTAACGCTAAGTTTAAGTGAAGGTATCAAGACCTGTCGCCCTTCCCAGCTATCTTCTAAATAATCCACGGAGGAAAAATTCAGAAAAAAAAGTCTTATATAGATCCAGAGCGGTCCGTAATAGGAACAAAAAAACAAAACAGGCACTCGGGGCGAAGGCAGGGCACTTCTGGAGATCGGGGTCCCAACAGCAACTAAAACAAAAAGACAAAAGGACTCACTTGAGTAAATAAAAGTGCTGACAACGTCAGGAGTATCCAAAGGATTATCCAGTTGTGATTCAAAGGCGAGGAGCGAGATCGAAAGGACAGCCAACCTGGTCTGGAAACGCAATACTCTGGCGAGTTCTTCCGGGTAGAGACGCTCCTTATCAATGGGAAGAACCCGCCACTCCATCATCCCCAGCCGCGCACCTGCCAGCGTCTGTCACTCAAAACACAGGACACATGAAAACGGAAAACCACCTTCAAAATAAAACAAAAGAACATAAGCATGACACTTGTATGTTGATTCTATCAAATGTATTCTGCCTATTTTAAATGTTGACCTTTTTTCTTATAAGAGTAACTGTCAGGAGTCTTGATGTAAAACGTCACTCAAATGTGTCATTTATTTATTTCTCTCACAGGATTCAGAGTCAATGTTCATTGCACAGAATTTCCATCTCCGTCCTGCACTGTCTGTGATGATGGAACTTACATGGACAAATTGAACCGAGAGAAACATGGTTTCAAGTGTCTCGTCTGTACTGAAGGTAAAGTTTGTTCTTCACTAGAATGATGAGTTGGTCAGTATGTAGATGTGATGTAGAATTTGTTATTGACTAACAGGACTGAGAGAGATCAGATCCTGTACCTTCACAGCAAACACCAAGTGTGAACCTCTGGAGGGTTTTTTCTGTGTGGACGGCTCAGTGGACACATGTGTGGCAGCACAGCAACACTCCACATGTGAACCAGGACAGTTCATCATCAGAGCAGGCGAGTTTCACATCCAACATGTGAAATGCAAGAGTGCAGAAACTATAAGACACACACAATGTTCTTCACAGGAACGTCCTCCACAGACACTGAGTGTGGAACCTGCAGTGAAGGAACATTTTCAAATGGAACGTTCACGTCATGTCAGGATCACAAACAGTGAGTGAAGCTTCACAAATGTTTGCTCCAGATGTTTTCTTCTAAACTGTCTCCACTTGTCTTTGTAGATGTTCAACATATCTACGAGAAGGAAGTATTTCTTCTGACTCTGTATGTCGAGAAGGTTTGACACCAGGAGAAGTGGCTGGAATTATTGTTGCTGTGATCGTTCTACTGATCACATGTTCTGTAGTTTATTGGTATAAAAAAAGAAAAAGAGGTAAAAAACAAATGCATTCATAAAAATCACATTATTATATTGATTTGTGTTTATCTGGAGTCATTTCCTTGAATTATTTTTCTCCTTAACCAGATGGAAAAGAGTTCAAGAGAAGAAGGAAGGTATGTAAGAATGTTTTTTAGTCATTTATCAAAGTGATTTAATGTTTAAATGTAATGTTGATTAATTTTGCAAATGTCATCACTTGTACAATTAAAATGAATGTCAATTTTGGTTTAATATCTTCAGCACTGCAGTATTTGTGCATCAGAGAAACGATCATTATTTCTTATTAGGAGGTGGCAGTGGGAATGAATGAATGTATGGATTCAACGGAGCATCCGTGAGAATTTCAATTAGTTTGAGCTTTTTTTTTAATCTAAACTGACTTATTTTTTTCTTGTCTTAGATCAATTTATTCATCTGAGAATAAGTCCGATGAAGTGGAACATGTTCCACTGATGGTAGAACCCGGGGAAGACCCAGAACACACTGAAGAAGCATGTTCCTCCACTGGGCTGGAAACACAGGGGGGTCCTCCAGAAAGAGCTGGACGATGTAACTGGGGAGAAGAAAGTATGGACCTCTCTGCTGAAGCTGCTGCCCCCGTGACAAGAATCCAGATAAACAGACCAGAGATAGCAGACGTTGAATATGAACTAATTGGACACGAGGATATTAAAGTAGATTGTTCAGTCATTCAATAGAATGTTTGAGTTTTATACAACATGAAAAATGTGTTCATAAATGATGTGTTCAGTGAACATAACATATTTCTGGCTGTTTTCATTTGCCTGTGTGTGTAGCTTAGTCTGTGATATAGAAAACAGTTTCTGTCAAAGCTTTCATTAATCTCATAAATGGCTGATCAGTTAAACATCAGCCAGGTTTGAGGATGTACTTCACTCCACAGCCGTCAGTGTTGCTTGTTCTTTCACTGCCCTTTTTGTGAGGTCACCAAATTCAGACCAGCACAGATGGACAAAACCCAACAGCACATACAAAGCCACTTGAGAAAGGCAATCATCATGGAGGTGTGTACAGTATATGTTTAGTTAGTTCCTCGTATATTGCATCATAAAAGTCTAACCGTTTACATTTTTATGTTTGACAGACTATCCGATACACAGATGTGGGCTGCAGACCAGAACCTCACGTGCATTGTCATGTGCGTGTCAATGTGTGTCAATGCGCGCGCGTGTGTCAATGTGCGTCAATGCTTGCGCGCGTGTCAATGTGCGTCAATGCTTGCGTGCGTGTCAATGCGTGTGCGTGTGTCAATATGCTTGCGCGCGTGTCAATGTGCGTCAATGCTTGCGCGCGTGTCAATGTGCGTCAATGCGCGCGTGCGTGTCAATGTGCGTCAATGCGCCCGTGCGTGTCAATGCGTGTGCGTGCGTCAATATGCGCGCGAGTGTCAATGTGCGTCAATGCTTGCGCGCGTGTCAATGTGCGTCAATGCTTGCGCGTGTGTCAATGTGCGTCAATGCTTGCGCGTGTCAACACACAACACACGCACGCACACATTAAACAAATGCGCACACCCACATTAAACAAACGCGCACGCACACATAAAACACACGCATGCATACACAGACATGCACTGACAAACGCACACACACACGGTGACATGCAAACATAAAACACACGCACGCACGCACACATAAAACAAACGCGGATTTTATAGGTTTGTTTGTGATGTGTAGTTATGCGTTTGTGTGCATGTCATTGGTGTGTGTGCGCATGTGTCAGTGTGTCTGCGTGTGCGTGCGTGTGTGTGTTTTATGTGTGCATGTCACCGTGTGTGTGCGTGTGTCAGTGCATGTCTGTGTGTGCATGCGTGTGTTTTGTGTGCGTCCGCGTTTGTTTTATGTGTGCGTGCGTGCGTGTGTTTTATGTGTGCATGTCACATGAAACAAATGCGCGCACGCACACATAAAACAAATGCGCGCATGCACACATAAAACAAATGCGCGCATGCACACATAAAGCAAATGCGCGCATGCACACATAAAACAAATGCGCGCATGCACACATAAAACAAATGCGCGCACGTCACATAAAACAAATGCGCGCACGCACACATAAAACAAATGCGCGCACGCACATATTAAAGAAATGCGCACGCGCACACAAAACAAAGGCGCAAGAGCACACAAAACAAATGCGCGGGCACAGATAAAACAAATGCACACGCACACAACACACGCACGCACACATTAAACAAATGCGCACACCCACAAAAAACAAACGCGCACGCACACATAAAACACACGCATGCATACACAGACATGCACTGACAAACGCACACACACACGGTGACATGCAAACATAAAACACACGCACGCACGCACACATAAAACAAACGCGGGTTTTATAGGTTTGTTTGTGATGTGTAGTTATGCGTTTGTGTGCATGTCATTGGTGTGTGTGCGCATTTGTCAGTGTGTGTCTGCGTGTGCGTGCGTGTGTGTGTTTTATGTGTGCATGTCACCGTGTGTGTGCGTGTGTCAGTGCATGTCTGTGTGTGCATGCGTGTGTTTTGTGTGCGTCCGCGTTTGTTTTATGTGTGCGTGCGTGCGTGTGTTTTATGTGTGCATGTCACATGAAACAAATGCGCGCACGCACACATAAAACAAATGCGCGCATGCACACATAAAACAAATGCGCGCATGCACACATAAAACAAATGCGCGCATGCACACATAAAGCAAATGCGCGCATGCACACATAAAACAAATGCGCGCACGTCACATAAAACAAATGCGCGCACGCACACATAAAACAAATGCGCGCACGCACATATTAAAGAAATGCGCACGCGCACACAAAACAAATGCGCAAGAGCACACAAAACAAATGCGCGCGCACAGATAAAACAAATGCACACGCACACAACACACGCACGCACACATTAAACAAATGCGCACACCCACATAAAACAAACGCGCACGCACACATAAAACACACGCATGCATACACAGACATGCACTGACAAACGCACACACACACGGTGACATGCAAACATAAAACACACGCACGCACGCACACATAAAACAAACGCGGATTTTATAGGTTTGTTTGTGATCTGTAGTTATGCGTTTGTGTGCATGTCATTGGTGTGTGTGCGCATGTGTCAGTGTGTGTCTGCGTGTGCGTGCGTGTGTGTGTTTTATGTGTGCATGTCACCGTGTGTGTGCGTGTGTCAGTGCATGTCTGTGTGTGCATGCGTGTGTGTGTTTTATGTGTGCATGTCACCGTGTGTGTGCGTGTGTCAGTGCATGTCTGTGTGTGCATGCGTGTGTTTTGTGTGCGTCCGCGTTTGTTTTATGTGTGCGTGCGTGCGTGCGTGTGTTTTATGTGTGCATGTCACATGAAACAAATGCGCGCACGCACACATAAAACAAATGCGCGCATGCACACATAAAACAAATGCGCGCATGCACACATAAAACAAATGCGCGCGCGCGCACACAAAACACACGGATGCACACACAGACATGCACTGACACACGCACACACACACGGTGACATGCACACATAAAACAAACGCGGACGCACACAAAACAATGTGCGTCAATGCTTGCGCGTGTCAACACACAACACACGCACGCACACATTAAACAAATGCGCACACCCACATTAAACAAACGCGCACGCACACATAAAACACACGCATGCATACACAGACATGCACTGACAAACGCACACACACACGGTGACATGCAAACATAAAACACACGCACGCACGCACACATAATGCGTGTGTTTTGTGTGCGTCCGCGTTTGTTTTATGTGTGCGTGCGTGCGTGTGTTTTATGTGTGCATGTCACATGAAACAAATGCGCGCACGCACACATAAAACAAATGCGCGCATGCACACATAAAACAAATGCGCGCATGCACACATAAAGCAAATGCGCGCATGCACACATAAAACAAATGCGCGCACGTCACATAAAACAAATGCGCGCACGCACACATAAAACAAATGCGCGCACGCACATATTAAAGAAATGCGCACGCGCACACAAAACAAATGCGCAAGAGCACACAAAACAAATGCGCGCGCACAGATAAAACAAATGCACACGCACACAACACACGCACGCACACATTAAACAAATGCGCACACCCACATAAAACAAACGCGCACGCACACATAAAACACACGCATGCATACACAGACATGCACTGACAAACGCACACACACACGGTGACATGCAAACATAAAACACACGCACGCACGCACACATAAAACAAACGCGGGTTTTATAGGTTTGTTTGTGATGTGTAGTTATGCGTTTGTGTGCATGTCATTGGTGTGTGTGCGCATGTGTCAGTGTGTGTCTGCGTGTGCGTGCGTGTGTGTGTGTGTTTTATGTGTGCATGTCACCGTGTGTGTGCGTGTGTCAGTGCATGTCTGTGTGTGCATTCGTGTGTTTTGTGTGCGTCCGCGTTTGTTTTATGTGTGCGTGCGTGCGTGTGTTTTATGTGTGCATGTCACATGAAACAAATGCGCGCACGCACACATAAAACAAATGCGCGCATGCACACATAAAACAAATGCGCGCATGCACACATAAAACAAATGCGCGCATGCACACATAAAGCAAATGCGCGCATGCACACATAAAACAAATGCGCGCCCGTCACATAAAACAAATGCGCGCACGCACACATAAAACAAATGCGCGCACGCACATATTAAAGAAATGCGCACGCGCACACAAAACAAATGCGCAAGAGCACACAAAACAAATGCGCGCGCACAGATAAAACAAATGCACACGCACACAACACACGCACGCACACATTAAACAAATGCGCACACCCACATAAAACAAACGCGCACGCACACATAAAACACACGCATGCATACACAGACATGCACTGACAAACGCACACACACACGGTGACATGCAAACATAAAACACACGCACGCACGCACACATAAAACAAACGCGGATTTTATAGGTTTGTTTGTGATCTGTAGTTATGCGTTTGTGTGCATGTCATTGGTGTGTGTGCGCATGTGTCAGTGTGTGTCTGCGTGTGCGTGCGTGTGTGTGTTTTATGTGTGCATGTCACCGTGTGTGTGCGTGTGTCAGTGCATGTCTGTGTGTGCATGCGTGTGTGTGTTTTATGTGTGCATGTCACCGTGTGTGTGCGTGTGTCAGTGCATGTCTGTGTGTGCATGCGTGTGTTTTGTGTGAGTCCGCGTTTGTTTTATGTGTGCGTGCGTGCGTGTGTTTTATGTGTGCATGTCACATGAAACAAATGCGCGCACGCACACATAAAACAAATGCGCGCATGCACACATAAAACAAATGCGCGCATGCACACATAAAACAAATGCGCGCGCGCGCACACAAAACACACGGATGCACACACAGACATGCACTGACACACGCACACACACACGGTGACATGCACACATAAAACAAACGCGGACGCACACAAAACAAACGCGCACGCACACATAAAACACACGCATGCATACATAGACATGCACTGACAAACGCACACACACACGGTGACATGCAAACATAAAACACACGCACGCACGAACACATAAAACAAACGCGGATTTTTTTTAGAATAGAATAGAATAGAAAAGCTTTATTCATCCCCAGAGGGGAAACACACTTTCACAACAGCGCAGATTAAAAAAAATATATATAGGTTTGTTTGTGATGTGTAGTTATGCGTTTGTGTGCATGTCACTGGTGTGTGTGCGCATGTGTCAGTGTGTGTCTGCGTGTGCGTGCGTGTGTGTGTTTTATGTTTGCATGTCACCGTGTGTGTGTGCGTGTGTCAGTGCATGTCTGTGTGTGCATGCGTGTGTTTAATGTGTGCGTGCGCGTTTGTTTTGTGTGCGTCCGCGTTTGTTTTATGTGTGCGTGCGTGCGTGTGTTTATGTGTGCATGTCACCGTGTGTGTGGGCGTGTGTCAGTGCATGTCTGTGTGTGCATGCGTGTGTTTTATGTGTGCGTGCGCGTTTGTTTTATGTGGGTGTGCGCATTTGTTTAATGTGTGCGTTCGTGCACAGTAAATTTCCAAGTGTCAAAAAGGAAGTGTTAATGTATTTTAACTATTTCATAGACTGGTTTAACTCTTCCAGATGTAACACAACAACAACAGGTGTAAAACGTGGCTCCTCCCCCTGCAGTGCTGTTGTCAATATCCAGAGTTAAAACCCAGGTGTTATTTATTCAGTGTAAAAAGTGAATGAACACTGTCAAGGGTCAATTTAACAATATTCAGTGTTAATATCTTAATATGCTCCGCCCATTTCAAATGATCCAGAAGTTTCTAGAGTAATTGGACCTCATGGACCACCGCCATGTTTCCATTGGTAAAGACTGTGGTAAGTCTCTCCATCTGCTGACTTATATTTAAATGAATTAAACGATTTATACAATTGTATTCACCGTGACTGTACTACCATTCGCTTTTTAGACTTCTAATGTAGATGAATTGCTATGTGGTTCACCAACATTAAGTTACATTCTATTACTTGTAATGCGGTACAGTTAACCTGCGCAGTGAACACCACGTGTAGACACTTGTAACCAATACCACTATGGATTATTGTGTATATTCGGTTTATGGTGCTCGCTCAAAACAACAGATGTATATGCTGTCTGTACATGCGCGCGCCAGTAAGTACGGTAGTTCATTCCCGCGCCACTCCCCCTCTGTCAGGCTTTAGTTTTTAGTAATGTAACCCAGCCGTTTATTTGTCGTTTTATGTTTCAATTATTTTCACTGGAAGTATATAATTAAACCCAGTTGTTATTTTCGTGTTTTATGTTTTATTACTTTTCAATGCATGTATCGCATCAAGACACTGTCGCTTTAAGACGGCCATTGTTTTTTACCTGCGTTCCACGGATGAGACGCGTGGTGTTCAGATGCTTCAGCGGCTCAGAGACTGAGACACGTGTAAGTAAGTAAGTAAGTAAGTAATATTTATTTATATAGCGCTTTTCGAGACCAGGGTCACAAAGCGCTTTAACAATCAAAAACAATACTCAAAACAGTACATACTTCAAAGATCAAGACAACACCGAGAACAACAAGTTCGAGAAATTCAAGGAAAAGCCTGAACAAATAGAAACGTCTTAAGATGTTTCTTAAAGGAGTCAGTAGACTCCATCAAGCGCAAAGAGAGAGGAAGATTGTTCCAAAGCTTAGGAGCAACAGCCTGAAAAGATTTCTCTCCTCTGGTCCTGAGCCGTGTGCGTGGAACCATCAGTAGATTCTGATCCACAGACCTCAGAGACCGAGCTGGGGTGTAAGGCTGGATCAGATCAGTGATGTAAGGAGGAGCCTGACCATGAATAGCTCTGAAAGTAAGAACCAGAATTTTAAAGTTGATCCTGAAAGAAACTGGAAGCCAGTGAAGAGTTTTAAGGATCGGAGAAATGTGAGTTCTCCTACTTGAGCGGGTCAGAATTCTCGCTGCAGAGTTCTGAATCAACTGCAGACGAGACAGCTCCTTCTTGTTAAGACATGAAAACAAACCGTTACAATAGTCCAGACGAGAAGAAACAAACGCATGGATTACAAGCTCCAGATCATGTTGTGACAACATTTTCCTAAGTTTAGAGATTTTTCTCAGTTGAAGGAAACAGTTTCTGGTCAGTTTTCTGCAGTGTTGAACAAGAGACATGTCTTTATCAAATACAACACCCAGGTTTCTCAGGCTCAGTTTGACAGACTGACCTAAGTCACCCAAGTACTGACTCAACCATGGAATCTTATCATCAGGAGCAATCACCAGAGTTTCAGTTTTGTCCACATTAAGCTGTAAAGTGTGCCAACACTCCTGCAATTTTACTGAATACACTCGCTTATCACTCCTAGGTGAGCCTAAACAATACGTTTATATTATTGTTTATATTGCTGTGTGTAAATGAATGTTGTGTCGAAGCAGCTATTTAAGTTTTTGTGTGAAACTTGAAGCATTGTTTTATAACTTTATTCAAGTGTATATTTTCGATAGTATTTTATATTGTACTGTTTCACTTTGTTTTGAAAGTAAGTTGCACTTTATATTTTGTTATCGCGTGGTGTTCAGATGCTTCAGCGGCTCAGAGTTCACCGCATCTGTTATTTAACACGCCGATTAAACGTTCGTGCTGTTGTATGGTTAACAAGCGTTGAATGTGTTGAAGGTGCCGTAGCTAAGAATCTTGAATATTAATAAAATAAATCGCCTACCATGACCCACCAATATAGCAAACTTTTTATTGGAATATAAATATATTTTCGTCCTTCAAAATAACAAACAAAATACGTGTGTGAGTTACATTATAATTAAAAAAGCTAAGTTTTAGCGAACTAGCGCTCGTGTTAACGCACCACAGAAAGTTACATTACACGCAATGAAACATTATTTCTGAGTCTTAAAGCAATAATGATATCTTACCTCAATAGACGAGTGACGCGCACCTGATTCCGTCAAGTTATGCACAAACGTGAGGATAAAATGCGATCGATCTTTGTCAACAAGTGTGACGTCATCATCCGGAAGTTGCGTATGCGGCAATTTGAAAACTTTTTAGCTGACGCTAAATTTAAACTAAACTTAACTCGGTCTTTATACAAGCACGCATCTACTATTGTATTCATGGCGCTTTTAAACAAACAAGCACAATATCTCATTGTATTCCTGTGGTGTGACGTCACCGCTGCAGGATCAGTTGATTAGCATGTGTGACGTCACCCCTGCAGACTCGCGATTAATGTTGACAAACGTCACGTAGACGCTCATAATCGCAGCTAAATAAAAAGAAAACATATGTCCATAAACGCAATCTCAATGAAAGCTTCTATTTTCATAGAAAAGCGCACCGGATTATAAAGAGGATCAAGCGAAATAGTAAGTAAGTAAGTAAGTAATATATATTAATATAGCGCTTTTCGAGACCAGGGTCACAAAGCGCTTTAACAATCAAAACAATACTCAAAACAGTACATACTTCAAAGATCAAGACAACACCGAGAACAACACAGGAGTTCGAGAAATTCAAGGAAAAGCCTGAACAAATAGAAACGTCTTAAGATGTTTCTTAAAGGAGTCAGTAGACTCCATCAAGCGCAAAGAGAGAGGAAGATTGTTCCAAAGCTTAGGAGCAACAGCCTGAAAAGATTTCTCTCCTCTGGTCCTGAGCCGTGTGCGTGGAACCATAAGTAGATTCTGATCCACAGACCTCAGAGCCCGAGCTGGGGTGTAAGGCTGGATCAGATCAGTGATGTAAGGAGGAGCCTGACCATGAATAGCTCTGAAAGTAAGAACCAGAATTTTAAAGTTGATCCTGAAAGAAACTGGAAGCCAGTGAAGAGTTTTAAGGACCGGAGAAATGTGAGTTCTTCTACTAGAGCGGGTCAGAATTCTCGCTGCAGAGTTCTGAATCAACTGCAGACGAGACAGCTCCTTCTTGTTAAGACATGAAAACAAACTGTTACAATAGTCCAGACGAGAAGAAACAAACGCATGGATTACAAGCTCCAGATCATGTTGTGACAGCATTTTCCTAAGTTTAGAGATTTTTCTCAGTTGAAGGAAACAGTTTCTGGTCAGTTTTCTACAGTGTTGAACAAGAGACATGTCTTTATCAAATACAACACCCAGGTTTCTCAGGCTCAGTTTGACAGACTGACCTAAGTCACCCAAGTACTGACTCAACCCTGGAATCGTATCATCAGGAGCAATCACCAGAGTTTCAGTTTTGTCCACATTAAGCTGTAAAGTGTTTTCACTCAGCCATTGTTTGATTTCTAGCAAACAATTGACTAAGCTGTTCAGCCTTTGGGGCTCAGTTGGGTCAAAAGAGCAGTAGAGCTGGATGTCATCAGCAAAAATGTGATAAGAAACATCTGGAAATCTCTGAATGATTTTACCAAGGGGAATCAAGTACAGCAAAAACAATAAAGGACCCAGAACAGAACCTTGAGGGACTCCACACAACAGATCTGCCGATTCAGACCTCATTTGATTGGCAGATACACTAAAACTGCGCCCAGAAAGGTAAGATGAGAACCATTCTAACACAGACCCAGACAGTCCCACTTCATCCCTTAGTCTTCTCAGCAGGATCTGGTGATCAACTGTGTCAAAGGCTGACGACAGATCCAAGAGAACCAGAACAGTGAATT